>NC_039362.1:13930738-14282015 GCF_003573695.1 Papaver somniferum | reverse complement strand
GCATGAATATCCAAGTGCAGGAGTTGCTTTTTATCCTCCATTCGATGCTTCACTCCCGTATCATGAACTAGTTGGCAGATTCAGCATTCCCATTGGATATGCAGGCTTGTACGAGAAACCATGGAAGATGTATGGGCACATCGTCGTTACCAAGGATCCGAAGCATAGTTATTTCTTGACGAGGCAAGTAGAAGCCATATTGCGTGTTATAAATGATATCCGCATCACAACTGGAAATACTGTCACCCGGGATGTACTCTTTGATTGGGAGTATAACTTGAAGAAAGCTGAAGAACTTGGCTTCAATTTGAAGTGGCTTCGTCAAAATATTGATGCTATAAGGAAAGCGGTGGAAGGTGACACTTCTTTCACCACCAGTGATGCCGTGTTGAAGAATATGGATGAAGAAAAGCAGAAATCTTATTTTGCGGACTTTCTTTAGTTTTCTTTCCATGATATCTTGAACCTTGGACTTCTGAGATATGTGAGGTTTTATTCTGGTCTTGATTTCTTGATCGGTTTTGGATTGTGAAATCGATCGTCTTGACAAGTGGACCGTCATTCCCCGGCATTTTGATAAGTCTCTCCCTTTCGTTCTCCCTTCTTCTGGTGAGACCTAGATAGAGGACACAGGTAGAAAAATTGATGTAAAGACCTAGGTGGTCGAAGTTGGAGGTACCTTGATGAAGGACTTAGCGAAGACACCTGGTGGACACCGATCGACTGTGGAAGTCATAAATCCCGTCTAAGAATTGTTGCTTGCGTGTTGTATGCTCTAGAAGCTGTAGGGACCTCATACAAGATCGGAATTCGATGCTTGACACCAACTTTCGAAGCTACGAGGCTGAGTTATCACATGAGAAAAGAATCATTCAATTTGTAGTTGTAGAGGTCATCCAACGAAGCGTGCGCATTTGCAATTTGTAATCCCGTACAAATTTTTCAGATTCCGTAGACCTGACGGTAAAGGCCATATCTTTCAGCTCGTATGTCCAATTGATGCGCCCTTTTGGTATGTTGTAGAAGAAACATAGGAGAACATCTTTTGTTGAGGAAGTATTGTCCCATTCCTCACCCATTGGTACGTTTATGTAAACCCATGGCCCGGAGCATGTCGTATCTCATTTGTAGAGGCGATGATAACATCTTGGAGGAGACTTTGGATTATGCCCACCAATAGTGCAAGCTTTGGGAAGACTTTCATGAGACCATGTTATCAGGTCTACACATCTTGATATGAATCATTAGTTCTTGGAGAAGTCTGATTCATGTGTAACACTTAAGAGAATGATAAGTTGATGAAGCCCTGAGGATGTTGCTCCTGAGACCGTTGTTGGTGCTGAGACCATGAATGATTACGCTCCAGATATCCTTGTCGATGCTGAGATCATGGATGGTGTTCCTTTAGATATTATTTGATGCTGATGCCATGGTTGGAATTGCTCCAAAGACCGAAAAAGGTTAGAACCATGATTATAGATATAATCTTTGCTCCTCCATCCAGTGAGCCTTTTACATTAACGAACTAGTTTATGAGTTGAGCGTCCGTAAGATGGAGGTGTACTGATATTTCAACCTAAATGCTCTTGAAAGCATAACTTTACCACGAACTGGCTTTGTCAGTGAATCGACATTGTTGGGGTAGATGGCATCAAGAGTTTTCATACTGGATGTGATTGGTGAAGAGAGAAAGTTCCTCAATCATGCAGGGGCTTGTGATGTAACGAAAACCCGTTGATGAAGTTTCACGAAATCACCTCAGGTTTCCCAGTGTATATTGAAGGAGTTAGTGTCATCCATGTATGAATGATGTTGCATATGCTTCAGAAGTCTTATCATGGGATAATGAAGACTTATCGTTTAGTTACACTTGATGTGCTGGTGTTGAATCAATGTGTCATCGTCGAGATATTTGTGCTGAAGCTGTACTCTTTGATTGGGAGTACAATTTGATGGATTCGTAGATGCTTGAGCGTTGAAGCGTATATTCCTTAAGCATCGAATGTTTGATCATCTCGGTCCTGGAGTATCTTCCATTGATTCATCATCCCTTTCGTTTCGGTAGTGGGATTCGACACTTGTGCAGACATCATAGCTTTCTAATTTTGTGGAACACATGGACTTGCAGGAGAAACACCCAGAGTGTTCTTTCCCATGTTTGGACATCATCTCGGTAATGAATGTTTCAGTGCTTGATTCGGAGGAGCGTCAGATTCAACCACTTGGTAAAATACTAATGTGGTGAAGCTATCATTCATAACGTCTTGCAGAGTTGCTAGCATAATTGAGTCCCCATGCTAGGATAGCATGTGAGGAAATAAATGACATAGACGTGGGATGAGACTTGCCTGAGTGCGGAACCTTTTGATGGATGTATATGCGTCTTTTGCAGGTTCTTTCTTCAACCTCGTCAAAGTTTGAAATTCCTCCAAGTACTCTGATGATGGAATGTCCATCAAATCTTCTGGATCAGAACTTTCTTCGTTGGAGAGACGTGTAACCAAAGGCGCTTTGTAAGTACCCATCTTTTCAGCGTGGATCCACGCTTGTCTGAAGGACATGTCATATCCTGGATCTTCCTGATTATGTGAAACTTGGTTTCTGTCCAGTGTTGAACTTATGTTCACTTTGAGAGTGATGTAGCCATAAGTATTCCAAGCGCTCCTTCAAGGTCTCTGATTGAGATGGGAGCATGAGTAGCTTCTTGTCGACTGATGCCTGCGGCTCTGATGTTTTCAGTGGAATGATGTTGATGGCGGTGCCGGCATCGATCAACGTTCTTCCAAATTTGTTTCTTCGACTGTGGAAAGCAGTCCCCAGTCGTACATCTCTTGGTTTGTGGCTGGAGGCTCAAGAAGTATTTCTGGAATGGACTTCTTGACACGATGTGGTTCAGTGTTGTGAACATGTCTCTCTTTGGTGCTTTCGACAGATACAGCAATTCACGTTCGATCAAGGATTGAACTGCCTCTTTGATAGGTTGTTCAGAAAGTGTAAAGGTTATGATTGGGAGAGGATTCTTGTGTACTCCTCCAGTGCCCAGTTGAATCTATTGTGGATCAACCTTCTCTTTGGTGACGTGCTTCAAAATATTGCAGTTACTTGTCGACTGATTGATAAATCTATGAAGGTGACAGTACCTTGGATTCTTCATGTTGGCTCTCTATGACGAGCAACAGTTTGATTGCACCGTCTTGAACCCAGACTTCCAGTAACTCGATCACTCATTCATGAGAAGTTTGAGTTTGTCCAATCATTTTCCCGTTCGTTGATGCCAGGTCGAGGTTTGTGCAAGATTGGTTATCCTTCCGTGATGCTTTTGTAGGAAGAGGTGTTGGATGTCGCATGTTTGAGCAGAAGATTTCCTTTTTCTTCCTTGAGCAACAACGTTCATGGAAGGTTGGAATCGTACTTTTTGTTGATCAGGCGTCGGCAGCTCCGAGGTTCCTCGACCTTGTAGACTTTGCTCCGTAAAGTAGGTATAGTAGTCTCTGATCGTTTTGGGTGCTTCATGAAGTTCTGAAAAAGTGTGGAACCGGAGGTTTTCCAGCAAGGCTCTGTAGACCGAGATCATTTTGTTGACGCACAAGTCTACAAGTTGTTTCTATGTGACGTTTGGGTCGTGGAAGTCCAAGGCTTGAATTCTGAACCTTTTCACATAATCATCAGGATGTTCGCTGCTCCTTCGAAACATCCTTCCTAGATCAGAGAGAGTGACTTTCTCTGACACGAAGAAGTATTTTCTGTAGAAATCATTAACAATCTCTCCCCAATCAGTGATACTTCTCGGTGCGATGTTGTTGTACCAGGTGTATGCTCTGCCTGTCAGAAACTTTGAAAATTCCTTCAGACGGACGACATGGTTGTGCTCGTGTTCGCCCAATAAAAATATGTTCCCGAGCATTGCCTGTTCCATCATACAATGTGAAGGTTGGAGAGGTATAACCTTTTGGAAGAGGAATCTTTGCGTAGCAACAGGGTACGGAGGATGGTGACGATGGAGATGTGGGGTTTTGTCTTTTCCACGGTTCTCCAGAAGGCGTTCCAAATCCTCCTGAATGATGAAGTTTGATGACTCCTTCGCCGATGGATCGTCTGCAGCTTTGCGGACTTCATCATCATCTACTGTATGAATCAGAATTACCTCAGGATCAGCGTCTAAGGATTTTTCCTTCTCTTTTCCTTTTCCTTGGGTCTTCCTTGTATCAGTGGGAGATTTCTGTTGATTAAATAGATCCTTCTGTGTTGTAGCCATATCGGTTTGATTATTTGCAAGAGTCTCTTGCATTTTGATGAGATCAGCAATGATAGGTGGTGGATTTCCTTTGACTTCCTCAGGGTGTCGGCCGAACAAAGGATGACCCTCCGTGTTGACGTGAGGAGGAGTAACGTCACCACTGTCAGTGTTAGAGGCAGGAATCGTTTCCGGGATATCTTCGTTGTCGTTGTTGTTGATGTTGCTAGTGCTAGCACCATTTTTATTAGAAACTGTAACTAATCCGGACCTAAGACCAGCCATCTTGTGAAATTGTGAGATTGCAACCGAGAGAATGATCTCCCACTGTGGTCGCCAATTTGTAGATGGGGAAAAACGATTTGCTGGTTTCTAAGGAACTGAGGAGACGACCATACAACGGAGACTCCTCGAACCGAGCGAAATGTTAAACCTCACACAGATGCACCGCTGCAAAGGGGGTGCTTTAGATTCGAGATATCAATCTGTATTACACCGGCCTAAATCAAGACAATGATCGTTCCAGAATAAATTCGGTCACAAGAGAGGATGGGTTGATCTGTAGGAGGGAAGCTGAGAAATGTGTGGAATCAATGGTAATCAAAGATTGTGGGTGTGTGAATTCTGAATATGATAAGCTCTGAGTGATTGAAATTGTTCAATTGAGAGTAGTTGCTCAATTGATGAGTTGATGATCTCGTGTTGTCAGTTTGACGTGAGATTGATGATACTGATGATGCTGATGATTCAATCATGATTCAGAGACTTATTTATATTGCTGGAATTTTAGACACCATGATCCCATGAAGTGTGACAATTGATGGAATCAAGGAGTGGGGAAGTGGAGATCGTGTTTGAAACCAGTTGCTCAACGTGTGGAGACTTGGTCGATTTTCCACCCACTACCTCGTGAATTCCTTCAACTGATTGCACGACTTGCTCACTTTCATCGTGTGTTTGAACACACGTGTCGTAGACCTCCAGACCAAAACCCTAAGTGATATCCCCCCAAAGTGACACGATTGACGTCTCGTGGTATGTTAGTCAATTGATGACTTCTTGGTTTGATGGGACGATGAGTCCATGTGGTTACTGAGTTGAACATGATGTTCTGAAACTCATGAATTGAACATGTCATAAGACAGAGGTATAGTTCTTACGATGAAGTGAGCAAGTATTGCTCATTCGATGGATCGTTGAATATTGATTGTTGAACCAATATTGAGCAAATATTCCTCATCTGAGCAAGTGCTGCTCATGTGATGATTTTTTGAATATTTGATCGTCTGAGCATGTGTTGCTCATCTGATGGATTATTGGCAGCGTACCAAAAATATTAATTAGAATACTGGTCGTTGAACCGAGCATAATTAATAAAATTAGTGACCATGAGGTCGTCGTAAAATTATTAAGGTTAAGGATCTTGAATGATGATCCTTCGATTCAGAAACCCTAATTTGATCAATTGATGATCAATTCATGGTTCGTCAGAATTTCAACCATGGGAAGAAGGAGGGAGCGACTCCATGGGACCGTGGATCAACCGTGTGGTGCCCATATGCTCTGGTGAGCAAATACGAAGAACTCCTGAAGAGTTGATGATTTGTTGGTGGAAGAATGATTAAATGCTGGCTTAATCATTTATTCAAAAATGCTCGTCTGAGCCTTAGGTGAGAAAACCTAATTAATTATGACGAGGCGAGGGACCAACCATGGAATCATGAAACCGGCCCTGGGTTGTCACGTGACCGCCTGAAGATCACTTCATGAAAATCCAAAGTGTTTGGAAGAGTTTTGGACCTAATACGAGCAATTGTGCAAATTAGGTCAAAACTGTGAAAATTGATAGGACCAGCTCCCGTGGGCCAAAGAACCAATCTTGGTCGTTCAAGATAGCGTTCTTGTGTCCCCAAGGCGTCTGCGTCTCAGTCCTGAGAATTTTGATATTTTCTGGCGTGCAATTGAGCATCTATTCGAGAAAATATGCCAAAATTAGGGTTTCAACGAAACTGAGGAAAACACAATGAGATGATGAAAAATAATTATAAAATAAGGAATGAGGAGGCTGGGACCGCCGTGGTCAAGGCATGGTCGGTCGGTCATGACCACGGTCCCATGGTGCCCTTTCCTTAATTTTATAATATTTTGATGATTTTATGAAAAATTCATGAATTTTGAGAAATTTGATGAATTTAGGGAGTTTCCATGAATTGAAGGAGTTTTCATGAGTTCAGGGAAGAAAAAAATATTAAAATAATAAAAACAAGGGTGTGTGGGACCATAGAGGCATGGTCGGCCGGCTATGGACCGGTCCCACGAGTTTTTCATAATTTTTTAAATTTTTAGTTATTTTTGATGATTTGAGGGAATTTTTCCTAATTTGAGAGAAATACCACAAAATCAAGGAATTTGATGAATTCAAGGAAAAATAGGATAAATAATAATAAAATAATAAAGCAAAGGGCGTGTGGGACCGGCTTGGGCCTGGCCGGCCGTCTAGTGGCCCGGTCCCACAAGTTTTCATAATTTTATTTTATTTTATTATTTGTATATGATTTGTGCAAAAATACCATGAAATCAAGGAGTTTTTTCATGAAATTAGAGAAATAACAATAATAATAATAATAATAATAATAAAATAATAAGGAACCGTTGGGTGTGGGACCGGTTGGGACCATGGCCGGTTGGCCAATGGTCACGCTCCACACTCCTTTCCTTAATTTTATATTATTTTTTATGGATTTATGGAAGTACCATGAAATCGAGGAGTTTCCTCGAGACGAAGGAGATTTGATAAAATGAGAGAATTTTCATCAAATCATGGAAAATAATAAAAATGCATTAAAAATATAAAACTGGCGTGGGATTGACCACGACACGGTCGGTCGGTCGTGTGTCCGTGCTCCCAGCACCCTGGTCAATATTTTTAATTATTTATTATTTTCTTCCCTATTTTGCATAGGTTCATCGTTTCGTTGTATTTTTGAAATACTCGTTCGTGCGGTGACTGTTAGTGTATCGTCGTTGAATACACCTTCACCATTTGAACGGGGCTTACTTAGAGGTAGCTCAGACGCCCAGTTGTTGATTATTTATTACTAATTGTGGAATTCAGTGGAGAATAATTCACAAAACTGAGTAATAAGATGTTTATTATTAATTCATAGGATCAATTGAGGATTCGACTACGAATTCGGAATAATAAAGTGAGCATTACCATTCCATGGGATCGTAGACTCGACCATAGAATTGGAGTAGTTAAGATTTATCTATTACCATTTATGAGACAAGTTGTGGTTTCGATCATGAAATAGGAGTAATGAGATAATATAGTTATTGCTATTCTATGAGATCAAGTCGTGGATTCGATCATAGAATCAGAACAATTATTATTGCCATTCCATGGGACCAGTCGTGGATTCGACCATGGAATAGGAGCAATTAGGAATAATTAACTTTGTGGCTCTATACTAGCAGAGCAAGCTGTCTAGGAGCATTAATTATCCCGATATGAGCTTGTTGGTAAGTCATATCCTTTATATAGTCAGGGTAAACTCGTTGTTTGTTCCTGAAGACGTTATCGCTCTATACTAGCAGAGCAAGCTTTCTAAGAGCCGTCCATCTCGTGATACTAAATAGAATTAATCACTGAAAGTATCCAGTATTCATGAGATATGCCGTTGTCCAGTGGTGAGACTACATATCTACATGTACTCTGAGAGAAAGTACTCTCCGTTGAGAATTCGATGAGAGACCCGTGTCTCGATACTCATGTCTGATTTATGGATCAGAGCTTCGTATAATTATGAGTTTACGATTTTAGACCTTGTCGAAAATCCACCATCTACAAACTCTCTTGAAGATAATGGTTCTTGTCCAAGAGAGAAAGATAAGAATCATTATAATCATAACTACAGAGTGTAATTGTTCCAATCCAATGCAGGATTGGGAGATTTCTTACGAGGGGATGAAATATTCGCTATTCCTTGTTTCTGTTTTGTCTTTAAGAAGGAAGAGTTATACACGTCATTCTTTCTTTCTTTTAACACAGTTTTGAATACATTGGCTGTTAATTTTTGCAAACTATGCAACGTTTGGAAATCTCTTTTGCAAAGAAGGAGGATTTCATAAGAGATTTCGTTTTCTTCTTTTGCAAACATCGTTTAGCAGAGGAGAACTGCTCCCGATCTTTAGCACTAATAACTTTAAGATCATCCTGATAGTTACACAAGGAGACCAAAATATTTGGTGAATTCTTTTGGTTTTCCATATCATCCTTTTTGTCAGGATGACTCGAGAATGATATAGAGTCAGGAGGAGCTTGCTGACAATGTTTAAAAGACCCCGTCGACGAGGTTTGATATGTCTTATAAGAATCACAATTGCGATTGGCATTCTCCAGCTTTAAATTAAGCAATTGACATTCCAGATTTTCAATCTTTTTAATCAAGGTTTCCTTTTCCAGTTGAAACACTTCCGGAGAAGTAAGATTGTTCATCATGGAATAATCAGGACTATTAGGAGGGCAAGTGTGATTATCAGTAAGGAAGTTAAGAGAACATTCACAGATATCATCCTCAGGATCAGTGAAAGCTTATTTTTACCTAAGCAATTGTACGAGAAAAAACAAAAAGCCCAGGTACGAATTTTGATAGCCCAAACAAAAGCACACTTGATGCAATCTTGGAGAACATCCAACGGAAAATAACATATGTAGTAGTCTAAAGGAACATTGACAATGAAAGTGACTGGAGAGTGAGGAGTGAGCACACGTTTCTCAGATTAAAGCCATCTACAACCGTTTATTGTTACACAGTTTTACATATTGTTAATGTGAATATGTGGAGGTGTTTGTCCTTATTTACCTAATTATTGGTCCTAAAAATGAATTTTTCTAATCTAACTTGATTTTATAATGTATTCATCGATGGAACTAACATTTGTTATTTTATATAGTTGGAAAATTTGAGTGACGGTGATAAATATAAAAAATATCATGATTTGTTATGCTTATATGCCCAAATTATTTCTTAATTTAAAAATCCTTTCACTATTTTTACAAACCCAAAAATAACGTATATAACCCGAAAAAATCTGGCGGCCTTCGACCGTCTAGGAAAATCAAAATTTTGACTTTCGACACGCAAATGTGTTCCCCAAATTTAAGTTTTCGGCTCCTCCCTACTTCTCGCATATATAAGGTAGAGCACTTCTAGATATATTGTTATCTATGAGGTGAATATATTTAATTCAAAGTTTTATGCTTCAAGGAAAAGACTGTAATATGGCATGGAAAGAAAAAAATATTAGCCCACACAGACATAATTTCCTGGATCCGTCGCTGCTCAGACAATAGTCAAGAGTAGTAATCCATACTTATCTCACTCAACTCCATATCAGGACTCTTAGAGTATCATGGACACTTTTATAGCACTTGAAACTAGTTTTGCTAACATAGATTTTCTGAACTTTCTTATCCTTTGTAGTGATTGATTGAACTCTCTCTTTGAGACTTTATTTTACTCTGTCTAAGATCTTTCTTAAGCTATTGTATAAGCAGTGACAGAGTAGAATTAAAGCAATTCTTATCTCTTTTATCAATCAATTTAGGACGTCGAGACTTTCTATCAGATGTAGTAACATGGTTGTTAAACAGGTGACGTTCATCTCTTTGTTTAAGTTCAAGATAGAAAATTTTAAGCTTTCCAACGAGAGAATTTCTGGAGAGAGTATCAAGGTTATTTCCCTAAACGATGGCATGCTTTTTATAATCGTATCTTGATGGCAATGATCTGAGAATTTTCATCACAATATCCTTTTCAGGAATAGTCTTACCCATGTAAAAGATGCATTAACAATTTCAAACACTTTGTGATTAAACTCATCAAATGTTTCTTCATCTACCATATGAAGGTTTTCACAATCAGAATTTAGGTTTTGAAGCCTAGCTTCCTTTTCACTGGTATTCCCTTCAAATACGGTTTCTAAGATATCACAGGCTTCTTTAGACTTTGTGCACATTGTCACATGATGCTGAAGATCTGGGGTAATGGCATGTATGATAGCATTTAATCCCTCAGAATTTTGCTTTGCAGCAAGGATTTCTTCTGGACTATATCTACCAATATCCTTAGGTATAGATACATCGCCTTCTGTATTAACCAGAGGATCATAGCCATTAACAACACGTACCCATGTTTGAAAATCACGAGCTTGAAGAAAAGCACGCATAGCGATTTTCCACCATAAGTAGTTTGAGCCATCGAAAACTGGTTGTACGTTTATGGAGATAGAATTCCTGTCCATAGAGTCAGATCGCTACAAACACAGACTTATAAGGTCTTTAAACGTGTTTGCCTGCTCTGATACCAATTGAAAAAGCGGGGGTCTAACAACCACACCTAATATTTCGCTTAGAAATCTATATGGACAAACACTAATATACTTTTAAGAGAATCAACTAGACAGTCAGACTTGAAAAAGCAGGGGTCTAACAACCTCATCCAATATTTCGATTAGCAATTTGTATGGACTAACTCCAATATACTTTCTAGAGAATCAACTAGACAGTCAGACTCAATCTAGATAAAAGTATATCAAAGACTTAATATCTTAATCTCTCGATTTGATCAATACTCAAGCAAATGGAAATCTGCGAGTCTTTATCAAATACTAGAGAAATAAACTTAGATGGTACCAAAGACCAATATCCAAGTGTCAATCAATTTAAACCAACAACCAAAGGTTGTATATTCTAATTGATTGATCATAACGCACAACCGATGATATTTCAATTATATAACAAAATATAATGCGGAATAGAAATAACACAGACACCAGAAATTTTTTTAACGAGGAAACCGCAAATGTAGAAAAACTTCGGGACCTAGTCCAGATCCTAGTTAGCAATTCGGAATCCGGCATACGTACGGTACGGCATACATACAAGTATTATACGGATACGTAAATGCCAAATATGGACAACGATTCGTGATTCGGATATAATCCGGAACGGCATACGTACGTGTATAATCGTTTTAGAGATATGAGTTCGGTGCACAAAATTCGGCGTACATTATATATAAAGTAAGACTTTTTCTTTTTTTGAAAAGGAAAGTAAGACATATTTGACATGGTGTTATTGGGGGTATTACGTTTTATGACTTAAATTAGTATATAAACCGTAATATGGACGAAGTTGTCAACCTCAAGTATGTGGTCCAGTGGTTAGTTGCATGGTTAATATGCATGATGGCCTAGGATCGAACCTCTTCTCAATCAGATTTTTGGAAAATGATGAAATCCGTTGAGCCGGGCCCAATTGAAATCTTGTTTGTAAAGGAACCAGGCCCAATTTAAAGTTTATTGGTTAAGTTAGCTAGAAGAATTGCTCCACGCGTTTCCGTTTAATCCGCCGATTATTGGGTAACTCCAGAAAAGCCGCGACTTAGGGACGGAGTTTCAGTAGTTCGTTGAAAAGTCGCGTAACTAACTTCGGTCTGGATTGTAGTTGAACCCTAATCAATATCACACTGATTCTGGACTGTAGTTGAACCCTAATCAATATCACACTGATTCAAGGTAAAATTGCGCTCCTTACGTCTCTGATCCCAGCACGATACTACACACTTGATTCCCTTAGCTGATCTCACCCACAACCAAGAGTTGATACGACCCAAATTCGAAGACTTTAATAAACAAATATGTATCACACGGAAAAGTCTACGATGATAGATAAATCTGTCTCCCACAGATAAATCTAAGAGTTTTGTTCCGTATTTTAATAAAATCAAGGTGAACAAAAACCAATTGTGCTAGAGCATAGATCGGTCGACCTCGCATGTGTTGCTATCTCAAGCATGTTTGTCAATGTTAGTGATCAAAACTATGAGTCTTGATTTCTAGTCTACATATCTAAGTCTCGGACTAGGATAGAAAAGTGTAGTTGAGCTCAAGGACTTCATGGAGATTCATCATACAATGACGAAGATCTATACAAGGAACCGTGGAACTTTATCAACAAAAAGGTATGTGGAGACTTGAACTTATCTATCACTCAAAAGTCTATCTATTCTATCTCCTACTTCTTATGAGACAAAAGTCGTATGCTATATAGACTAGATCATACACATTTGACATTTAGAGTTGAGCATTCATTGCTTATCTTTTATCTCGAAATCGTGTGTTGGTAAAGCGTTTCGCTTTGATCAGGTTTATCTTCACCTAGTGACGAAAGTCATGAAAAGTTTCAATCACTTTGAGAATTTCTCTGACGTGAATCGGTCTGTGAACAATGGCTACATAGCATCCTCTGAGAATGTCTCAATGATTGAAATTAGAGTTTAGAGTATATAACCATGTATTCCTTGAACCGAAGTTTTCGAACTTTGTTGATCAAGAGAAATCGGGAGGATTGTGGAATTGGCTTGCCAAGTCCGCGCAACTGTCGGAAGTTCTTGACCGAGAATTTCTGCTGGATTTTCCAAGACTCGTTTGTGTGCTAAGTCCACGAACTGAGTCCGCGAACTGGTGGAAGTTACCTCGATATGTGTGTGCTGACTTTGGAGGTTAATATACTTTGGCCTTTCGAACCTTAACTGCCGGTGAAGGTATTTCACTTTTGCCATCAGTAGAAACCTTTTTTTTGAGAAGCATCACTAGCCTTGACAAATTTTACTTCTTTGCTAGTACTTGGAGCATCTATTCCCTTATAGCCCAATCCTCGTGTATCACGATGATTTTTACTTGCTCCTAGCATAGTGGATAATATACTTGAACTAGAATTGAACTTTTTCAAGTCATCTTCCAACATCTTGATTTTATCAAGAGCAGCAGTTAAATCAGCCTCAAGGTGTTTTTGTCGAGCGAGATAAGCGCTTTATCTGTCGTCAAAACTTGTTTGCTTGGAGTTAATCCTTGCTTAAGATTCTGCAAGTTTCTCTTCCAACAAAAAATACTTCTGATTGAGATTATCACATTCAAGTGACTTCATACGTAGGTTTTCCTCAGAATCTTTGAGGATCGATTCGTTAGAACGATTCGAAACATAAACACATGCGAAACATCTTCTCAATTTCTTGTTTTCTCGACAGAGAGGAGTCAGAAGAGGAGTGACATGAGAAGTTGTCATCTTCTTCTTTTCTAACGAATTCAAAACCTTCACATACTCAGAGACTTCCTCATGAACATCTCCATCAATATCTGAATCACCTTCATCAAAAAGTTCATCCAACTGTTCTTCTAGGTGTGTTTCCCAGACTTCAACATGTTTTACATTAAGAGAATGTTTAGATACTGACCTAGATGTGACAGTCCTCTCCGGTGAATCCAAGCTTTGAAAATCATATGGTAATTTATGAACCAGTACGTTATTAGAGATGGACTCGTCCATAAAAAGATCGCTACAAACACAGACTCATGAGATATTAAACGTGTTTGCCTGCTCTGATACCAATTGAAAAAGTGGGGGTACAACAACCACACCCAATATTTTGCTTAGAAATCTATATGTACAAACTCCAATATACTTTCTAAATAATCAACTAGACAGTCAGACTCAATCTAGACAAAAAGTATATCAAAGAGTTTATATCTCAATCTCTTGATTTGATATATACTCAAGCAAATAGAAATTTGCGAGTCTTTATCAAATACTAGAGAGATAACTTGGATGGTACCAAATACCAATATACAAGTGTCAATCAATTTAAATCAACAACCAAAAGGTCGGATATTCTAATTGATTGAACAAGGCACCACCTATGATATTTCAATTATATAACAAAATATAATGCGTAAAATAAATAACACATACACCAGAATTTTGTTAACGAGGAAACCGCAAATGCAGAAAAACCCCGGGACCTAGTCCAGATTGAACACACACTATATTAGGCCGCTACAAACACTAGCTTACTCCAAATTAACATCGTTCTGTACTGTAGCTGAACCCCAATAAATCTCACACTTATTCAAGGTACAGTTATGCTCCTACGTCTCTGATCCCAGCAGCATACTACGTACTTGATTCCCTTAGCTGATCTCACCCACAACTAAGAGTTGCTACGACCCAAAGTCAAAGACTTTAATAAACAAATCTGTATTACACAGAAAATTCTACGGTAATAGATAAATCCGTCTCCCACGAATATACCTACAAGTTTTGTTCCGTCTTTTGATAAATCAAGGTGAACAAGAACCAATTGATAAACCGGATTTATATTCCCGAAGAACAACCTAGTATTATCAATCATCTCACAATAATCTTAATCGACGCAGCGAAAAAAGATATTGCGGAATCACGAACGATGAGACAAGGTATTTGTGATTACTTTTATATCTTTCCTATCGGAGATATCAATCTCAAGCCAATTATTACAATTGTACTCGTACGATAGAAACAACAAGATCAGATCACACACACTACAAGAAAGTAGTATCGGTCTGGCTTCACAATCCCAATTAAGTATTGAATTCGTTAACCTAGTTTAGAAGAAGAAACCAAAGGTTAAAGGAGAATCGACTCTAGCTTAGCACAACTAGCATCACACAAAAGGTGTGGGGATAAGGTTTCCTAGTTGCTAGAGTTCTCCCTTATATAGTCTTTCAAATCAGGGTTTGCAATCAATGTTAGCTTGGTAACAAAGCATTCAATATTCACCGTTAGATGAAAACCTGATTAGATTCAAGCTAATATCTTTCAACCGTTAGATCGAAAACTAGCTTGTTACACACAAATGAAATGCACGTTTCTAGGCTTGTGTAACCGTACCCAAACTTGTACATTTGTTGGTTCAACAATAGTCAACCAAATGTTTAGCCATATGATCACTTTCATATCAACCATATTCTTCTTCACCGTAACTAGTTCAAGTGACTCAAATGAACTAGTTAGAGATTTTTTCAATTGCAAGGAAATCTTATGTAACTACACAAGACACAATTAAAGCAAAAACGATTTGATTCACTCGAATCGGTTCATGAACTATATAGCCACGGTTTGCAATTTGCATTCCTTAGTTTATATAAGAATAAGTTCACAAACATCGTTTTTAGATATAACCTACTCAAGTTCGCGGACTGGGTTCGCGGACTTAAGTTCCCGGACGGAGTTCACAAACTCCAGCAGAATTTCTCGGGTCGAGAACTTCCACCAGTTCGCGGACTTGGCTCACGCCACTATTCCGGTTCTCTTGATCAACAAAGTTCGCAAACTTCGGCTCAAGGAATAAGGACTTATACATATATGTGTTTCCAAAATAATGCTTATATACTCCAATGGTTATATAATCTAAACTCTCATTTCAATCATTGAAACATTCTTAGAGGACGTTGATATTCTATAGTTGTTATTCACAAACTATTTTTCGTCAAAGTAAGCAATTTTTAAAGTGATTGAAACTTTTCATGACTTTCGCTACTAGGTAAATATGAACTTGGCTAAAGCGAAAGCTTACCAACACATATTTCGAGAAATAGATAGGCGAGATAAACTCGGCTCGAAATAGCAAATGTGTATAATCTAAGTCTATATAGCAAAACGACTTTTGTCTCAAGATAGGAGATAAATAGACTTTTGAGTGATAGATAAGTTCAAGTCTCCATATACCTTTTAGTCGATAAAGATCCACCGGTTCCTTGAGTAGTCCTTCGTCTTGTATGATGATTGCCATGGAGTTCTTGAGCTCAACTACACTTTCTATCCTAGTCCGAGACCTTAGCTATAGTAGACTAGAAATAAAGACTTATAGTTTTGATCACTAACATTGACAAACATGCTTGACATAGCAACACATGCGAGTTCGACCGAGCAATGCTCTAACAAGATCATTATAAGTTCTCTAAGAAAATAAACACAAATCTTGCTCAGGTTTATAGACATACCTTTTTAGAAGAATCCAGTCGAATTATACAGTCTTACCGAACATAACATGTGTGCCACAATTCTCGTGCTTTCCTCACCGTATACATAGCAGGCATTCCTTGGTGAGGATGAACTTACAACACAATCAAGTTGCGTTGGGGTGAACAATGTCTTTCTCACCACAAGTGACCTTTGGATAATCATGAAAGACATTGCTTTTAGAACCTTTCACATCCAATTCCAGTTTTCCAAAAAACTTGTTAAGTTCCAACATCATGGATACGGCCTTTTCCATAGTCATGGAATTTTCTGGAAGATCATTCCTTTTCACACTCAAATCATCATTGGATTTCTTTGGTACCCACTTCTGAGTGCGTTTAGGAACAACCGGAATCTTCTTCCCATTATTCTCTTCAAGATTTCCCAGAAGAGAATTGGATTGACTATTCTTTTGCAAGTTAGTCTTTCTCCAATTGGGAGCATCGGATCTTGTCTTAGTCTTTACGAAGTTATCCTTTTGGTAACCATTACGATTGTAAAAAGGATTCGTATAACGTTTATAGGAAAATCTAGATTTATCCCAGCACTGATTCCTTTGCCTAAAGGTTGGACAGTTACAACATGTAGCGTTAAGGGGATTAGTCTTAACATATGATCTTGGTTTCAAAACTTCTTGTGAGGCTCAAACAATAACATCATGAAGTTTCTCATTCTTTATACGGAAACGACATCTCCTTTCCAGGTGACCTTTATTTCCGTAATAGTGACAAACATAAGGAATGTTATTACCTCGATCTGTGTGTGCTGACTTTGGAGGTTAATATACTTTGGTCTTTCGAACCTTAACTTCCGGTGAAGGTATTTCACTTTTTCCATCAGCGGAAACCTTTTGTTGAGAAGCATCACTAGCCTTGACAAATTTTACTTCTTTGCTAGTACTTGGAGCATCAATTCCCTTATATCCCAATCCTCGTGTATCACGATGATTTTTACTTGCTCCTAGCATAGTGGTTAATTTGTTTGAACTAGTATTGAACTTTTTCAAGTCATCTTCCAACATCTTGATTTTATCAAGAGAAGCAGTTAAATCAGCCTCAAGGCGTTTTTCTCGAGCGAGATAAGCGCTTTCTTTGTCGTGAAAACTTGTTTGCTGGGAGTCAATCCTTGCTTCTTTGCAAGTTTCTCTTCCAACAATAAAAACTTTTGATAGAGATTATTACATTCAAGTGACTTCATACGTAGGTTTTCCTCAGAATCCTTGAGGATCGATTCGTTAGAACGATTCGAAACATAAACACCTGCATAATATCTTCTCAATTTCTTGTTTCTCGACAGAGAGGAGTCAGAAGAGGAGTTACATGTGAAGTTGTCATCTTCTTATTTTCTAACGAATTCAAAACCTTCACATACTTAAAGACTTCCTCATCAACATCTCTATCAATATCTAAATCACCTTCATCAGAAAGTTCATCCAACTGTTCTTCTAGGAGTGTTTCCAAGACTTCAACAGGTTTTACATTAAGAGAATGTTTACCTAGATGTGACAGTCCTCTCCGGTGAATCCAAGCTTTGAAAATCATCTGGTAATTTATGAACCAGTACGTTATTAGAGATGGACTCGTCCATAATCAGATCGCTACAAACACAGACTTATGAGGCCTTAAACGTGTTTGCCTGCTCTGATACCAATTGAAAAAGTGGGGGTACATAACCACACCCAATATTTCGCTTAGCAATCTGTATGGACAAACTTCAATATAATTTCTAGAGAATCAACTAGACAGCCAGACTCAATCTAGATAAAAAGTATATCAAAGATTTTATATCTCAATCTCTTGATTTGATATATACTCAAGCAAATAGAAATCTGCGAGTCTTTATAAAATACTAGAGAGATAACTTGGATGGTACCAAAGACCAATATACAAGTGTCAATCAATTTAAATCAACAACCAAAAGTTCGGATATTCTAATTGATTGAACAAGGAACAACCATTGATATTTCAATTATATAACAAAATATAATGCGTAAAATAAATAACACAGACACCAGAATTTTGTTAACGAGGAAACCGCAAATGCAGAAAAACCCCGGGACCTAGTTCAGATTGAACACACATTGTATTAAGCCACTACAGACACTAGCTTACTCCAAATTAACATCGGTCTGGACTGTAGTTGAACCCCAATCAATCTCACACTGATTCAAGGTACAGTTATGCTCCTACGTCTCTGATACCAGCAGGATACTACGTACTTGATTCCCTTAGCTGATCTCACCCACAACTAAGAGTTGCTACGACCCAAAGTCAAAGACTTTAATAAACAAATCTGTATTACACAGAAAATTCTACGGTAATAGATAAATCCGTCTCCCACGAATATACCTACAAGTTTTGTTCCGTCTTTTGATAAATCAAGGTGAACAAGAACCAATTGATAAACCGGATTTATATTCCCGAAGAACAACCTAGTATTATCAATCATCTCACAATAATCTTAATCGACGCAGCGAAAAAAGATATTGCGGAATCACAAACGATGAGACGAGGTGTTTGTGATTACTTTTATATCTTTCCTATCGGAGATATCAATCTCAAGCCAATTATTACAATTGTACTCGTACGATAGAAACAACAAGATCAGATCACACACACTACAAGAAAGTAGTATCGGTCTGGCTTCACAATCCCAATTAAGTATTGAATTCGTTAACCTAGTTTAGAAGAAGAAACCAAAGGTTAAAGGAGAATCGACTCTAGCTTAGCACAACTAGCATCACACAAAAGGTGTGGGGATAAGGTTTCCTAGTTGCTAGAGTTCTCCCTTATATAGTCTTTCAAATCAGGGTTTGCAATCAATGTTAGCTTGGTAACAAAGCATTCAATATTCACCGTTAGATGAAAACCTGATTAGATTCAAGCTAATATCTTTCAACCGTTAGATCGAAAACTAGCTTGTTACACACAAATGAAATGCACGTTTCTAGGCTTGTGTAACCGTACCCAAACTTGTACATTTGTTGGTTCAACAATAGTCAACCAAATGTTTAGCCATATGATCACTTTCATATCAACCATATTCTTCTTCACCGTAACTAGTTCAAGTGACTCAAATGAACTAGTTAGAGATTTTTTCAATTGCAAGGAAATCTTATGTAACTACACAAGACACAATTAAAGCAAAAACGATTTGATTCACTCGAATCGGTTCATGAACTATATAGCCACGGTTTGCAATTTGCATTCCTTAGTTTATATAAGAATAAGTTCACAAACATGTTTAGATATAACCTACTCAAGTTCGCGGACGGATTTCACAAACTCCAGCAGAATTTCTCGGGTCGAGAACTTCCGCCAGTTCGCGGACTTGGCTCACGCCACTATTCTGGTTCTTTTGATCAACAAAGTTCGCAAACTTCGGTTCAAGGAATAAGGACTTATACATATATGTGTTTCCACAATAATGTTTATATCCTCTAATGGTTATATAATCTAAACTCTCATTTCAATCATTGAAACATTCTTAGAGGACGTTGATATTCTATAGTTGTTATTCACAAACTATTTTTCATCAAAGTAAGCAATTTTTAAAGTGATTGAAACTTGTCATGACTTTCGTTACTAGGTAAAGATGAACTTGGCTAAATCGAAAGCTTACCAACACATATTTCGAGAAATAGATAGGCGAGATAAACTCGGCTCAAAATAGCAAATGTGTATAATCTAAGTCTATATAGCAAAACGACTTTTGTCTCAAGATAGGAGATAAATGGACTTTTGAGTGATATATAAGTTCAAGTCTCCACATACCTTTTAGTCGATAAAAATCCACCGGTTCCTTGAATAGTCCTTCGTCTTGTATGATGATTGCCATGGAGTTCTTGAGCACAACTACACTTTCTATCCTAGTCCGAGACCTTAGCTATAGTAGACTACAAATAAAGACTTATAGTTTTGATCACTAACATTGACAAACATGCTTGACATAGCAACACATGCGAGTTCGACCGAGCAATGCTCTAACAAGATCATTATAAGTTCTCTAAGCAAATAAACACAAATCTTGCTCAGGTTTATAGACATACCTTTTTAGAAGAATCCAGTCGAATTATACAGTCTTACCGAACATAACATGTGTGACACAATTCTCGTGCTTCCCTCACCGTATACATAGAAGGCATTCCTTGGTGAAGATGAACTTACAACACAATCAAGTTGCGTTGGGGTGAACAATGTCTTGCTCACCACAAGTGACCTTTGGATTATCATGAAAGAGATTGCTTTTAGAACCTTTCACGTCCAATTCCATTTTTCCAAAAAACTTTTTAAGTTCCAACATCATAGATATGGCCTTTTTCATAGTCATGGAATTTTCTGGAAGATCATTCCTTTTCACACTCAAAGCATCATTGGCTTTCTTTGGTACCCACTTCTGAGTGCGTTTAGGAATAACCAGAACCTTCTTCCCATTATTCTCTTCAAGATTTACCGGAAGAGAATTGGATTGACTATTCTTTTGTAAGTTAGTCTTTCTCCAATTGGGAGCATCGGATCTTTTCTTAGTCTTTACGAAGTTATCCTTTTGGTAACCATTACGATTGTAAAAAGGATTCGTATAACGTTTGTAGGAAAATCTAGATTTATCACAGCACTGATTCCTTTGCCTAAAGGTTGGACAGTTACAACATGTAGCGTTAAGGGGATTAGTCTTAACATATGATCTTGGTTTCACAACTTCTTGTGATGCCCAAACAAGAACATCATGAAGTTTCTCATTCTTTATACGGAAACGACATCTCCTTTCCAGGTGACCTTTATTTCCGCAATAGTGACAAACATAAGGAATGTTCTTACCTCGATTTGTGTGTGCTGATTTTGGAGGTTGATATACTTTGCTCTTTCGAACCTTAACTGCCGGTGAAGGTATTTCACTTTAGCCATCAACGGAAACCTTTTGTTTAGAAGCATCACTAGCCTTGACAAATTTTACCTCTTTGCTAGTACTTGGAGCATCTATTCCCTTATAGACCAATCCTCGTGTATCACGATGATTTTTACTTGCTCCTAGCATAGTGGTTAATTTGCTTGAACTAGTATTGAACGTTTTCAAGTCATCTTCCAACATCTTGATTTTATCAAGAGCAGCAGTTAAATCAGCCTCAAGGCGTTTTTCTCGAGCGAGATAAGCGCATTCTCTGTCGTCAAAACTTGTTTGCTTGGAGTTAATCCTTGCTTCATATTTTGCAAGTTTCTCTTCCAACAAAAAATACTTTTTATAGAGATTATCACATTCAAGTGACTTCATATGTAGGTTTTCCTCAGAATCCTTGAGGATCGATTCGTTAGAACGATTCGAAACCTAAACACCTGCATAATATCTTCTCAATTTCTTGTTTTCTCGACAGAGAGGAGTCAGAAGAGGAGTGACATGAGAAGTTGTCATCTTCTTATTTTCTAACGAATTCAAAACCTTCACATACTCAAAGACTTCCTCATCAACATTTCTATCAATATCTGAATCACCTTCATCAGAAAGTTCATCCAACTGTTCTTCTAGGCGTGTTTCCCAGCCTTCAACATGTTTTATATTAAGAGAATGTTTATATACTAACCTAGATGTGACGGTCCTCTCCGGTGAATCCAAGCTTTGAAAATCATCTGGTAATTTATGAACATGTACGTTATTAGAGATAAACTCGTCCATAATCAGATCGCTACAAACACAGACTTATAAGGTCTTTAAATGTGTTTGCCTGCTCTGATACCAATTGAAAAAGCGGGGGTTTAACAACCTCACCCAATATTTCGATTAGCAATCTGTATGGACTAACTCCAATATACTTTCTAGAGAATCAACTAGATAGTAAGACTCAATCTAGTTAAAAGTATATCAAAGATTTAATATCTTAATCTCTCGATTTGATCTATACTCAAGCAAATGGAAATCTGCGAGTCTTTATCAAATACTAGAGAGATAAACTTGGATGGTACCAAAGACCAATATCCAAGTGTCAGTCAATTTAAATCAACAACCAAAGGTTGGATATTCTAATTGATTGATCTTAACGCACAACCTGTGATATTTCGATTATATAACAAATTATAATGCGGAATAGAAATAACACAGACACTAGAAATTTTGTTAACGAGGAAACCAAAAATGCAGAAAAACCCCGGGACCTAGTGCAGATTGAACACCACACTGTATTAAGCCGCTACAAACACTAGCCTACTACAAACTAACTTCGGTCTGGACTGTGGTTGAACCCTAATCAATATCACACTGATTCAAGGTACAATTGTGCTCCTTACGTCTCTGATCCCAGCATGATACTATGCACTTGATTCCCTTAGATGATCTCACCCACAACCAAGAGTTGCTACGACCCAAAGTCGAAGACTTTATAAACAAATTTGTATCACACAGAAAAGTCTACGATGATAGATAAATTTGTCCGCCACAGATAAACCTAAGAGTTTTGTTCTGTCTTTTGATAAAATCAAGGTGAACAAAAACCAATTGATAACCCAAACTTATATTCCCAGAGAACATCCTAGAATTATCAATCACCTCACAATAATCTAAATCGTATGGTAGTGAAACTAGGTACTGCGGAATCACAAACGATGAGACGAAGATGTTTGTGATTTATTTTTATCTTGACCTATCAGAGATATAATCTCAAGTTAATTATTCAATTGAACTCGTACGATATAAAATGGCAAGATCAGATCGCTCAACTACAAGAGAAGTAGTTTCGTCTGGCTTCACAATCCCAATGAAGTCTTTCAGTCGTTAACCTACAGGGTCTTGAGAAGAAACCTAAGGTTAAAGGAGAATCGACTCTAGCAAAACCAACTAGTATCACACATGAGGTGTGGGGATTAGTTTTTCCAGTTGCTAGATGTCTCCTTTATATAGTTTTCAAATCAGGGTTTGCAATCCAAATTACCTTGGTAACAAAGCATTCAATATTCACTGTTAGATGAAAAACCTGATTTAACCAAGCTAATATCTTTCAACCGTTAGATCGAAACTTAGCTTGTCACACACAAATGAAATGTATTTCATTTAAGTTTGAGTAACCGTACCTAAACGTGTACACTTAGTTGGTTCACAAATAGTTAACCAATGGTTATCCATATTAGTACTTTCATATTAACCGTATTCATCTTCTTTACATAACTAGTTCAAATGACTCGTAAGAACTAGTTGAAGAGTTGTTCAATTGCTTAGGTCTTTATGAATAGATACAATTGAATAAAAAATAGGTTTGGTTCACTTGAATCAATTCATGAACGATATAGCCACGGTTTGCAAAGATTGCATTCCTTATTGATTTATTGTTTAAGTTCATGAACTTCCGATTTGAGAAATAGAACCAGCTTGGGTACGCGTACGGGTACGCGTACCATAGCTACCGGATTTGAGTTTAGAAACTCAACATAAATTTTTGGTTCGAAAACTTTCGTGGGTACGCATACGGGTATGCATGCCTAAGGTGACTGGTTTTACAGTTTGCAAACTTACAAACTCGGCAGAAATTTTCGGTTCGAAAACTTCCGCTGGTACGCGTACCCAAACTGTCTCCTTCACCAATACCGTATGCACACATATGCACATACTTGGTTTCCGGCACATGGATTTATACACTAATGTGCGAACACACTATATATGCTTATATCCATACTTGGTTACGTAATCTCAACTCTACATTTCAATCATTGAAACATTCTTCTATAATGTTATAACAGTCGTTATTCACAACTATCGTCATCAAAGTTATTTCAAGATTGAAACGTCATCATGACTTTCGTAACGAGTTAAGATGAAAAGTGGTTAAAGCGAAAGCTTACCAACACATATTTTGAGAAAAAGATAGGCGAGTAAACTCGGCTCGAAATAGAAAATGTGTATGTATGAAAGCTATCATACTTATACGACTTTGTCTCAAGAGTAGGAGATAGAGTATATATACTTTTGAGTGATAGATAAGTTCAAGTCTCCACATACCTTTTAGTCGGATGAAGTTCCACTGGTTCCTTGAGTAGTTCTTCATCTTCGTAAGATGATCGCCATGGAGTCTGTAGCTCAACTACACTAAACTGTCCTAAACCGAGACTTAGCTATAAGTAGTCTAGAAATCAATACATATAGTTTTGACAACTAAACTTGACAAACATGCTTGAGATAGCAATGCATGCGAGTTCGACCGAGCAATGCTCTGACAAGACTCAATCTTAATAAAAAGTATATCAAGGAGTTATATCTCAATTTATCGATTCAATACTTACTCAAGCAAATACAAATCTGCGAGTCTAATTGAACACAAGAGAAATTAACTTGAACGGTACCAAAGACCAATATTCAAGTATCAATCAATTTCAATCAACAACCAAAGGTTGAATTTACCAATTGATCAATTCAACGCACAACCTGTGATATTTCAATTATATAACAAAATATAATGCGAAAAAAAAAAATAACACAGGCACCAGAAGTTTTGTTAACGAGGAAACCGTAAATGTAGAAAAACCCCGTGACCTATTCCAGATTGAACGCACACTCTATTAAGCCGCTACAGACAGTAGCCTACTGCAAATTAACTTCGGTATGGACTGTAGTTGAACCCCAATTAATCTCACATTGATCCAAGGTACAATTGTACTCCTTACATCTCTGATCCCAGCAGGATACTACGCACTTGATTCCCTTAACTGATCTCACCCACAACTAAGAGTTGCTACAACCTAAAGTCGAAGACTTTAATAAACAAATCTGTATCATACAGAAAAGTCTATAGGAATAGATAAATCTGTCTCCCACAGAAATACCTACGAGTTTTGTTCCGTCTTTTGATAAATTAAGGTGAACAGGAACCATTGGATAACCCAGACTTATATTCCCGAAGAATAGCCTAGAATTATCAATCACCTCGCAATAATCTAAATCGTATGATGGCGAAAGTAGATATTATTGAATCACAACCGATAAGACGAAGATGTTTGTGACTACTTTTCTATCTTTCCTATCGGAGAAATTAATCTCAAGCCAATATTACGAATACGATAGAAATATCACGATCAGATCACGCAACTATAGAGAAAATAGTTGGGTCTGGCTTCACAATCCCAATGAAGTCTTTAAGTCGTTAACCTACAGGGTCTCGATAGAAACCTAAGGTTAAAGGAGAATCGACTCTATCTTACAACTAGTATCACACAGGAGGTGTGGGGATTAGGTTTCCCAGTTGCTAGATTTTTCCTTTATATAGTCTTCAAATCAGGGTTTGCAATCAATGCTACCTTGGTAATAAAGCATTCAATATTCACCGTTAGATGAAAACCTGATTAGATTCAAGCTAATATCTTTCAACCGTTAGATCAAACTTTAGATTGTTATACACACATGAAATGTAACTTCATTTAGGTTTGAGTAACCGTACCTAAACGTGTACAAGTCGTTGGTTCAACAGTAGTTAACCATAGGTTAGCCATATGACCACTTTCATATCAACCTTATTCTTCTTTACCACAACTAGTTCAAATGACTCAAATGAACTAGTTAGAGAGTTGTTCAATTGCTTAAATCTCATAGAAGTATACAAGACATAATCAAAATAAAAATAGTTTTGATTCACTCGAATCGATTCATGAACATTATAGCCACGGTTTGCAAAGATTGCATTCCTTAAAATATAAAATGTCTTAGTTCACGAATTAAACTGTTTTTAGAAAATAACCTACTTAAGTACGCATACTGGTACGCGGACTTAAGTACCCGGAATAAGTTTGTTTTCGGTTCACAAATTCCAGCAGAAATTCACGGGATGTGAACTTCCGGCAGTACGCGTACTGGCACGCGGACTTTAGTTCCGGTTATCCTGAGCAGAAAAGTATGCATACTTTGGTTCAAGGATATTGGACTTACACACATATGAGTTGTCTCACAATGTTTATATCCAACCATGGTTATGTATTCTAAACTCTCATTTAAATCATTGAAACATTCTTAGAAAACGTTATATAGTTGTTGTTCACAAATTATTTTTCGTCAAAGCGATTTTCAAGTGATTGAAACTAACATGACTTTCGTCACTAGTAAAGATGAACTTGGCCAAAGCGAAATCTTACCAACACATATTTCGAGAAATAGATAAGCGAGATAAACTTAGCTCGAAATAGTACTTGTGTATAATCATAGTCTATATCGCAATACGACTTTTGTCTCAAGATAGGAGATAAAATAGACTTTTCAGTGATAGATAAGTTCAAGTCTCCACATGCCTTTTTGTCGATGAAGTTCCACCAGTTCCTTGAGTAGTTCTTCGTCTTTGCATGATGAACACCGTGGAGTCTAGAGCTCAACTACACTTTCTATCCTAGTCCGAGACTTAGCTATTAGTAGACTAGAAATCAAGACTTATACTTTTGGCAACTAAACTTGACAAACAAACTTGAGATAGCAACGATTGCGAGTTCGACCGAGCAGTGCTCTAACAGTTGTTCCAACAAGCACTTCATGCTTCATCCATCATAATTATGAACTCCGACTATGTTCAGTTCATCAGTTAAGACTCCGAGTCTAACTAGGTCAAAGACTGACCATATTAAATACTTCTGCAAAACAGACTTTCACATGAGACATCAATTCATGTCACATGGGGGATAACATTACGGTTTTGGTCTGGCGGCCTACAACACGTATGATATAGACAAAAACTTGGTGGACCCGGAGATGTGTAAAATTAAGCGAAATGAAACGGGCCTACAGTAATACCGCAAGTGCACGGTCGTGGGTTGTAGCTCGTGCAAGTACGGGTCGATCCACAGAGACTGGGTGTGTTTAGCTATTTTGGGCTCTAATTTGCTATTGGGCTTTGGTAACTTCTAGGCACAGTGGGCTTGGCTTTGGTTTTGGAATGGTCTTGGATTCAGTTGGCTTTGATGAATTGCTTTGGGCCTTTGAGTTCTTTGGGAATGAACTGGGCCTTTGGCTTTTGAACCTTAAGAGTGAACTGGGTTTAGTTGGCTGGGCCTTAGGCTTGAACAGAAGAACAGTGGGCTTTTGTAATGACTGGACTGGGCTTGTGCTGTGAGCCAAGCTCAGTTGCAGCAGCAGCAGTGGCTGTAGCACATGGCAAGAGAAGTGGAGTGGCAGCAACAGCTGCAGAAACTCAGATGCAGGAGGCAGCAGCAAGGGAGAAGTTGAAGTAGCAGGAGAAAATAGCAAACAAAATGAAGGACAAGTGAAAGTAAAACAGTGGCAGTGAAGGAATGAGGAAAAGTGACAGTGCAATGAAACTAAACAAGAACAATGGAACCAAGGCCTAAGCCAAGGGCAGGGGTGTGAAGAAGACAGTGAAGTAAAAAAAAGGAAGGAAAAAAAAAAAGCAAAGCCAAGGCAATGGCTTTAGGCATTCATCTAGAGTGGGAAGAGAACCAGCTTGCTCACAGTCACTAGTGAGCACTAGTTTCTCCCCACTGCTCAATCAACTCAATGCTCCAAAGGCTTTAGCCTAACATTCACACAAAACAGTAAACTAATCCTAACATTTGAGAAGCTAACAGTTGACAAAACAAGAGAACCTAGGCATACAACTAGAGTGGGAAGAGAACCAGTTTGCTCACAGTCACTAGTGAGCACTAGTTTCTCCCCACTGCTCAATCAATCCAATGCTTCAAAGGCTTTAGCCTAACATTCACACATCTAAGAATGACATGAACAACATGAGAACATTACAAGACAGAACAGAACATACACATTAAACAGGACAGGAACAGTAAGAACAGAACAGAATATGTTTTGAACAATAACAGAACTAAAACAGAACACACATGATAACAATGCTAACAGAATGGATGGAGAAACAGTAAACATACATAAATTCAGAACAAAAATTAACAGAACACAGTTCTGGACGCTGGCTATTCCAGCATAAGTTTTACAACATACACACAAGGCTATTTATACCCAAATCCCTAAATTATACAATTAGGGTTTCTACCCAAAAAATCCCCAAATTGAAAACAGTACAATTAGGGTTTGGTTTAACCTAATTCACCTAATTCAACCATACCCATATCCCTATTCTAGCTTCCCTATGCTCTCCCTAACAGAAACTTAGGGTTCTTTAATAAATTCCCCCAAATCAGAAAATTTAGGGTTTGGTAATTCTTACCCATATTGATGTGATTTGACGAGTTTGTCTTCGACCCATTCTTCCCCTTGGTCCTCTGCTCCATTCCCATGCTTCTATTTATTCTCTAGCCCTAGCTATTGTACCAATTTCTTTCCTAGGGTTTCTGAGAAAGAAAAGAAAAGAAATTGGTATGATAGATGGCTAGAAGATGGGGGTGATGATGTTTGAGCAGGTGGAGTTGGTGGCTTGGCTGTGGCAGAATAGGTGGTGGCGTACATGGTGTTGCAGTTGCAGCTCTGCAACTGTCGGGTGGAGGAGAAGAAGAAAGAAAGAGGAGAAGAATGGGTCGACAGTTTAGGGTATAGGGTATCCGTTTTTAGGGTGTTGAGCGGGCGCATCAAAGTTAGATGTTGGCGAAGCTGA
Organism: Papaver somniferum; assembly: GCF_003573695.1. Taxonomy (NCBI): domain Eukaryota; kingdom Viridiplantae; phylum Streptophyta; class Magnoliopsida; order Ranunculales; family Papaveraceae; genus Papaver; species Papaver somniferum. The sequence goes on along the minus strand of NC_039362.1, from coordinate 14,253,350 downwards.
GCCACTGGAATCGAAGCTGGTAGGTGAATCGGACGGCTCCGCCTGAAGAGGCTGGTAGCGACCGTCGGATGTCTTGATACAACGAAGTTAACGGCTCTAGATGGGGTTAGGTGTTGAAGTGTTAAGCGGAAGTATCGAGATTTGATGCGCAGGCAAAGAAGCGACCATAGGATCTAAATGTGATTTAATCTGAAGGCTTGGAATTTAGGCACTATGGTGTTTTGCAGGGACTTCAGATTTTGATGCACGATGAATAAGCGACCATTGGATGATGAGATGGATCCAATCTAACGGCTGAGAATGGAGGCGGGTATGGATATAGAAAATGGGTTTGGGTAAGGGTTTTGGGCCTTGGTTATGCCAAGCCCATATCTTCTTTAAGAACAATTCTTCCTTCTTGAGCCCATTCCTAGCTTTTTGGTCTTGTGCGCACCATTCTTTGCGGCTTCCTTGCGTAATTTCTTCCGGCTTTTCACTACTCTTCAGCTCTTTTCTGCTCCGCAAGTCATCCAGACTTTATTTATTACCTAAAAATGCAAAATTAAGTAAGAAAAATATTTATTCTTGAAAACAATGAAAATACAGAATATGGGTTAAAATGGAGAATTAATGCACAAAAGATGAGTTAATTGCCAACAAAAAGATATAGAAATATGCACTTTTTAGCACTCATCAAATACCCCCAAACCTGAATTTTACTTGTCCTCAAGTAAAACAAAACTAAGGAAATCCTAACTATACCACTGTCGCTGGTCTCTCGAATGCATTTAGCGTATGCACTAAGCCTTTTAAACCACTAAGTGTCCCTAGTGGACGAGTTGAAGTCTCGTGAAGGTTTGCTTAGAACGTACCTACAAAGTTCTAGGTCAAAATATAAGCTCAGATTCCATCAAATGTGACATGTGCAAGTCAGTTAAGCTCACAGCAAAATGGAGATGTCAATCTAGCTATCGAAGGCACAATCCTAGCACTGATAACAAATAAAGACATGTGATAAGAGTGTAAAGTGTATCTACACATGTGTAAAGAAAGATCGAAGTTATGACTACTAATCACCAAGAGATAGTTTCTCAGGCTAAGAACCAAGGTCGAAATCTAGCTAGCTGTCCGGACTTTACGAGAATTGTGAATGAGTTGGAGGTATTTCACAATTACTCGCGTTGTACATCAATGGCATACACCCTCCTTGCTTATTACAATGAAACAACAAAATGACTCTTTACATGACTCTTATTTACATTGACTACTCTCTTTTATTTTTGGAACAAGAGAGATGGAATTGATAAATACTTGATTTTTTTTTTTTTTTTCTGAATATATTCGTTTTTTTTTTTTTTTTTTTTTTTTTTTACAAGATTGAAATTGATTTTACAAGGTAGCTCTTTTGATACATACAAAAGGAAACAAAAATTACATGACACTTTGCAAGAGGTAGCCCTTTTTGATGCACCCAGTTAAATTCGATGGTTGTCTTTCTTAATGTAACCTCCACCTTCTATCCCAACCAACCAAAGAACAAGCTAGTCAAGTTTCGTTCAGTATTCTAAAGTGATTGGCAATCGTAACTTCCTATCAAACACCTTGAAGATCGAGGCCATACATGTATTGGTAGATCGTGCGCGTGCAAATTTCTTATCACTATGTGAATTGTGCTAGAATCAGGGTGCCTAAATATCTAGACTAAGACTCCTAATAATTACATATTTGCACAAGAGTCAACATTTCAAGGTAAATGAGCTCCATTTTTATGTTTTTTTTTTAATTTTTTAATTTTTTATTTTTTTTTCAATTTTTTTTTTTTTTTTTCAAAAAGAAGGAGTTCGTTTTCAATTATGGCATATTATCAAAGTATCTACTTTTCACCCCCAAACCTAAACTAAACATTGTCCTCAATGTTTCAAAATATGAAAAAATTATAATACAACATATGAAGAGGATCATGTTGAGTAGAGAAAAAGAAAGAGAATACCCGATTTCGGCGAAAGCAATATTAACTCCGTTATTCAAGGCAAAATCCAACATATTCAGCCGAGATCATATTGGATTAGCAAAATATATACAAAAGGAACAAAAGGGTTTTTAAGAAATTTTATCTACTGGATTATATACAAAAATTCACCATACACTAACAATCTAAAGAGTTGAGGATCAACCCAAAAGACAAAGTGTAAGGTTTCAACAGCTTCACACAATAATAATATGGTAGGCATGCAAGTGAAGCTGTGAAACAAAATGAGCTACCCCCAAACCTGGATTTTACAACGATAAAATTTTGGAAAAAATCTCGCAGTTTTGGGGGTTCATCATGCACAAGGTCTAGCTCGAAATGAACTGTGCTAGGGACGGGCAAACATGCTAATTCCAACTGTGGTTCCTCAAAGTATTATACTTAGAAGCAAAATAGTCCAAAGGACTTGGGAAGCATACAGTTCCAAACCTAGATTAGGATTTCAGAAAAATCGGTTTGACAATATGGGTACAAACCAAATCTAGGTTGGGTGGAAGGCCATCAGATTGTGACTTAGGTAGAAGAATAGGCATATCATTATCAATCAAATCAAAATCTCCTAACTCATCTACACATGTCACATCATGCTCACAATCATCAATCAAATTGGCAAGATCACAATCAGAATCAACATCATCAACAGATTTATTCTCGTGTATCGGCACATCAGGGGAAACATCACATGGAATACTAGAAGAAATATCATGCATTAAGGTCGGGGCAGAGAAGCCTAATGTATTTGAACCCAAAGGTTCCATAACATTTTCAGTATAGACATGTTCTTCTAACATAACATCATAATCATCATCATCATCATGATAGGGATTTTGCAATCTAGGATAATTTTCAATCCTAAGGTCGGAGCTATTACAAGAATAAAACTCTAATTCATGGGGGTGACTCATATCATGTGGTGTTGTTGTTCCTGTTTCCCTAACGGATTCCCATTGATGGGTTTTCTCTGCAATCTCGGCTAAAAAATTCCATGCATCATCCACAGATTTATCAAAATCACCATTACACATAGACTCAACCATGGTTCGAGATTTAAAGTCTAGTCCCTCATAGAGGATGACGACAAGTCTCCACTTCTCAAATCCATGGTGCGGACATTCGCTCAACAAATCATTAAAACGTTCAAAATAGTGAAAAACAGTTTCCTCATCCAATTGGACAAAACAATTGATACTTTGACGAATAGCGATGGTCCTATGATGTGGAAAGAATTTTTTGAAAAATAGATCTGTGAGTTGGTCCCAAGTGTTGATTGATTGTGGTCTCAAACCGTAAAACCATGTTTTGGCCCTTTCCTTTAAAGAAAATGTAAACAAACGCAATTTCAGAGAGTCTTCGGACATATGATCAGGTTGCATAGTCCGACAAATTTGTTCAAACTCTCTTACATGAGTATAGGGGTTCTCAGAATCGAACCCTCGAAATATAGGAAGTATTTGTATCATGCTTGCATTTATTTTAAAAGGGTTATTGGTTTGAGGTAATACAATACATGATAATGGAATTTTTATTGACGGATACATGTATTCATGGAGAGCACGAGGTTGGCCCATATTGAAAAGACACAAAGCCCACTATTTGGTTTTAATGGGTTTGGATTTTTGGGAAAAATTTTGGTTTTAATGGGTTTGGATTTTTGGGAAAATTTTGGTTTGATGGGAATGAAAAACATTTGGTTTTTTATGGAAAATTTTGGTTTTTAAAGAGGGAGAAAATTTTGGTTTTTGAAATAAGGAGCAATTTTTTTTTTTTTTTTTTTTGAACTTAGCCTAGCATAAATTATCACACCCCACAAAAGAAAATAAAAACAACAATAAATAATTACAAGCCCATAAAAGAAAAAGAAAAGAAAATAAAAGAAAAAGAAAATAAAAATAAAAATAATTATTACAAGCCCAAATTAAAAATAAATTAATTATTACATACCGAAATTGAATATTTAATGGGGCCCAAGTGGGTTACTCATGGTTTAGGCTTACTTGGTTAAGGAGGGAAGCCCAGTTAGGCTTTTGTTCCCTTTTAGTTGCACAGCCCAGTTGGGCTTTAGGATCGTCCTTAGCAGCTTCGCGCTCAAGCCCAGCAACAGCAGTTGGGTTTAGCAGCCCAGCAGAAGCAACAACAACGAAGCCCACCTCAGTTGGACGAGACCAGTAACACTTGGCAAGCCCAGTTCAGTTGAAGTTGGTGAAGCCCAGTTCAGAGAAGTACAAGCCCACCAGTAGAAGGAAGAGCCCAGCAGCAGCAGGTAGCAGCCCAGTTGCTTTGGCTTGGCAGCAGGCTTGGCAGCAGCAGGCTTTGGCTTGGCAGCAGCAGCAGCAGCAGCAACAGCAGCAGCAACTCAGGTTTCAGCAGCAGCAGCAGCTCAGGTGGCCTAGCAACACAGCTCTGCAGCAACTCAGCTCTGTAGCAACTTAGACAACTCTGCAATGATCTTGTCAGAGATGCAATGGTAGATGAAAGACATCAAGGAGAAGAAATTCAACACACAGCACCACTCCCCGGCAGCGGCGCCAAAAACTTGGTGGACCCGGAGATGTGTAAAATTAAGCGAAATGAAACGGGCCTACAGTAATACCGCAAGTGCACGGTCGTCGTTTGTAGCTCGTGCAAGTACGGGTCGATCAACAGAGACTGGGTGTGTTTTGTAGTGTTTAGCTATTTTGGGCTCTAATTTGCTATTGGGCTTTGGTAACTTCTAGGCACAGTGGGCTTGGCTTTGGTTTTGGAATGGTCTTGGATTCAGTTGGCTTTGATGAATTGCTTTGGGCCTTTGAGTTCTTTGGGAATGAACTGGGCCTTTGGCTTTTGAACCTTAAGAGTGAACTGGGTTTAGTTGGCTGGGCCTTAGGCTTGAACAGAAGAACAGTGGGCTTTTGTAATGACTGGACTGGGCTTGTGCTGTGAGCCAAGCTCAGTTGCAGCAGCAGCAGTGGCTGTAGCACATGGCAAGAGAAGTGGAGTGGCAGCAACAGCTGCAGAAACTCAGATGCAGGAGGCAGCAGCAAGGGAGAAGTTGAAGTAGCAGGAGAAAATAGCAAACAAAATGAAGGACAAGTGAAAGTAAAACAGTGGCAGTGAAGGAATGAGGAAAAGTGACAGTGCAATGAAACTAAACAAGAACAATGGAACCAAGGCCTAAGCCAAGGGCAGGGGTGTGAAGAAGACAGTGAAGTAAAAAAAAGAAAGGAAAAAAAAAAAGCAAAGCCAAGGCAATGGATTTAGGCATTCATCTAGAGTGGGAAGAGAACCAGCTTGCTCACAGTCACTAGTGAGCACTAGTTTCTCCCCACTGCTCAATCAACTCAATGCTCCAAAGGCTTTAGCCTAACATTCACACAAAACAGTAAACTAATCCTAACATTTGAGAAGCTAACAGTTGACAAAACAAGAGAACCTAGGCATACAACTAGAGTGGGAAGAGAACCAGTTTGCTCACAGTCACTAGTGAGCACTAGTTTCTCCCCACTGCTCAATCAATCCAATGCTTCAAAGGCTTTAGCCTAACATTCACACATCTAAGAATGACATGAACAACATGAGAACATTACAAGACATGACAGAACATACACATTAAACAGGACAGGAACAGTAAGAACAGAACAGAATATGTTTTGAACAATAACAGAACTAAAACAGAACACACATGATAACAATGCTAACAGAATGTATGGAGAAACAGTGAACATACATAAATTCAGAACAAAAATTAACAGAACACAGTTCTGGACGCTGGCTATTCCAGCATAAGTTTTACAACATACACACAAGGCCATTTATACCCAAATCCCTAAATTATACAATTAGGGTTTCTACCCAAAAAATCCCCAAATTGAAAACAGTACAATTAGGGTTTGGTTTTACCTAATTCACCTAATTCAACCATACCCATATCCCTATTCTAGCTTCCTTATGCTCTCCCTAACAGAAACTTAGGGTTCTTTAATAAATTCCCCCAAATCAGAAAATTTAGGGTTTGGTAATTCTTACCCATATTGATGTGATTTGACGAGTTTGTCTTCGACCCATTCTTCCCCTTGGTCCTCTGCTCCATTCCCATGCTTCTATTTATTCTCTAGCCCTAGCTATTGTACCAATTTCTTTCCTAGGGTTTCTGAAAAATAAAAGAAAATAAATTGGTAGGATAGATGGCTAGAAGATGGGGGTGATGATGTTTGAGCAGGTGGAGTTGGTGGCTTGGCTGTGGCAGAATAGGTGGTGGCGTACATGGTGTTGCAGTTGCAGCTCTGCAACTGTCGGGTGGAGGAGAAGAAGAAATAAAGAGGAGAAGAATGGGTCGACAGTTTAGGGTATAGGGTATCCGTTTTTAGGGTGTTGAGCGGGCTCATCAAAGTTAGATGTTGGCGAAGCTGAGCCACTGGAATCGAAGCTGGTAGGTGAATCGGACGGCTCCGCATGAAGAGGCTGGTAGCGACCGTCGGATGTCTTGATACAACGAAGTTAACGGCTCTAGATGGGGTTAGGTGTTGAAGTGTTAAGCGGAAGTATCGAGATTTGATGCGCAGGCAAAGAAGCGACCGTAGGATCTAAATGTGATCTAATCTGAAGGCTTGGAATTTAGGCACTATGGTGTTTTGCAGGGACTTCAGATTTTGATGCACGATGAATAAGCGACCATTGGATGATGAGATGGATCCAATCTAACGGCTGAGAATAGAGGCGGGTATGGATATAGAAAATGGGTTTGGGTAAGGGTTTTGGGCCTTGGGTATGCCAAGCCCATATCTTCTTTAAGAAAAATTATTCCTTCTTGAGCCCATTCCTAGCTTTTTGGTCTTGTGCGCACCATTCTTTGCGGCTTCCTTGCGTAATTTCTTCCGGCTTTTCACTACTCTTCAGCTCTTTTCTGCTCCGCAAGTCATCCATACTTTATTTATTACCTAAAAATGCAAAATTAAGTAAGAAAAATATTTATTCTTGAAAACAATGAAAATACAGAATATGGGTTAAAATGGAGAATTAATGCACAAAAGATGAGTTAATTGCCAACAAAAAGATATAGAAATATGCACTTTTTAGCACTCATCAAATACATCCACGATGAAAAATGTGAGTAAGTAGTGCTGATAGTGAAGAAGTAAATGAAATAGTGGATGGTCAATTAACCAAGTCTTCCACGAAAAGTGGAAGTGATTTTTGCACGTTCTCCCACTTCCCCATTCTTCCACTTCCTTCAACTATCACCACTTACATGAGATCGATATGATGCAATAAATAGGTTTCTCAACCTATGATTTGACAACAAAACAGAGTAATGAAGATAATGGAATCGAGTAAGCCTCATCACTTTCAATTATCCAACACTTACATAGAATTTCTCTTGTCTACACAGAGAATTCATCTTCAAAGCAGTTCAACACATCACATCATCAATCGATCAATCTCTATTGATCTACACATGTTATTCTCTTCCCTCTGTACAGACCGACCCTTCTCATTCCTTGTGACCGCATTGACCGTGGAAGGACCGTTGTCTTGGTTTACACTAGGGTCCTACAGATTAGTCTCTCGAACTCAAAGTACTCCCGTGCAGTACATTTGTTGGAAGGTTCAGACGATTTGCTTCATCGACCACTTGCGTCCTCCACCATTTTTCACCAGAAAACCAACGAGTCTTTTTGCCCGCAAACAGATACATTCATTCAATTTAAGCTATTAATCGCAAAACTTGACAAAGATCATAGTAATTTAACAACAAAGTATAATTTAGGGTTTAAGTTTATAATGCATTACCTTTGGCTATTGAGTTGATAAAACTCCTTAAAACCAGTTAGAACTAACAATTGAAAGGTTTAAGAACAAATTCAATTGAAGAATCAGGATGAATCAGTGGGAAGAGCTTAGTTTTATGATAAAGTTTGGTTTTTCTTCCAAAAACCATGAAAATGGTAGTTTAGAATGAACTCTGCTCGAGTTTTATGTGTATTTTGAGAACAAATTATGGAACAACCAATAGTTGTCCGCTTCGATCGTGGTTGACTAGTCAAGATAGAAAAAAGTGGATACTCATTATCCGTTCTTTAAAAAACGGATGATGGAAATCCGATATAAAACAACCAATGATTAACCGTTATTTTTTCCAAAAACGGATAGCCCTTGGCCGTCCTCTACTGAAATTGGTAATTACCGCTAGGCCTAAGCTCTTCCCAAACTGATATGAAAAGGAAATTAGGAAGGGCTTGGGAAGAGCTAGTAGACCAAATCTTAGATCAAAAATCGCCATGTGGAAAAAAAACGTAATTGCATAAAAATGTCTCAGAACCGTTAAAACGGACTTGAAAACGTTTTTCACCTCCGATTTTCAAACCGATTCGGTACCTACATGACCATTGACTCTCACATAGTGTTCATTTCAGTCCTTTTCAACACCTTTCTTCATTCATCCTCTCTTATGTGTTTTGGTAATGGAGACCTCAAATAAGGCTACTGCATCTCCGTCTTCAAAATCATCAAATTTGATTATATTTGCTAGATTATCTAGTCTTCTAGTTGCATGCTAGTTCTTGTTTGGGGTCTTTCCTTTCGATCAAATTTCCTTTCTCACACCTCATCAACTCACAATGCTCACATCTACTCTGTAATCATTCTCTCTTTCTCTCTAAAGCTTCTGATTATGAGTTTCTCTTAGAATTTTGGGCCGAACATGATATGCATAATGCATTTTTGTGTAAAAATTTGCAGGTTCTTCATTATCTTGTAATGGTGATAGGTTTTGTAATCATCAGCGGAGAAGGTACAGAATATAAAACCCATTATGTCTCTTATAAATGTTGATTCTAATATATGATTTATGGCATGATTGAATGAGAAATTGTTATTTTTCTCCAGCAATATTGGTGCATAAATGCTGTCCAGGGTCGAAAAATTTGAAGAAATTGGTACATCTAACTATGCAAGAAGTTGCTTTGGCATCTGGCATTTTCGGAATTCGGGCAAACTTTTATCTAATTCTGTAGTTTACATTTTTGGATGGGTTTGATCTGTATCTCCTTGTTTGCTGCTCAGGTAAGCATGCTCACTTGTGTGGTATTACAGCTTAAAACTCATAACATACCCCCTTTAGATTATTTCTTAAGCATTTTTCTTCTTCTTGAAATACACCCGAAAAATGTTGGTTTATTAGGTAGCTAATTGGAAGTATAATGGAGAATTTAGTCATCTTGATTATGAAATGTTACATCAGGGTGGGTGTGTTGTTGCTTTAATGGCGCAATCCCCACTTGCGTTTCAAGTTTTATGGTTTCCTTGGCGTGAGAATGATAACATGACATGAAAAGATAAACCAGAAATGTTAATGGGACAGCAAAAGCAGATGTGAATTACAAACGACGGATTGTCTGCTTTTGCTGTCACAGTATCATTTCTAATTTTTCTCTGACTTTGCAAGTTTGGTGACGAGGTGGATTTAACTTTTCTTATCGAATGGATTTAGTTCACTTGTCTGGTTTTACAATCCAGCACATCTGTAATATTATGTACATGAAGTATATAGAGACAATAGGATGTGTTTGCTTAACTTAGTCTGAACCTCATACAATATCTGGTCATGATATGATTAGCCTGAACACAAGATTTAGTGTTAGTTTTTGTGATTAACTTCATGTGCACCGACAATTGCAGCCAGGTTTAACACATTTTCGTTTGAGAAGTTCAATCTGGACTAATGGTAAAATCTGTAGTCTTGACGCTTTTACAAAGAAAAGAAAAAGGAGGGGTATTTAAATAATCCTCCCTTTTTGTTTTTCCACCTTTTTTGTGTTAAGTATAGAAAATGTTGGTTCCTGCTCGTCTCCATAATTATGTTTGGTTCTATATAGCACATCCTAGACAACTGTATGATTTTTGATACTGAAGTTACAGAAAACAACTGGACCTATGTTACAACAATACGGACACGGTATCGGTATCTTGTATCCAATACGCTACTTCGATACGACAACTTATTTTTACTCATTAGATACTTGATTCTGGTTCTGATCAAGCTGGTTTGTGGCTTTCAAACAGGTTGGTTCAACATTGACACAAACCATATCTTTTTGGAGATAAGTATTGTCTTTTCAATTGACGATCAGTAACTCATGCGATTTTAAGCTGACAGGTTAAAGCATTCTTCTGCTTTTTTGTTGTTTAATTTTTATGCTGGAAAAGTGAGTTGCTATCCTATGCACTCCTCCATATATATGTAGCTTGTAGTTCAGTAGATCAAAAATATCTTGGATAGTACAAGGAGCCCAATATTCCACAAATAGGACTAGCTATAGTTGTTTGAGCATCATTTTCCGTTATTTGTGAAATTTGATTTAAGAATAATCTTTAGACATCCCAGTAATAGCATATGCTAACTGTGTGCGAAAGGATAGTTTATCGAATCCTTTCATTTCTGTTATATTAATTAAATTAAAACTAGCTGTGGTTTGTGCTTCCGAACCAAACAACACTTTCTAGTTTGATTAGTGTACTCTCGTTGTCCTTATCTCTTCTTCCTTTGTCCCTTCTCTCATTTTGTTCCAATGGTTGATTTTCATGTGAGACTGTTCTCCTTATCATCTAGATCCTTAGAAAATTCACAAGTTCTAAAATCTCTTAGCCCCTTGAAATGTAATGAAAGATCTCAGTTGTCAGATAGTAGAATGATGTATTCCCAAAGACTTTTGGTATCATTTTGGGGTTTAGATGAATTTTTTTGTGGTGGCTGTTGAGGCGAACACTCCCACAGAAAATTAGGCATTGAATCTACAAGGCAAAAATGAGAGGGAAAGTGGTAAATGCAGATTGAGCTTATTTTTCCGGATTATATTAGCATGCTATGTCGCACGTCGTTTACAAGATGTCGGCATTTGTTCACTGCTAAATTTATTGATATTGGAGGCACCTGAATTGAAGAATCCGCGAAATATTGGTTTCTGGATTTGATCGCACTGACTTCCAGGTTAATCAGGTAATTGCCAAGACGGCCAATCTGAGTCTGAGAACTACATGAATAATGATACAAATGGATCATCTTTCTTTCTTCTGTTTTTTGTAATGTGCAGTGGTTAATGGGGTTCTTTAGCTTTTGGCATCAAGGAGAGGAGCACACCACAAGGATAAGGGTGTTACCAGGACATAGGTTCCTTTGGCTCTATATATATGCATTAGCCATTGCAACGGCTGAGACAGGTCTACTTGAGAAGCTCACATTCTTAGAAGCAAAGAAGAAGGTTCTGAAACATTCTCTGGAGTCGGTAGTGGTCAATAGTCTAGGACTAGGATTATCTTTAGTTGGTGGTATTGTAATACTGACTGCTGTTTCTCCAGGGAATCAAAGCATTCCGACTAAAATTGTATATCCAAGTCGACATATTGCAATTATGTTGTGCACGTCGTTGTTTAGTATTTCAGTTCTTTGGTTGTGATAAAAATCAAGTCCCTGAATCTCTTGTCGATTTTCTTAACGACCAGAGAATCATATTCGCCAGAGCTGGGATCGATGAAGCTGCACACAAGCTTTCGATTGATTATGGGTTGAGTATTGCAACAACTGAAGATCTTGGAAGGTCAGCTGAATCTAAGCTTGGTACACGAGGACTTTATCAACTCGATTTGAATTCTTTAGTGAATATTGTGCTCGGAAAACATCTGCATCTTCAACCCAAGTTTACAAGGATTACCTTCAGTAGATGGGACAGGAATACTTTTAAAGAACGAGGATGCTTATGCAAACTCGGTCTTTATTTGTTGCGTCTTCCAGCCCCAAAACAAGTTTCCCCAAGAAACTAAACAGGCCCAAGGCGCTAGCGAAACTACCCCAGGCGCACAAAAGCCACCGTGGAAAGCCTAGATTACCTTCTCTCTCTCTTTTTTTTTTTTTGGTTTTTTTCTTGTCGAAGAGCAGCCTAGATTTTGAATTAATTCCTAATATTATTTGGATGCCCGTATTCTAACACTTATGCTTCCATGGAATAGTCCTATGAGACTTGCCCTGCAGATGTAACATCCTACAGTTTATAACAATCCTCGGAGCCATTCCACTCATTGCCAATTGGTTTTGAGTTGGATTCATATTCTAACACTTATGCTTCCAGCGAATAGTCTTATGAAACTTGCCCAGCAGATGTAACAATAAGAAGAAAACGAAAATTATATTGAAGTTGTGATGGATCCTTAATAAACTTAAGGATTCACTTATGAATAACAAGTGATCAAATGACCATAAATGTGTAAACCCTAATACATTGTAGAGAAAGTTGAAGTACAGCAAAATATAACAAACGATAAATGCAATAAGCAGTGCAACATAATCAGATGAACAGAAAGTAAATTTTTTAGGAGAAATATGATCATATTCCAATTCCTGGGATTATTTGAAACTAGTGTCCGTGAATTCATTCTCTTTACTTGGCCTTGGGTGTTGGCTCCGCCTTGGCTGATGCTGGAGCTGATAGTGACGCTGCTCCTTCAGCTTTCTTTGGTGGGTTGAGTTCATCCCACGCTTCGATCCAGGTAACCATTGCATCACCAAGAGTCTGGAAGTAAGGGTCAATAGGACCAAGCTTTTCCTTGACCAGCTTGGACAATTCAATGTAACACTTTTGAACAGTTGTGCATTCCTTTGGGATCGTAAGATTTTGGAAGAATGGAATGATCTCTTCTTGCCAGTAGATACCCTTGTATTCTTTCTTCAAGTTCACAAATGGGTTACTTGCCTTGCTATGCCAGAGGTATGGCAATCCTGTTTTCACTCCCAGGTTCAAATGATCGCAGATCACCTGTTATATCAAATTAAGTTAAGCTCAATTTGAATCCGCAGTTATGATGCAAAGTCCATACGAATTCATTTGCAATTTCTATTATACCTTGCAGCACCATCCAGCCCACATGTCGTCGTAACGACCAATGGGTTGACCATCACCCATGAGACCAAAGTACATGGCAGGGCCGATGAGCTCCCTGTCGAACCCAAGGTTCATTCCACACATAGGGAACAAACTTCCTTTGGGAATTGTCATGACTGCATCAACATACCTGTTTGCGCTAAAAATACAAATTAATACAAGCAATTTTTAGGCAAATTAAGACTAGACTAAATGAACTCGCTAGTAGTTACAACTTTATAATGTGTGTACCTAAATGACTATTTGTCAACAGATTGCGAAAACTTTCGATCTAAGCGCATTAGTGTTACCTGTTGTTACGCTCGAGAGGCTTGACGAGCTGAGTGGGAGCGTCGTAATCAGGGATATTGAGCCACAAACCATGAGAAATTGCAGTCGGAACACCTTCTCTGAAGCTGAATGGGTATCCTCGCACAAAATCTGCACCTTCTCTGAATGGATCATACAGAGTGTTGAAGAACAATGGTGTTGATGGTGTCAACAAGTTCTTGATATGTTGCGCCAACGCGTTAATCTCCTGTCCAGTGGGGTCTTTTGCAACCTGAAAAACAAAAAAAATTACTGACAAAAGTCAAGACGAATTTGACTTTTTCTTGACCGTAGCTGTGGGTCCCACAGAAAAATGGGCCCCACCTATGCGTACCTCGGACCTAAGACCTTACAGACATGAATTTATAGCAAAAACCACAACCGTTGAAAAAGTTTGGGATGCACGAAACTGCCATAATTACTTTGTACCAGAAACATGGCTGAAAAATGTACTCAAATCTCAGTAAAACAAATGAAAATCAAAACAGAAAAAATAAAATAAAAATGGATTTGATTTGATTTGATTTGATAAGATTAGATGTGTAATACTTACAAAGCAATCATCATCAATGGTGAAGATATATTTCTTCTTAGAAACAAGGAAACCGAAACACCTGCAAGCAGAATCCTTGAAAGAGATACAGCTAGCTTTAGGACCAAGCAGCTTGTTCACATCATTCCTGTTGTACAACTCATAATCAAAACCTTCTGGCACTTTGATGGTTTTGTTAGGATCACCATCTTGAACGATGATCAAATGATAAGGTTGGAAAAAGGGTCTCCACTGCTCTAAGAAATCGAGGTTTCTGATTGTTGGGATGACAATGTCTAGTTCATCTTTCAGTGGTGGTGATAGTGGTGTTATTGGATGAGCCATTCTTGATGAGATCAGAACAATGTATTTTGTGAATGAAAAGAAAGATTTGAGAAGGGAGTTGAGAGTTTTTGGTGTGATCAAGTAATGTGAGGGTTGTGAGTCTTTTATAATGAATGCAGGAAAGGGTTTTAAAAGGAGAGAGCGTAAGTTTCGTTTTCTGGGAGCAAGGAAATAGTGAATGTAGAGAGAGAGGGATGAGTGATTATGGGGTTCATTCACATGGATTGCTTTTTGTATTCACCTTTACTCGTTTGGGAGTTTAAACTTCAAAGAATTACTCCCTCCGTCTTAAATTTTTTTTTGTCATCTATTCTATTTTTGTCTGTCCTAAAATACTGTATGTTTATAGTCATATTTTTTTAGTCAAACTACCAAATATATCCTTTAAATTTTTACAATTATAAAATTATTTTAAATATCACCAATATAAATGTTAAATGATATCTTTCTTAATAGGAAACAAATCTACTAAATCAATGAATAAAGATTTTTATTTAATTTTCTATTTAAATATTTCTATATATATTATAATTACCAATATATTTTTCTTACATACTCCATATACTCCTATTAATTTTAGTAAAAATATATCATTTAATACGGGTAGTTTTATACACTCCTCCGGTCTCCTTAAGATCTTGACTTAGCCAAAACGGACTAATAATTTAGGACGGAGGGAGTATTACCGGATCTGTAAATTTAATATGTCTAAATACGATTTTTTGGGGTTGATGATGTATTAATAATTTGACAGCGCTAGTAAGCGTATTTCGTAAACTGTACGAGGTATGGCCGGATGGTCAAGCGGCCTCGTAATAACTTTTTTTGGAATTTTCAAATTCATATTCAAGATTTTTTTTCCCGTGTGGCTTCATATTATTTCGCGTAATAATTTTTTGGAATGAAGGACAACATCTAACGCTGAACAGAACGGTGGTCATTTTACTACCTAATTTTTGGTGCAAGGTGTGGTTCTATTATCTTGTTGCCACTTATAATTGGTGCACTAGATTAAACATCCGTTCCGTGGCTGGAATTCAGATGGTATGTTGGTTTCATGCCAAAATAGTATAAACGTTAGTATAAACGTTAGTACTAGACTCAACCACAAAGAAATTGTTGATTGAAAACCAAGAAAGACCGAGAAATGAGAAATTAGTATATATTCTTAAATCAGTAAACAGACAACAAAAACGGGTAACTCGGTGTTAAACAGTTACAGCTAGCTTTCCATTTTCTCGTGTGACCACTGAGAACGAGAAACATAGGACGGAAACGCATCAAAACCATGCGTTTTAGGGTTAGGAAGCGTAAACCCCGGGTAAGATTGTCGGCTATTTACCATTTCTAACATGAGCCAGTCTCTGGCGTTTTTTATAGAAATAACTCGTGTTTTACCCCAATGACAAGACTTTTCAACTGGCACTCTTAACGCCACTCCTGTTTGGTGATCGTACAATTTAATTTACTACATGGTAAAATTGTTTGAGGGGATATTTCTTTTTACTGTACTTTGTTAGTACTCTTGTCACATTCTCGCATATTCAATGAGGAGAAGAATATCTTGTTCCCACATGCAACATATCGTATATTATGTGGGAATGAGGAAAAGGGTGTACAAGTTTGAGCAGTATCGCAAGTAACATACTCGTTTGAGTAAACTTATGGGGATCTAAACAACGTCTTTTAACGAGAGATCTAGCGATTAATGCTTGATTAAGTCAAATAATATACCAATAGAATAGAGTAGTGTAATTAAACAAGGAGTGAATAATGCAGCACGTAAGTAAATGTACATGGATAGAAGGAATGGTGGCAAATTAAATACGTTAGTCAATTACAAAGGTAAGCTTTTAACTCTTGTAGTAGTACAAGTTTAATATTTCACACCTAACTAAAACTTGCAGGTATTATAAATACCTATGTACCGTAGTCGGTTTGAGGTTTCAATTACTAGAAACTTGATCACACATATTCACATTAATGAGTTGTTACTAGGGGCATGTTGGTACAGTTTGATGAGATTCATTTACCAATAGATTTTGTTGAATTTAGTTTTCCGGTATTCTTAGAATTCTATTATCCGGGCTTTGAAAGTCAACGGTCTTTTGGTGTTTTTCAGGGTCATGAAATAGTAAATGAGGTTATCCCTTATCACATCATATTCCTAATATCTATTATACTCTTACTTAAATTTCACTATTTCATCGTGATGAAGATCATAAAAAAACTAAAAAACTAAATCTATTATCTTCTCCCCATCCTTCTCTTCTCGTTCATAAATTGTGAAACGATGATGAGCATAATTTGATCACGATGAGGATGATGTTCATCAAGAAAACCCAAAACTATTTTCTTCTCCTTCTCCTTCTCATTCAAAGATCATGATAAAGATGATGGTCATCATAGAAAGAAAAAACTAAGAAAACCCACTATTTATTTTTGTTTTAAATGGTCAAAAAAATCCAATTCGATGAATTTCTGGTAAAAAAAAAACAGTTTCTGAAAGTATTTACGGCTGGGAGTTCTTAGATTCCCAACCGTGAATCAAGATTACGGCTGTGATAGTTTGTCGACCCAACCGAAAGTCCATGTTCCGGCTTGGTTTTTCCAACCGAAAGTTTTTTCGATTATTTTTTTTTGGTCCCAGCCTTAACTGCACATCGGCTTGGTTTTCGGCTGGGATAATTTGTCGACCCAACCGTAGAACGAAAAAACGGTTGGGAAATAATGGTGTTCCAAGCCGTATTTTTTATTTACGGCGGGAAAATAAAGAACTCCTAGCCGAAATTATTTTTCTGATTATTTTTGTTTTTAGAACCAGTTAAGGATGGGTTTTCCCAGCCGTAACTGGTTCTGAAAACCAAAAACATCAGAAAACTGATTTCGGTTGGGAAAACCAAGCCGAAACATGTACTTTCGGCTGGGAATCTAAGAACTCCCAGCCGTAAATACTTTCAAAAACTTTTTTTTAACCCGAAATTCATAGAATCATATTTTTTAACCATTGAAAAGCAAAAATAAATGGTGGATTTTCTTAGTTTTTTCTTTTTATAATAATCATCATCTTTATTATGATCTATGAATGAAAAGGAGAAAGAGAAGATTATAATTTTGGGTTTTCTTTATGATCATCATTCCCATCATGATGAAACTATGATCATCATCTTTATCATAATTTATGAATGGGAAGAGGAGGATGGGGGAAGATAATAGATTTAGTTGTTTTTTTTTAATCATCTTCATCATGATTTATAATTGCCGAGGAGAAGGAGAAGATTATAGATTTAGGTTTTTTTTTAATGAATAGTGAAATTTAGGCAAGGGTATTTTTGACTTTTTCATATACTTTGAGTCTCCCTATCCATTTTTTGGCTACACATAACATTTTAGCCCCCAAAAACTCTCCCCAGCAGCCCCCAATAATAGGAATATATTCTTATGCGGGCTCCCATGTACCATGTATTTGTGTTAGTTTGTCATTTTTGCACCTATTATTGCCATTGCAAAATGGTAAATATAACAGATTGGATAGTAAACACCCCATTTAACCAGGTGTGATAGAGACTCTTGACAGGACTTCATTGCTTGGTGGTTACTGCATTGGTTGATGATCTGTAGACCGCCAGCAATATAAAGATTATTGCTCGACGTTATGGTAGTCGGTCAGTGGTTCATTATCCAACGGCTAATACTCAAACCTCTATAAATATTCAATCTCATACACTTCAACTTATATCATCTCTGCATCAAAAATTGCTAGTGTACGCTTGACTGAAATGGTTGGTGCTCGCTTCACCGACATGGTTAGTGCTTGCTTCACTTGACAAGAAAATATTTCTCTTGTTCGGTGTTGGATATCAGTTGCAAGTGATAAAAATCAAAATAGTTAGTTTAATTTATGGAACAGTGTGTTTCAAAGGTTACGACATTACCCGATAATGAAAATTCAAGAAAAACAAAGCCTTCAAAATAGATTTTCCTTTATCAATAAGGATCTGAGAAAGTTAGCAGAAATTTTGGGGATGATAAAACGGGATCATCTTGGATTGTTCGTTTACGAACTAGTGAGTAACTTTTTTCTACTTTTAACAACTCGATCGGTTTTATTTAATTAGAATCATATTAACTTATTATTTATTTAAATTTTCTGGAAATTAGAGCTCATTCCAAATTTGTTGAAGCCAAAAAAAGATGGTAAGCATGATGAATGATAAGTACAGGGATTCATATGCAAGCATTTAATTTTGATGAAGTGTTATCTAATGCAGTTTCGCTTTTTTAATTAAATGTTTGATCTCGTTAAAACTTAATAAAATGTAAAACCAATTTGGACCTGAACATTAATTTTAAGATTTTTAAATTAATAATAAAAAAAATAATTACATTAGAAAGATTGAATTAAATTACATCTATAAACTACCAATTTTCCTGACCATTAAAAATCCATTTCGTCAAGTTTTCTGGATCAAAGGTGGCTCGATATAGCACAGATATCAGCTGTTTTGAGTCCCATTTTGTGGTTGAGTCTCATCAGAATCTTCTGTAAAACTTTGAAAAGTAACCTGAAGGGGATCATTCATGCGGAGAAGAACACAATAACAATCTTGAAATAGGACCTTGAAATGAGTGAAATGCTGATGTGGTTGAGATAATTGGGGTACAAAGAGTAGATTGCCTAGATGCTTCGATGTTCAACCCACCACCAGGAGTCATAATGTCGATTGGGAACTGGTTAAATAAACCTCCAGGAGTTGTTTCCATGTCAATGACTTCATCACCTGTTGGCACTCCAGTATTTGCCACTACAATTGGAGCCGAACGACTTCTCAAACTTCTTTGACTTCGATGACTTCTCAAACTTCGTTCACGAGATAAACCTCCTTACCACAGAGACTTAAACGTATACCACTATGACTTGAACGTACGCCACCATGACTTGGAGCTACACCACCATTAATTGAATATGCCCGAGTAGAGATGCCAAACATCTTGTTATACCTAACTCTCTGCATCTCTTCCAAGTGGAATTTTTGAAATATCTGTATTATATGGTTTTACTCATTTAACTGGTTCTGATACTGTTCTGTTGTAGCTTGTACTCCTTAATGGATAAATACGTTCGAGACCTTCATTACTAACTGGAACACTAATAATATCTCCTTTCAAAGATATAATCTTTGCTTACCAAGTAAGGGTCGCATAAGGAATGATGAAAACACATGGGATACCAAATACACCCAACTTTTTCGTTTAGATAGAAGTATGAACATATGTGGTACTTCGACCAATAAAAAGATGCGGAAAAGTAAAAAGAAGGCACACACAAGAAATAGATTAACGAGGAAACCACAATAGCAGAAAAACTCGGGACCTCATCCAGATCGAGCACCACACTATATTAAGACGCTACAGACACTAGGCTATTATCAGACTTCATACTGGAATTTAGTTGAGACTGAATCCACCCTCCAAGAGATTCAGTTACAGTCGCGCTCATTACGTCTCTTGAACCTTGCAAGGTTCTACACACTTGATTCCCTTAGTTGGCGTCCTTTACAGCCTAAGAGTTGCTTCAGCCAAAGTGAAGACTTTTGATACCAATCTGCCTCTAACAGATAAGCCTATTTGATTTCTGTTTTGATCAAAGATTAAGGTGTGGAAATATGTTCGCAATAGCAAGCTAGCAAACCTCACAAATACGGAACTTACGACTCATGAAGAGCATCCTAGATTCTTAACCACCTCTCAAGAACAATCGTCGAAAGATCAACTAAGATCAATCTTTAGATATATATCTCTAGGAATCACAAAGTCTGATACGAAGTAACTTTGTGACTACTATCCATCTTTCCTGAAGAGATTACGAAAACCTCGATAACAAAAAAGAAAGATCGGGATTCACGAACTATCAAGGTAAATATAGTCAGCCCTGGATTCACGAATCCCCAAGCAAAGTCTTTTTAGTCGTAGACCTAAAAGGTCAATAAATGCGACTCCAGAATCAACTAGGACACAAAGTGTCATGGATTGGTTTTCCCATTTGACAGAGATGCTCTATTTATAGTTTTCAAAGACCAGAGTTAGCTTAGAGTTCAAGCTAAGATAACTTGAGAATAAAGTAAACAGAATAGGTCTTTAAACTACAATAGAAGACTATACATATAAGTTTGGTTAGACCGAGTTCAGTAACCGTGTATAATGACTGTTCGGTTTGGCAAGTTAGCCAAATAACTAAAAGCTACTTGATGTTCATTTAAACACCTAATAAATTAATCATGATTCAAACACCTAAGTGTTTTAATAAATCAATGAAGTATTAGAAGTGTTTAAGAGAGTTCTAGCAATGCTAAACATTTAAAATAATAAGTATCTAGGCATCTTCTAAACATTGTAGGACAGTTGGTATAACGGTGTCGTGAACCGCAAGGATTTTTCATGAGTCAGGGTGCAACGGTTCGTGAACCGAGTTCGCTAACCCTACTAGACTCTAGAACTCAGTTGACCATAGTTCGTGAACTGGGTTCGCCAACTGCTAGCCAATTAATACAACTTATAAAATTCAGTTCACCAAGGTTCGCCAACCCGACTGAACTTATGGTTTTCAAACTGAGTTTTCCAATCTTCCTGTATTTATGTATCTCAGATATCTATGGTTTACAAACTGAGTTCGCCAACCTACCTTGAGTAAAAATTCAGTAAGTTCATGTATATATATTTTAATGATTGAAACATTCCCAAATGATATAATCATTTGCATGAGAAATTTTCAATTGATCCAAAAATTAATTCATATAACTAATACTATTAAGGACCTTTGAACATCCAATCACTAAATCATATTTCGAGATTTTTCACAAGACAAGCTTGACTCGAAACATATTCGTTGTTAGTTTACTATAAGTTATACGACATAGTATCAATAGACAGAATGATGGTATAGTGAGTAAAATAGAATGGTTCAGTCTTCATATACCTGATACAAAAGTTCTCCAAAATGTTTCCGTCGATCTTCAGTCTTCAAGGGTGATCTTTGATACTCAACTACAATTACAACCTATATCCGAAACTTGACATAGTAGACTAGAGATCAAGGTATAGTTTTTGATCAGCTAACATTGACAAGAAGCTTGGGATAAAAAAAACTTCTAGGTTCAACCGAGCAATGCTCTAACAAACGATGAACCCAACAGATCACTACCGGGATGAGAAAATATATTGGCTATCTATAGTGGAGGTTGGGAAAAAAGATATTCATCAGCAAGTGGTATCTTTCCTAAAATTCGAAAATCCACCCAACCCAAATTTTACGATTGTATAACAACACTTGGCTTGTAAATCTTGTTAAACCCAGAAAGGTAATCAACTTCAACATGAGCCTCTTGGACCAAATATTCGTCTTCTTCCCAATGTGGACCATCTGTAGTCAAAACTAACCAATCTTCGTAAGAAATCTCTCAACTTGAATAGGGTTTTGGATTCCACTTTTTTCCTAGCAACTTAAGAAGGTGTCTTTCGCCATAATACCAAACACCCTTTCCAGAAATATGATTGTATAACGCAATCCACTTAAGGCTTCTCTGTATCATACTCTTCATTTTCACATATTTGTACTTTGGGATTGACAGGTATGACGTGACAACAATGTTATTACTTGTTCTACACAACTTGTAATACTATAATTTTTATCAACGCATATATATATATATGCATGGGAGGCCCTTAATGAATCCAAAATTTAACTTAGCATTATCCTAGTGATTGTATAATTTAGGTATTTGACCCCCTTCTTCCTCCCACTTCCTGATCGTTTGGAAAGTTGAATACTTATAGGAGGAAGTATTAAAGAATTAAAATCCTAAGAAACTACCCTCCGTACTTAGCATACGAGATCGACAGGTTTCAGGTAAGACGAACGGAATAGTGATTGGTAGAGGTAAATGTTAAAATGATTGTTTCTTTTGCCTAGATTTGAAATCAAGTTCTAGTTATTTATGAGATGGTTCTTTTGTTTTATTTAATATAGAGAAGGATCAGTGAAAGCTGTATTTCTACATAAGAGGAGAAACGAGGTTTTACTGGTTTGGAGGCAAGTTTTTTGGATCTCTTAGTCCCTGATAGATGTAAAAGTGACGCTCTAATATCTCGTGAACTATATATCATGCACTTATTTTTCTAATCAATTTGCTTTAGATGTCTTGGTTGTCTATGGAATGATTCATGTAGCTATTGTATGTATGACACGGTGAGCATAGAGGAATGAAAGCTAGATAGTAAAACTGGATATAGTAGATGTCTATTTTAGTTATTGATTAGTGATTAGTCCAATGTATTAATATTGATGTAAAACCTTGTGATTCATTTGATGCTTTATCCGTTTAAACTTGGTTATAAGATTTCAATTGAGGTTGTTGTATAGTCAATGTCAGTGGTGAATTGTTTGTTTTCTAGGATGTTTCCTACTAATGGTGTTAGTGGTAGTGGGTATAGGACAGTGCCCTTGTGTGATTATCATCAGCTAAATACTGAATGCCTACATATCATGATCCTAACACCAAATGCCTAAAGTAAAAGAAGTTTTGGTGGGCACTAATAAAGCACTAGTCCGTTAGTGGGGTTTCAATATCAAACTGTAATATTACTTTTTCTTAGAGATAGAAAGTGTTATGAATTTAACAGCTTCAGTATAGTGAGCTAGTTGAGATCTTTTTAGCATAACTGGTAGCATCTAGGATAAGTCTTACTGCAAGGAGGAGCACTACGTTTCATTGCTAGCTATTGAGACTTTGTATGTCAGGATGTAAGTACTTCCCATCTGTTCACTTTGGTCACAAGTTTTGTTATTATTGAGAAGTAATGGGTTCACAAGTGATGATTGTAACCGTGTGGTGAGACCTGTGAAAAAGTGGGGGTACAACAACATCACCCAATATTTCGTTTAGTAATCTGTATGGACTAACTCCACTATACTTTTAAGAAAAGTAACTAGACTGTCAGACTCAATCTTAATAAAAAGTATATCAAAGAGGTATATCTCAATTTCTCGATTCAATCCCAACTCAAGCAAATAGAAATCTGCGAGTTTGATTGAATACAAGAGAAATAACTTGAACGGTACCAAAGACCAATATTCAAGGATAAATCAATTTCAATCAACAACCAAAGGTTGGATTTACCATTTGATCGATACAACGCACAACCTGTGATATTTCAATTATATAAAAAAATATAATGCGGAAAAGAAATAACACAGACACCAGAAGTTTTGTTAACGAGGAAACCGCAAGTGCATAAAAACACTGGGACCTATTCCAGATTGAACACACATTGTATTAAGCCGCTACAGACACTAGCCTACTACAAACTAACTTAGGTATGGACTATAGTTGAACCCCAATAAATCTCACACTGATCCAATGTACAGTTGCGCTCATTACGTCTTTGATCCCAGTAGGATACTAGGCACTTGATTCCCTTAGCTGATATTACCCACAACTAAGAGTTTCTACGACCCAAAGTCGAAGACTTTAGTAAAAAATCTGTATCACACTGGAAAGTCTGCATGAATAGATAAATATGTCTCCCGCAGAAATACCTCCGAGTTTTGTTTCGTCTTTTGATAAATCAAGGTGAACAGTAACTAATTGATATATCGAACTTATATTCTCGAAAAACAGCCTAGAAATATCAATCACTTCACAATAATCTTAATCGACAAGCGAAACAAGATATTGTGGAATCACAAACGATGAGACGAAGATGTTTATGACTTTTCTCGAGAAATTAATCTCGAGACAATTTTACAATTGTACCCAATACGATAGAAACAGCAAGATCAAATCACGCAACTATAGAGGAAATGGTTGGGTCTGGCTTCACGATCCAAATGAAGTCTTCAAGTCGTTACCCTACAGGGTCTCGATAGAAACCTAAGGTTAAAGGAGAATCAACTCTAGTTTACACAACTAGTATCACACAGGAGGTGTGGGGATTAGGTTTCCCAGTTGCTAGATTTCTCCTTTATATAGTCTCCAAATCAGGGTTTGCAATAAATGTTACCTTGGTAACAAAGCATTCAATATTCACCATCAGATGAAAACCTGATTAGATTCAAGCTAATATATTTCAACCGTTAGATCGAACTTAGCTTGTTATACACACATGAAATGTAACTTCATTTAGGTCTGAGTAACCGTACCTAAACGTGTACAAGTCGTTGGTTCAATAGTAGTTAACCAATGGTTAGCCATATGAGCACTTTCATGTCAACCTTATTCATCTTCACCATAACTAGTTCAAATGACTCAAAAGAACTAGCTAGAGAGTTGTTCAATTGCTTAGATCTCATAGAAGTATACAAGACACAATCGAAGCAAAAACAGTTTTGATTCACTCGGATCGATTCATGAACATTATATCCACGGTTTGCAAAGATTGCATTCCTTAATTTATAAATGTCTTCTTCACGAATTAAACTGTTTTTAGAAAATAAACCACTTAAGTACGCATACCGGTACGCATACTTAAGTACCCATACTGAGCTTGTTTTCAGTTCACAAACTCCAGCAGAAATTCACGGGATGTGAACTTCCGACAGTACGCGTACGGGTACGCGGACTTAGCTCCCATCATCCTGAATAAGAAAAGTCCGCATACTTTGGTTCAAGGATTTTGGACTTACACAAATATGAATACACATACAATGTTTATATCCGTCCAAGGTTATATATTCTAAACTCTCATTTCAATCATTGAAACATTCTTAGAGGATGTTATATAGTGGTTATTCACACACTATTTTTCATCAAAGCGATTTTCAAGAGATTGAAACAATCAACATGAATTTCCTCACGAGTAAAGATGAATTTGGTCAAAGCGAAAGATTACCAACACATATTTCTAGAAATAGATAAGCGAGATAAACTCGACTCAAAATAGCAAATGTGTATAATCGAAGTCTATATAGCAATACGACTTTTGCCTCAAGATAGGAGATAGAGTAGATAGACTTTTGAGTGATAGATAAGTTCAAGTATCCACATACCTTTTTGTCGATGAAGTTCCACCAGTTCCTTAAGTAGTTCTTCGTCTTTGCATGATGAACGCCGTGGAGTCTAGAGCTCAACTACACTTTCTATCCTAGTCCGAGACTTAGCTATAAGTAGACTAGAAATCAAGAGTTTTGGAAACTAAACTTGACAAACAAGCTTGAGATAGCAACGCTTGCGAGTTCGACCGAGCAGTGATCTAACAACCTGTTATGGGTGGTTTTGAGTAGTCTACTAAAGGAAGCGAGTTAAATCTCATTCCCAAAGATAAGAGGGATTCGAAGTGGATGCATTCCCTGTACAATTATATATATGCTAAGAGTACTACCATATATATCAGTATAATATATGAGTTAGTCGTTGCGGATATGTCCCGGACGACGTACATTATGTTTGTTAAACATTGCGGGTGTGTTCTGGACGTAGTTAATGTGATTGCGGATAGGTTCCGGTATCGCATTGAGGTATAAGATTTTACTAGAAATGAGTTCTTTAGTATTACACTGTAAAGATTGTTAAACGGGAAGACTTTAGGTTCTTTAAGAAGTGACTGTTCTAATTGTAATTAATGTAAATTTTTATTTGTATTGTGACTTTCTGACTTATGATATATTTACCATTTTTATATGTCTCTGTGACTCGGATATCAAGTGAACTTGCTTGGAGTTCAACTCCCGTTGATTATCTTTTTCAGACGTTGTTAGGACTCGTGAAGGAGTCTGATTGATTCCAGTTCTGGTGGATATTTTGAAGATATCTAACTGAGGGTGGACATCTGAACTTCCTTTAATTCCATTATGTAGTTGTGAGGCAGTGGGGGTAATTGTACTTGGGTAGTTTTCATCATTTTTTCCTGGATTGACATTTCATTTGTGGATCATTGTTAAGGGATGCTAAGAACACTATATTTAGTTTAGATATCTTCAACTTATAATTAGAAATAAGATTCCCTTCTGCATATACAATTGTAATGGAACTGTGTTTCTAGTTTTATGTGGGTTAAGTACCTTGTTGCAGTAAATTAATGACATATTTTTTATTTAATCATCAGACGGGGTTACATGGAAAGTAGGGTCGTTACAGTTGGTATCAGGAGCTTAGGTTAGAGTACCTTTAGGATTTGGGGGAGTGAGCTTAGGACGTTTCGTTGAGTATATCCATGGTTTGGATATGTTTTAAATATTGGTATATATCTTATAATATTGTAGCGTTCATATTCTTTTCTAAGACTATCGTTGAATTATATAAGGAATGTCAAGGCGTGGTACTAGGAGATGTAGTGGTACTGGAAATGTGGTCCTACTGATAGAGATGTACCACAATTTGGAAATCAGACCGTGAATGTGTATATGGCGCAGTTGACCCAACTAATTGCTCAAGCAGTCGCTACTGCTATGATACAAAATGTTGGACAAGTCCACAATCATCATAACCAAGGATCTCCTGCTAAAACTGAGGAAGATAGGTATAAAAAAGTTCAGTTACAGTTCAAGAAGTTGAACCCGAAGGAGTTTTCTGGAAAGTTTGATGACCCAATGGAAGGATAAGATGGTAAAGATTTTTAGGGCCATATGACCTTCTTGCACAAAAGTCTTGAAGCAGAGATTAGCTACCTTTCAGCCCACTGGAGATGCTCATACTTGGTGATATTCAGCTTCACGTGGCCTATATCATGCCACCATAACATGGACAGACTTTATTCATATGTTTGATGACAAGTATTTTCCTCAGATTATTCGAAATGCTAAGGAGGGAGAGTTTCTTTCGTTTAAGCAAGGTACTTTATCTGTTACAAAGTACGAGATTGAATACTCAAGATTGTCGATGTTTGTACCTCACCTGGTAGATACTGAAGAGAAAAATAGACGTAGGTTTGTTTATGGTCTGAATGTTGTGTATCAGAGGCATATTGTTGGAAATCATATGATTGACACATATGTTAGGGATGTTGAGTGAACCAGAGAGCTTGAGCAAGATTATTTGGCTCATAAGAGGGATGATGAATATCTGAAGAAGGAGAGTAAGGTTGACCATGTATCTAAGGCTTCGTCTAGTCAACATGGGGGTGGTAACAACCAGCAGACCTCGAATGTCACTCAACAAGGTGGTCATCCAGGGAAGAAAAAGAAGGGGTATTGGAATCAAGGGAACCGGGGTCAGAATATTGGTGGTAATAAAGGGGCGGTAGTGCCAGCTGAGGGCGATGATCTTGCTGCCAAACCTAACTTCTATGGGTTTTGCTATAACTGTCGTGAAAGGGGATCATAAGGCATCAGAAGGTACCAAAGAGAAAGATCAGACAACAAATAGATGTGAGCAACCAAACACTGGGGTTGCATACCATAATGTGCAGCCTCGTGGCCAGGGTCAACTCTTTGTTGTGCAACCTCTTGAGACATAGAATGCTACTTTGGGAGGTACCTTGTTTATTTTATGAGAGCATGTTAGTATTTTATTTGACACCGGAGCTACTCATTCTTTCATTTCTGCTAAGTTAGTTCGCGTGATAAATATTTCTATGAAAGTGTGTGATTTTCCATTATGTGTTGCGAATCCTACGAGTAGTACGGTAGAGTTGAGTAACAAAGTTAATGCTTGTCCTATTATGATTGGAGATGTTGAGCATTTGAAGGATATTTATGTGATAGAGAAGGTTCCTTACAACATAATATTAGGAATGGACTGGTTATATTGTAATTTTGTGAAATTGTATTGTGCTGACAAGACAATCACTTTTGCAAAGCCGGGTCAATCTAAGGTAGTAGTGCAGACTACATCTCGAAGTCTGTTTGTAGAAACTTTCCTTATCCATATTGAGGATGAAGTAGTAGATAATGAGTCTCTGCAGATTGTGAGTATACCTTTGGTGTCTGATTTTGCGGATTTGTTCCGAGAGGTTCCTGGGTTACGTCCAAGTAGGCAAGTATAGTTCTGCATCGAACTCCAACCAGTTACGGCACCTATTTCTCGTGCTCCTTATAGAATGGCTCCAAAGGAAATGCAGGAATTAAAGTCTCATATTGACCAGCTTTTAAGCCAAGTATTTATTCAACTTAGTTCTTCAGCATGGGGTGCTCCTGTTTTATTTGTGAAAAAGAAAGATGGTTCTTTACAATTGTATGTTGATTACCGTGAACTATAAACAAGGTCACGATAAGAAACACGTATCCTTTTCCTAGGATTAATGATATGTTTGACCAGTTAAAGGGGGATATATAGTTTTCGAAGATCGACTTGCGATCAGGCTATCATCAGCTTCGTGTTAGAGATCAAGATATCTCCAAGAGTACATTCCTGACTCGTTATGCTTCTTATGAGTTTGTGGCGATGCCTTTTGGGCTTACTAATACACCAGCAGTGTTTATGGACTTGATGAATCGAGTATTTAGAGATTTTCTTGATCGGTTTATGATTGTTTTTATTGATGATATTCTTGTATACTCTAAGACTCGGTAAGAGCACGAGGAACACTTAATCTTAGTGTTGCAGACTTTGAGAGAGCATCAGTTGTTTACAAAAATTTTGAAATTTGAATATTGGCAACAATCAGTTAAGTTTTTGGGGCATATGATATATGAATCAGTAGTTTCTGTAAACCCTTCAAAGATTGAGCCATTGTTGAGTTGGAAACAACCTAAAATGGTTTCGGAGATTCGGAGTTTTCTTAGTTTAGCTGGATATTACCGTCCTTTTATAAAGGATTTTTCTCGAATTGCAGGACCACTTACTAAGATAACTAAGAAAGAAGTACCATTCGTTTGGGATTTTAAGTGTGAGGATGCTTTTCAGGATCTTAAGACTAAGCTTACTTCAGCACCAGTTTTGACCTTACCTGAAGAAGTAAAGGAGCTAGTTAACAGATGCCTCACTTCTGGGATTGGGATGTGTTTTGATGCAGGAAGGCAAGGTTATTGCTTACGCGTCTAGGCAATTGCGTGTCTATGAGAAGAATTATCCAACCCATGACATGGAGTTGGCAGCGGTAGTTTTTGCTCTGAAGTTGTGGCGTTATTACTTATATAGCGAGAGAGTTGACCTTTTCACTGATCATAAGAGTCTCAAGTATCTGTTTTCCCAGAAGGATTTGAATATGAGACAACTTCGATGGATGGAGATCATCAATGATTACACTTTCGGCTTACAATATTACCCTGGTAAGGCGAATGTTGTAGTTGATGCCTTGAGTCGAAAACCAATGGATCGGTTGACTAACTCAGCACATTTCTTACCAGTGCATACTACTTATAGTGTGGATAGATTATGTAAGCTTTATGTAGAGAAGATTGTGATATTGCATTGTGTGCCCGTCTCGGTTATTTCTGATAGGGGTGCTCAATTCACTTCCAAATTTTGGGGAGGATTTCAACAAGCTATGAGTTCAGAGTTGGATCTTAGTACTTCATTTCATCCACAGAATGATGGTCAGACAGAGAGAGTTAATCAAATATTGGAGGATATCTACGAGCATGTGTGCTAGACTTCCAAGGAAACTGGGATGAATATTTACCGCATGCAGAATTTTCCTACAATAATAGTTATCAGTTAAGCATTGGTGTGGCTCCTTTCGAAGCTCTTTATGGAAGACCTTGTCGTTCACCAGTGTGCTGGGTAGAAGTGGGTGAAAAGAGATTTTTGGGACCTGATTTGGTTCAGCTAACTACAGAAAAAATCCTAGTGGTTAAAGATTGTCTTCATAAAGCCCAGAGTAGGCAGAAAAGTTACGCATATAGGAAACAACGACCATTTCCTCCTGAAGTTGGAGATGAAGTGTTACTCAAAGTGTCTCCTATGAAAGGAGTAATGAGATTTGAAAAGAAAGGGAAATTGGCACCTAGGTTCATTGGACCTTTCCCTATAACTAAGGAGATTGGAAACGTGGCATACCAGCTAGAGTTACCATCGCAGTTGTCTGAAGTGCACAACGTATTTCATATTTCTATGCTACGTAGATACTTAAGAGATGAGGAGCGAGCTCAACAAGCAGACCTTAGTGTTAGAGCACTGCTCGGTCGAACTCGCAAGTGTTGCTATCTCAAGCTTAATTGTCAAGTTTAGTTGCCAAAAATATAAGTCTTGATTTCTAGTCTAATTATAGCTAAGTCTCGGATTAGGATAGAAAGTGTAGTTGAGCATTAGACTTCACGACGTTCATGGATTAAAGACAAAGAACTACTAAGGGAAGCTTATGGAACTTCATCAACAAAAAGTATGTGGAGACTTGAACTCATTTATCATTTAAAAGTCTATCTACTCTATCTCTTATTTTAAGACAAAAGTCGTATAACTATATAGACTTCGATTATACACATTTGATATTTCGAGCCGAGTTTAACTCGCTCATATTTCTCGAAATATGTGTTGGTGAGATTTCGCTTTAACCAAGTTCATATTATATTATTTACGAAAGTCAAAAGATGATCATGTGAAATTCGCCTTGAAACATCTTACATGATTTGTGTGAGACAGCTATTTGGTGTAGACTCAAAATGTTTCGTATTGATCATTCGATCACTTGAAAATTGCTTTGAAGCTAATAGTTTGTGTGAGACGACTATTGTCGTCTTCTAAGAATGTTTCAATGATTGAAATGGGAGTTTAGAACAATTAACCATGATTGGATATAGCACAATATGCGTACTTGTATGCTAAACTGTTGCATGATATTCCAAGTCCGGGAAACATAGTATGCATACCCGTATGCATATTGGTTGGTTACTGAAAGTCCGGGAACTTAGTATGCATACCGGTATGCGTACTGGCGTGAGTTTCAAGTTCTGGAAACTCAACTGAGTTTGGAAGGTATGCGTACCCGTTGGCATACTTGCGAACACAAACTTAGTCCGGCCACTTAGGGCGTACCCGTTTGCATACTTGAGTAGGTTATGTTCTAAAATCGCTTTGTTCATGAACTAATACATTTATATATTAAGGAATGCAATCTTATGCAAACGGTGGCTATAATGTTCATGAATTGATTCAAGTGAATCAAAATCGATTTTGCTTCAATTGTTTCTTGTATACTTCTATGAGAATATAAACAATTGAACAACTCTAGAACTAGTTTCATTTGAGTCATTTGAACTAGTTATGGTTAAGATGAATATGGTTGATATGAAAGTGTTCATATGGCTAACTTAGGTTAACTATTATTGAGCCAACAAGGTGTACACTTTTAGGTACGATTACTCTTATCTAAATGAAGTCCCTTTTCATTTGTGTGTAACACGCTAAGTTCGATCTAACAGTTGTGTTTGTGCAAAATTAATTACCCTAACAATCTTCGAGATATGTGTAAGATGATTGAATCTTCGCCTTCTCCAGAAGTTGTAGATGAAAGTTGAGGGGTTACATGCAAAGACACTTTGTTGCTTAAGTCAGAGAGAGCTCTAGACATGTTTTTAGTGGTGAAAAGTAATTGTGATTGTGTACCTTTTGAGTTGGATTTCAGCCTCTATTTATAGGCAGAAAACAAATCTTATTGTTATGATTTGTAGTTATCTCAAATGACCAACAAGATTTACCTTTAGCTTATGAGATTTGTAGATATCTTAAATAACCACTTAGATTTGTACTTATCTCCCCAATATTTGGGTATATCCTAGAAGATTCATGTTTATCTTCCTCATATTCATGTCTATCTTGTCAAGATTTGCATTTATCCAAGAAGATCTATGTTTATCTTTATAGATCTGGATATATCTTGAGAGATTCTAAGTTATCTTCTCCAGATTCATAGTTATCTCAATATAACCATATTTATCTCTTGAGATTTGTATTTATCTTTAATGGTTTCCATAATAAACCATTGGGCCTCCATAATAAGCCATTTTTTGTTTTCTTAATAAACCACTGGTTTTTTTTAATAAACCCAGTTGGGCTTCTTTGATAAGTCATTTTTGATTTCCTTAATAAACCCAATCGGACTTCTTTAATAAGCCATTTTTGGTTTCCTTAATAAACCCAGTCGGGCTTCTTTAGTAAGCCATTTTTGGTTTCCTTAATAAATCACTGGGTGTCCTTAATAAACCCAGTCAGACTTACTTAATAAACCATTTTTAGTTTCCTTAATAAACCCAGTCGGGCTTCCTTAATAAATCATTTTTGATAATGGGATACACCGTGCGCCTAACACGTGCACCATATTTGGTGGGTACAAACATCGTCTCTTCTTCACCCTCAACTTGTTGATGGGTTAACAAAGATAACATTTGCCCCTGTATCGTAGTACTTTAAGAACACCCATAGGTCTTACGTACAAAAACACTTGTTGCTATGGGTCCTTAAACACTTGTGTTTGAGATCGAGCTTGAACTGGCCCTAGCTGTGGTGGGTCCTTAATCCATTCCGTTTTCCATATGTGTGACAGCCGGCATAAGCACATTTTTTGTGTCAACTGGAACCGTAGTCATCAAAAATAGTTGTTGGAGAAAATCTTTCCTCATAAGCGACTTGTTTTTTATGATTAATTTGAATATTGTTTTTTTTTTTTGCAGTATTGATTGGCAGAGATGACAAAGATCGCACAAAGAAAGCATGGGCTAGACAAGTATCCGAGGTTTGCTAGATGGAACCTTAGCAACATCTGCCAACAAGTATTGTCTAACTTCGAGAATCTTGAAGAAAAAACAGAACTTTGGTCTAAGGTAAATATTTACTTAGAAGATTTACTTTTCTGATGGAACCAATTTTGGTTTCATCAAAAATTCTAGCTGAATATTTGTTTCTTAGATAACTTCGAGGGTTTTATTTGATATTTTTGTTAGACAATATTCGAAATCTTCGAGGGTTTTATTAGATTATTTCTATGAGTTGTTACCATTACTTTTTACCATTAAAAATGCTATGCTTGGTATGTCGTCTGTTTTATTTTAAACGAATTTTGGTAAATATTTTCTTGTTCAGATTTACTTTTTTGATGAAACCAGTTTTGGATTCATCAAATTTTTTAGTTGAAACCAATTTTTCTTGTGTACTGCAGGAGAATATTGGTCACGGAAACGGATCATTCTTGCTTCAGTATGACGAATCAGAAATGCGCTTGGCTGATCCCGTAGATGAAGTGGAAATTTTTGTGCCAGATGAAGAAAATGAAGTGCCGATTAAAATGCAAGATGAAGAAAATGTTGGTGATAGCAGTGAAGCTAACTCCTTCAAATCCAAATACCAATTTGCGCGAGCATTGATTGAAAAGCTTAGGACCAATGCTACATATGTTCTTTCTGAAGAAGAAGAATCATTGCTGGAAAAATATGATGCCGAGGACAGGGAACACCAACTGGTACAAAGATAGATTTGATTTTTCTTAGTAACAATTGAATTACTCGCATATATTACAATTTTTCTTATACATTTCATCATTTTTTTGATGAAACCAGATTTGGTCCCATCATTCTTTTGATGGAACCAGATTTGGTTTCATCATTTCAAGTTAATGTTTGTTTGATGAATTGGCCAGTTCTTTTTATTTTTTCAGAAGTTTTAGATTTTTACAGCATTAGGTTTTGACACATGAAGATGAAAAATAAAATAACTTAGGTATCTTAATATTGCAGGTGATAACAAGGGATGTTAACATGATAGATCAACAAGAATCTGAACAAGAGAAGGTCATATCTTCTTCGTCGAAGACAGTCACCGATGATGAACAAGAAGGAGATGGTACTGAGTTGACTCCAAATACTATCGAGAATATCAAGGTGGCCGAGCGGGTTGAATCTGAAATGGAGAAAGCTACTTCATCGAAGCCAGTCACCGAGGAAGAACAAGAAGGAGATGGTACTAAGTTGACTCCGAATACTATCGAGGACATCAAAGTGGCAGAGCAGGTTGAATCTGAAATGAGCAAAGCTTCTTCATCGATGCCAGTCACCAATGATGAACAAGAAGGAGAGGGTACTGAGTTGACTCCAAATACCGTTGAGGATATCAAGGTGGTAGAGCGGGTGGAATCTGAAATGAGCAAAGCTTCTTCGTCGATGCCAGTCACTAATGATGAACAAGAATGAGAGGGTACTGAGTTGACTCCAAATAACGTTGAGGATATCAAGGTGGCAGAGCGAGTGGAATCTAAAATGAAGAAAGCTTCTTCGTCGAAGCAAATTATTGAACAAGAAGAAAACGAAACTCAATTTGTAATTGATGAAGATGTTATCAGGAAAATGGAATCCGAATACAATAAGAAAGGTTGTTCGTCGTCAAAGCCAAATGTTGGAAGCGTATACTACTACCAGCTGTAAAGATGGCGAATGATTTACTTGAGTTAGAGAATGAACAACCTGGATTTGATTTAGGACTGTGTGTGTGACAGTCAAGAGAAAGGATGGAGAACTCAGTGCTGCAAAGGATGAGTAACATGGTTACAAGAATGAGGGAAGACAGAAGGAATTTGGTTCCACCTATCAGAATGCAGGATTACAACACCAGTGTGAAAAAAAGAAGAAAGGTTACAGCTCGTAAGTGCAAGGAGAACAAGAAGGTGCAGGAAGTACAGGGGGTGAAGTTGAAACCAGTTGATAACTTGAAGATCTTGAAAGTACTCAACAGAAATGAGAAACCCCTCGTGACCACTTTTTTCAGAAAACAATGAAAGGTAATTGGGAAATAACTGATGTAACCAAGACTGGTTTCATCAAAATTTTGTTCCAAGTTATGCATTGTTTCTCCTTTTTTTATCCATCATTGACTAGCTTTTTAAAAAATAAAATTAACAGGTCAACGGCGTGGGAGCATTTAAATCTTCAATTACATATATCGGGGAAGATGATGGATAATTTGATGAGAGAGGGTGACGTCGCAGGAGACATTATAGAGTTCTACATTTTGAAGCTGCAAAACAACATCAAAAAAAATAAGTTGAAACAAGATGGTTCTCCAAAGTACCAGAGAGCTGTGTTTATAAGCACATTTGCCTATGTAAGTTTACTCCGAAATTTTTAATGTAAATTTTTTGGCATAAAAAATAGTTGTGGAAAACAAAAAATGATGTTGTTTATATGGTTAATTTTGATGGAACAAAGTTTGGTTTCATCAAACTTGCATGTCTGTAACTAATTAAGGAGCTTT
Source organism: Papaver somniferum (assembly GCF_003573695.1). Lineage (NCBI taxonomy): Eukaryota > Viridiplantae > Streptophyta > Magnoliopsida > Ranunculales > Papaveraceae > Papaver > Papaver somniferum. The sequence goes on along the minus strand of NC_039362.1, from coordinate 14,218,139 downwards.
TATCTGGTATTTTGTTTCAGACATGTCACTCATTAGGAAAGAAATGTGGTGCTGTAATAGAAGGCTTCATCGACAAAATGGATTATAGCGTGCGGTTTTTGTTCGTTCCGTTGCTGACATCACTTGGAGATGTAAACCATTGGACATTGCTTTCTTTTGATTTTGAAACCGGGGAATTTTATCACAACTCCTTGGCTTCCAGGGGAGAGGAATGCAGAAAAAGTGTTGAAAGCATGAAACAACGTATAGTATCATCATTTGCACAGCACGACGCAAAGCTCCCCTGTGATCAGCAGGCAAGTCAGCCAACAACATACTCTTTGCACAACCCTACATGTTGTGAACAAATGGGGTAAGTTATGTTTGTAAGTCTATAGTTCACATATGCATATGCTTGAAATCATTACATCACTTGTAACTGAATGTTTTACATATAGCTACTAATATCAGAACACTCTCATCTAGTCACTTTGTAACAATTGAGACATTGTTTTGGTTTTTTCAGGAACGATTGTGGCCTGCATGTTTTCTATTACATGAAGAGTCTCTTGAAAGATAACATGTCTACAGATGATATACGAGAAAATGTGCATAATATGAGACCAAAGTTGGCGTTGAAGATACTCCTTGACAATATAAAATAATACTCGCATGTCGTGCCCGTCTTATTGAACATTCAGTTTTAGTTGAAGTTTAAATTACTTTTGAAATGGTTTTTGTAATGATGATACTCCTTGACATACAGTTCTTCTTGCAGATTCAAGTTTTAGTTGAAGTTTAAAGTACTTGTGAAATGGTTACAGTTTATATAAAAAACGATTTCGTGCTATTTTAGTTGTATTTCCTTAAAATCTTATGTCTACAGAAATATGATGTCTCATTTTTATAAAACACTATCCATAAATGATGTGTCATATATTTGCGGCACCAATAAACAGTAGACAAAACATCATCTACTGTGTTGTCAAAAAATATAGAAGAAAAAGTGACAGTAAAACAATGGTTCCACCAAAATATGATGAAACCCTTTCTGGTTTCATCAAAAAAATGATGAAAACCTTTGTGGTTTCATCAAAAAAATGATGAAACCTAATTCGGTTACACCAAACTATAAAGGCCTGTAAAAATTCAGAAAAACTTAAACTTATTCAAACTTATTATTCTTAGACAAATTATTAAATGAAAACACATGCAGCACATTAACTTCTAAAACAAAAATCTGAAATAGTAGATGAAACACATATTGTAGTCTAGCAAACAAAACTAAGAGTAAAATTCGATGACTTGTAGTCGAAATGACTACAAGTTCTCATGAAATCTGACGAGAAGGGCATGTCCGTTTATTATGGGTGGTCAAAACCTTGCAGGAACCACAGGTTCTCATCTTCTTATTGGGAGCTGAACCTGTATCAGGAATCCTCTTCTTCTTCGATGGACGTCCTGGTTGTGGTCCATTATTCGGACCAAAAACCATCGATTTCGGCGACACTGTCACGGGTTTTTCAACTGTGGGAACAAGATTGATTGCATGTTTATACGATTCTCGGTAGAACTTTACTGTAAAGTAGTGCTCAACATAATTGTAAGGATCTTCTCCATTCACCATGATGCAACGAACAACATGGGCACACGGGAAACCGTCAATACGCCAACGGTTGCATGAACATGTTCTTCTTTTCAAATCGACAGTCTGTGTTAATGAAGCATGAACTTCAAACACATATTCCGACGACTTGGTGACTGGGTAATTACAGCCATGCATCTTGTTGTCGTGGAGCAGAGCTTCATATTCTGGACATAGAGTTTGACACCATTTCATTAAGTTAGCAGAGTCCTCGCGACATTTACACATTTGTTCCATTAGCTTCACCCTGATCTCATCAACCATGATGGATATAGGCTTCTCTCTCTCTTCAACGACCGAACCATTGAAACTCTCAGCAATATTTGAACACAACCTACCATATTGTCGACCCTTGAAGAAAAAACTTGCCTATTTATCAAGAGGAGGTCTACTTAGATAGTCTTGTAACTTCTGATTTTGAACCTTCCTCAACTTATCCCAATTCTCTGTAAATTCTTTATGAGTAGAAGCATCTTAAACATTCCCAATACATATTTGTTATAAACTTTGCAACTCTTTGGTAAGCATGTATTGATATTGCATTCCATATGCCAGTAGCACCAACCATGAAAAGCCTCAGGAAAAACAATAGAAATTTGTGTTACCAATCCAATACCTCGATCACTCACAAAAGTAAGCTTTGGTCGCAAAGGAGAAGGACTTTCTTCAAATTATCCAAAAACCATTTCCAGTTCACTTCATTCTCCAATGAAACCAAACCATAAGCAAGAGGGAAGATTTCTGTAACATGAACAGAAAGCATAACACAAGCATAAAAAATGATGAAACCAACATAAAAAAATGATGTAACCAACATAAAAAAATGATCAAAACCTCACCATCATTTCCGGTTAGACCTGTTGCTGCCATCATATGACCAAGGTACTTACTTTTCAAGTGATCCGCATCAACGAATAATACAGGACGACAGAAATTGAATCCACGACTACAAGCTTCAAAACAGATAAACATCCTCTGAAATTTATGGGTCCCTTCTTCAACTTCCAAAACCACGTGAGAACCAGGATTGGTTTCAATCAACTTGTTTTTATACCAGTTCAAGAACATAAAAGATTTCTCGTTCTCTCCCCATGAAGTATTCAGTGCATGCGTCTTCCCTGCGTATGCATAATAACGACTAATGTCAAAGCCGAAGTCTCTCGTAAAAGATTCCATAATATGCTTAGTTTTCTTATTAGGATCCTGTTTAATTTCATCAATAATCAAGCTACTAACTAGTTTCTTCGATATCCGTGGCATGTTAACAAATCCACCAACACAAGTATGATGATTATTTAGTTCCTTGATAATAAAAGGACTTCCTACAACACCATCAACAGACACAACATATAAATGCCAGTCACATTTCTCCTCTTTGTTCTTATTAGCACAACGTACACCAATCCTCAACTTCTCATTCCTATATACCGTGTATTCATAACCAGCTGCTGCGTGATAGTTCTGTAAATCACAACAAACTTGTTCAACACCTCCCGGAAACAACTGTTCAACTCCTTGAAAAAGATGTAACCAGTGAGCAGACTTCAACGGTTCCTTAATTTTATCTGGAACATCATAATCAATATGTGGCTTCTCAAAAGGTATAATTCCAGAACTTTGTGGCTGGTCATGAAAAGCTATAATTCCTGAACTTATTGAACCAGAACTCTCAGCTTTGTGACTTACGTGTAACTCCATAATCTCTTCTTTATTATACAGACTAAATAGAGCCAAACATTGAAGATCAAAATCAGAATGAATGACCTTTTGCTGATCATCAACCATGTGAAAAATTTCCATAGAAGGAGGAGAGAATTCACACCAACTTGAGCATATACTAGTCTTCAAATTAGCAAAAGAATCTTGGAGGCCAACACGAAAAGTTAAACAATCTTCTTTGTGACATACAAGTGCGAGAACATAATCCATAATCTACAGAACAAAATAATGAAACCAAAAACAATTTCACCAGATGTGAATATCAACAACAAACTTTTTTTTTTTTGAAAAACAGTTCCAAAGAGATGGAATCCTTCATCAGAACATCAACACAAACATAAAAAATCATATGCTAACATCAATTCAGTTTATTCGACAAGAGTGACTAGAAAATTCACACAAACAAAATCAAAAATCAACACAAAAAAGAGAATTGAATACCTGAAAAGTTGATTGATTCCTTGAAGACGAAGATTAATATGAAGACAAAGATGATCAACACGAAGTTGATTGATTGTTCAGCTGGATTCTTCAATTCGAGATTCAATTTCAACTTGAAAAGCGGAAATATGATTTCAGCTAAACTGAATTGCAACCAGATCTCGAATAACGAATTGGATTCTTCTTTTCTTCGAACAACTACGTTTATCTTCTCTTATTCGAACAACTGAATTGGATTCTTCTACGTATCTCGAATAAACAGATCTCAAAACTTGTAGCTTCTCTTCCAGTTCTTCAATCAAACAAACCTAAAATTGCTCTCTCAATTTTTGAATTGAAATTGGGAGAAGACGATGACGAATATTTGAATTGAAACGAAAAGAACGAAGAAAACTAGGAAAGAAGAATCACATTTTTTCTGAATCTGATTTGTTCGGTTCAGAGAGGAAAAAAATCGTTTTTACTTTCTTGTTTCCGCCAAACTTTCCTTTGAAAGTGTTTTTATATGCGGAAGGTTAATTTTGGAATTTAGAAATCAAATAAAAACTGAATTTTAAAATTTTTATTTGAACTGGGATTTTTGTCCCAGTTTTGTTTGAAACGGTTTTTATTTGTTAAAAATAATATGACCGGTTTTTTCTTATCACTAGTTTGTTCACCTAGGGGTTTTGTCACTAGTTTTGATATATATATATATATATATATATATATTTTACAGAGTTCACCCTTGATTAGAATATATCTCCATGTGCTCTCTAATATTTTGTTTTCGTTCTATTTTTAGCTCCAACTTTTATTGATACACTTTCTTTCCCCCTTTCTTATTCTTGAAGTACTTTTATCAAAATACTTTGTTTTTGTTTTTCTCTTTATTAGAAAAACATCACAAGTATTTCCTTAATAAATACATGCAAAAAGTGTTCCCAATTCTAATTATAACTTTGATTTATAACATAAAAATTGGTGAGGACTTACCTCCCTAGGCGTCAGTAGGTTATTGAACCCTAGTCTCCCTTCATTACTTGCAGTAATATTGAAAAGGATGTCCCCTATTGTTCGACTTCTGAAACATGTTGATTTTGCTTGCATGCAAGGCTACACTTTAGCCGCCCCCATGATCTGCAGAGTTATATCCAAATGCCTAAGATGCCCCCAGGCGTGAGTTGTCATTGTTGTTGTAAAATGTAGCTATCCACATCCTTTGCATGGATATGACAAAGACGCACCCAATTGTGGTAACTTGCAATAAATTTTCTCACGTGCTAGGAGAGACTTTTTGCCATGTATTGGACTTGTGATGCTCGAGAGCTAGTCGAGTATTGTGTGAAATCTAGTGTGCTTGCGGTTATGGCAAGGATTTTTGCTCGCAATGTAACAAGGCTAAATCGCTCGCTGCTCGAGCAGGCTGGATGTTGCTTGTGTTGAGTACGAGTCTTTGGACCAATATCGGGCATTGGGCTCGTGGTCGAGACGAGACTTTGTGCCTGCATCGGTGCAAGTCTTTCATACTCGCATGCAAGACGATATTTTATGCTTGCGAAAGAAAGACTTAAATGCTCACGTGCAAGGTGAGGCTTTAGGTGCTTGCGATGTGATACAAGGCTAAATATTGAAGGGTCTAAGCAATCCTCATCTCGAACTCAATCATGTCGCTATCCACGAACCTGGAACTCGATCATGTCTCTATCCACGTACCTCGAACCTCGAAGACGATTCCAAATAGACAAAAATCACTCAATTCGGACTTAAAACATAAAAGTTACTGACGAAACAAGTTTCCGATGATGTGCGCGTGTTGTTGCATACGTGGCATCGCTGATTGGATCAACATGCTGACGTGGAATCTATGTTGACTGGATCTAGCTCTTGACGTGGCAATATGTCGCTGAAGTATAAGACACTGAATGGATGGTCGAAGCTGATGTGGCAAGTGGTTAGACCCGTACGATCTGGACCAGATGCTTTAGTGGTTATCGTTGTTGTGATGATCTCTGTGTCTAGGCCTGTCATGTCTCCTATGACTTGGTTCTGGTCTTCTATCTTGCTCGATCGTGCGATATCGGTCATCTTCGAGTTCGTGACGATAATAGCTATCATTATTGCGATCATGGCTGTGCTAATGTCTGTTTCTTTCCCCTTAAGATCTTATTCCTTCATCTCGACCAGTTCATCGTTCGTCAACAATTTCTTTCCTCTCACGCGGGTTGTCAAGTTTTTGTCGGGTACGACGGTTCGATCTTCACTTTCGGCATGTGAGACAGCTGCATCCTCGAGTTCCTTTATTCTCTCCAACGCGACTTTGAGCCGCTTGTTTTCCCTTTCTAACTCCTAGTAACGCTCACGTAGTGCCAAGTCAATGGGCGTCACATGCGGGTTGTTAACTTGCTCAGTGCTTGGGGGATGACGTACACCTCTATTAGCAATGGTCTCAAGATGAATACCCTAAGTGTTTGGATGCAGGTTTCGAATTTTTCCGTGACAATTAAGGTTATCACTTTTGGTCTGAGGAAGTGTTTTATATACCCAAGCATTGTTTCCCCTGAAACTCGGGAAAATTCTCACAGAATGAGTACCCGAGGCCGTTAATGAAACTGACGTTTCCGTTCCATCTTTAAGAGTTTGGACGACGACGCTCCGTATTTTTCGATTAACGACGCGTTGAGTAGGAAAATTTCCGGTAGGTGCATCTCTGTTCCTTCCATGTTGACTTGCTCGCGAAGATTCCGTGTGATTTTATTTTTTTTGCTGCTATTCTGAATTTATAACAGAAAAGTGTTTTTGTTTCAATGTTCTCTGTAACGCTTGTTTATCTGTTGTTGTTTCTGGATAGATCTGTAACAACTGATTAGTTGTTGTTGTTTCTGGACGAATCTGTAGCACTTGGTTAACTGTTGTTGTTTCTGGATGAATTTGTAACACTTGGTTAGCTGTAACGCTTGAATATGAGTTGTTGTTCCTGTAAAGATCTGTAACATCTGGGTAGTTGTTGTTGTTTCTGGACGAATTCATAACACTTGGTTAACTGTTGTTGTTTCTGGACGAATCTGTAACACTTGGTTAGCTGTAACGCTTGTTTATCAGTTGTTGTTCCTGGATAGATCTGTAAAATCTGATTAGCTGTTGATGTTTCTGGACGAATCCATAACATTGTTGCTGCGACTTTTCTGCAACGCTTGGATCTGTTACAGAAACTTCTCTTCCGATACAGCTTGGAAAAATAATTTCTTTCGTTAGGGAAGCACGATCTTTTTGCTCGTAGGTTCCCCTTAGTCGGCGCCGAAATATGTTTGTGCAAAATTAATTACCCCGGCAATCTTCGAGATATGTGTAAGATGATTGAATCTTCGTCGTTGATTTATTTCTCCAGAAATTGTAGATGAAAGTTGAGGGGGTACCTGCAAAGACACTCCAATGCTTAAGTCAGAGAGAGCTCTAGACAGGTTTTTTAGTGGAGAAAAGTAATTGTGAATGTGTACCTTTTGAGTTGGATAGCCTCTATTTATAGGCAGAAAACAAATCTTATTGTTATAATTTTTAGTTATCTCAAATAACCACCAAGATTTATCTTTATCTTATGAGATTTGTAGCTATCTTAAATAACCACTTAGATTTGTACTTATCTCCCCAATTTTTGTATATATCCTGGAAGATTCATGTTTATCTTCATCATATTTGTGCACATCTTGAAAGATCCATGTCTATCTTGTCAAGATTTGCATTTATCCAAGAAGATCTATGTTTATCTTTATAGATCTGGATATATCTTGAGAGATTCTAAGCTATCTTCTCCAGATTCATAGTTATCTCAATGTAACCATATTTATCTCTTGAGATTTGTATTTATCTTTAGTGGTTTCCATAATAAACCATTGGGCCTCCATAATAAGCCATTTTTGGTTTTCTTAATAAACCACTGGTTTTTTTTAATAAACCCAGTTGGGCTTCTTTAATAAGCTATTTTTGGTTTCCTTAATAAACCACTGAGTTTCCTTAATAAACCCAGTTGGGCTTCTTTAATAAGCCATTGTTGGTTTCCTTAATAAACTACTGGGTTTCCTTAATAAACCCAGTCGGGCTTCTTTAATAAGCCATTTTTGATAATGGGACACACCGTGCGCCTAGCACGTGCACCATATTTGGTGGGTACAAACAGGTTGAAAGATGTTAGATTGAGTCTAATCAGGTTTTCATCTAACGGTGAATATTGAATGCTTTGTTACCAAGGTAACACTGATTGCAATTCCTGATTTGAAGACTATACAAGGCAGAACTCTAGCAACTGGGAAACCTAATCCCCACACCTTATGTGTGATACTAGTTGTGACTAGAGTCGATTCTCCTTTAACCTTAGGTTTTTCCAAACCCCTGTAGGTTAACGACTTGAAGACTTCATTGGGATTGTGAAGCCAGACCCGACTATTTTCTTTGTAGTTTTGTATTATGATCATGTTGTTTTCTATCGTGATTGAGTATTATCTTCTCTAAGATTTGCTCGAGATTTAATCTCCGATAGGCAAGATAAAAAGTAGTCACAAACATCTTGGTATCGTCGTTTGTGATTCCAAAATATCTTGTTTCGCTACCATACGATTAAGATTAAAGTGAGGTGATTGATATTACTAGGTTGTTCTTAGAGAATATAAGTCTGGTGTGTTAATCGATTCTTGTTCACCTTGATTGATCAAAAGGCGGAACAAAACTCATAGGTATATCTGTGGGAGACAGATTTATCTATTCAATAGACTTTTTTGTGTGAGACAGATTGGTTTATCAAGTCTTCGACTTTTGGTTGTAGCAACTCTTAGTTTTGGGTGAGATCAGCTAAGGGAATCAAGTATGTAGAATCCGGCTTGGTTCTAGAGGTAAAAGGAACGCGACTGTATCTTGATCAGTGCGAGATTGATTAAGGCTCAACCACATTTTAGTCCGAAGTTAACTTGGAGTAGGCTAGTGTCTGTAGCGGCTTAATACAGTGTGGTGTTCAAATCTGTACTAGGTCCCAGGGTTTTTCTGCATTTGCGGTTTCCTCGTTAACAAAATTTTTTTGTGTCTGTGTTATTTCTTTTCCGAAATATATTTGTGTATATAATTGAAATATCACAGGTTGTGCATACGTTCAATCAATTGTGAATCCAACCTCTAATTGTTGATTAAAATTGATTGACACTTGGATATTGGTTTTTGATATCGTCCAAGTTGTTTCTTATATTCAATCAGACTCGCAAATTCTTACTTGTTTGATTGCATATTGAATTAAGAAATTAAGATATAACTCTTGGATATACTTTTCTTAAGATTGAGTCTGCCTGTCTAGTTGATTATCTTGAAAGTATATTGGAGTTAGTCCATACATATTTCTAAGCGAAATATTGGGTGTGGTTGTTAGACACCCTCCTTTTCACTTAGTGAGTTGGTTGTGAAACCGGATGCCACATATGAAGATAAGGGTATTCGTATTTTAGAATGACAAGTTAGGAAACTACGATCTCGGGAAATTTCATTTGTCAAGGTGCAATGGAATACACAAGACGAGCGAGAGGCTTCTTGGGTACGTCAGGATTTTATTCTTCGCTCTCATCTGCATCTTTTCACTAACGAGGTAATTTTGATTTCGGGGGAGGAATCCTTTTCTAGTGGGGTAGACTTTAATACTATAATTTTATCAGCGTACATATATATATATAATTAGATGCAAGGGAGGCCCTTAGTGAATCCGATATTTGACTTAGCATTCTCCTAAGTGATTGTATAATTTAGGTCTCTGACCTCTTCTTCCTCCCACTTCCTGATCGTTTAGAAAGTTGAATACTTATAAGAGGAAGTATTAAAGAATTAAAATACTAAGAAACTACCCGCCGTACTTAGCATTCGAGATCGGTAGGTTTCGGGTAAAACAAACAGAATAGTGATTGGTAGAGGTAAGTATTAAAATGATTGTTTCTCTTGCCTAGATTTGCAATCAAGTTCTAGCTATTTATGAGATGGTTCTTTTGTTTTATTTAATATAGGGAAGGATTAGTGAAAGTTGCATTTCTACATAAGAGGAGAAACGAGGTTTTACTGGTTTGGAGGCCAGTTTTCTGGATCTCTTAGTCCCGGATAGATGTAAAAGTGACGTTCAAATATCTCGTGAACTCTATATCATGCTTGAGTTTTATTCCTATGCTCTCTTATTTTTCTAATTAACTGGGAATCTCGCCTAGACGAATAGTTGAATGAAATCTCTGATGAAAGTGATTCAGAAGATGAAATTAATGTTGATGAGGAAGTCTCACAATATATCAAGCTTTTTGACCATCATCTAAATAATAAGCCAACAACCTGTCTAGCTGAGTTTTTAACCCCTCTCTGTCTAGAAAACAAAAAAATTGAGAAAACTCTTTAAAGGTTATGATTATGGATAAAATTCTACAATCCCCTGTTAAAGATCATGAAGAAGATGTACGTTCAAAACATTCCGAATGTGAAAATCTTCGTCGTAATCTCTTTATGTTGAAAGTAAAACTTGCGGAATATGAAGCAAAGTGTGACTATCATCAAAATTGTTTCAGTGACAGAGAAAGCGCTTATCTCGTTTGAGAAAAACGCCATGAGGTTGATTTAGCTGATGCTCTTGATAAAATCAAGATGTTGTAAGATGACTTGAAAAAGTTCAACACTAGTTCAAGCAAATTAACCATTATTCTAGGAGCAAGTAAAAAATCATCGTGATACACGAGTTGGGCTATAAGGGAATAGATGCTCCAAGTATTAGCAAAGAGGTAAAATTTGTCAAGGCTAGTGACTCTTCTGTATAAGGAATGTGAAACTTCATGATGTTCTTGTTTGGGCATCACAAGAAGTTGTGAAACCAAGATCATATGTTAAGACTAAGCCCTTTAACGTTACAGGTTGTAACTGTCCAACTTTTAGGCAAAGGAATCAGTGTTGTGATAAACCTAGATTTTCCTATAAACGTCATACGAATCATTTTCATTATCGCAATGGTTATCAAAAGGATAACTTCGTAAAGACGAAGACAAAATCTGATGCTCCCAATCAGAGAAAAAATAACTTGCAAAAGAATAGTCAATCCAATTCTCTTTCGAGAATTCTAGAAGATAGTAATAGGAAGAAGGTTCATATTGTTCCTAAACGCACTCAGAAGTGGGTACCAAAGAAAACCAATGATGTTTTGAGTGTGAAAAGGAATGATCTCCCAGAAAATTCCATGATTATGGAGAAGGAAGTATCCATGATGTTGGAACTTAAAGAGTTCTTTGGAAAAATGGATTTGGATGTGAAAGGTTCTAAAGCGATCTCTTTCATGATAATCCAAAAGTGAAACAATATAAGCCAAAAACTATAGATGGTGAAAAATCCATAGTTGCGGAAAAGTCTGTTTCAGTCACTTGTGGTGAGCAAGATCTTGTTCACCTCAGCACAACTTGATTGTGTTGTAAGTGCATCCTCACCAAGTAATACGTTGTTATGTATACGGTGAGGGAAGCACGAGAATTAGAGAGCACGGATTATATTTGGTAAGGCTGTAGAATTCGATTGGATTCCTCTAAAAAAGTACGCATATAAAATTGAGCAAGATTTATATTTTTATTATTTTCTTAGAGTACTTATAATGATCCATGTACCTTGCTTATCGTTCATTTATACCTAACTTGATCTGTGTTTAAGGTTTTTAAATGTTTAGGTTTGAAAATATTAGTTCGGGATGTTTGGACTTGATGGTACACATACCAGATATATATACCATCATTTAAAATCAAAATCCAGGGATTTTAGTTCGCAAACCCGTTTGCATACTGCTCCAGGTCACGAAAATTCGTTAGCAAACCGGTATGCATACTGACCTGTAGATGTCGATATTCGGTAAACTTGTTTTAGCCGTAACTTCTTCGTCCGAACTCGGAATGGCCTCATTCTTTTTGCATTCTCTTCCTCTTTGAATTCTCTTAAAAATGGAGATGATAATTCCTGAATTTGGATGAATTAAGATTGGTCTTTATCCCGACTCTTGTTTTTGAGTCTTACTTATCTTCTAAGCTCATTTGTAGTTTTTGGAAGATGATTTTTTCAGTATTAATCTAATTGGTTTCGTATATTTCAAAAATTATTGTGGGATATGTGTGTTTGCGTCCGTGAACTATGATTGTCCCATATACCTAAAAAGTTAAGCCTATTATGTCATTATGCAAATATTGATGGAAGATAAGATGAACTTTTGATTACAAATATTAAGTCTATGATATCATTATGCAAATATTGATGAAAAATAGAATGAATCTTTGAATATCCCGAAGTATTGATCTTTCCCTGATCCACTTCTATGTGAAAGTACTGTGCGGCTCCGTAAGTTCTCTTATGTTGAGTAATCCTATTAAATTAATCATGGGTTCTCTTGTGGTTAATTTAATTGAGTTTTCAGGATACAAATTCATGTAATTTGTTAAGGTCCAAAGAAATTCTTCTTTTCTTGCAAAAGTAAGGTCGCTCTTGTTGTTCTTTCGGGAATGACAGTTTATGGGGGAGAGTTCTTAATTGAACTCGTGCTTAATTGCCAAATCTTTGTGGGGAGTGCGGTCGTGGAATATTGTAGGATATTTCTTGTATTTCTATTAACTCCTTGATGAATGCATTTAGTTTCGACTATATGATTGCATCTAAACAAAGTTGATATGTTCTCTTTTAGTCATGAAGTATCTCTAAGAGAATTTCATTATGGTCCCATTAGTTTTCGTACCTTTTCCAATTTATATTAACAAAAAGGGGGAGAATTAATTTGTAGTTCACACTAAAAATACCTATGATTTACGGATCATTATGTAAGGGGGAGTGGTTTTCATGTGAGATGAAGTATTTACTTAGGAGGATTGATACATATCACCATAGTATTGTTGTCAAAGTTGTGATACAATTGGACTTTGATGTTGTGTAATAATATTATAACACTGTATAACAATGATTGAGAGCTACTATTTTCTCATTGTTATAGTTACGGATCTTCAATAACTTTGATGCTGAGTTGAACACGTTCAAAATCACCGGTGTACTTGGAAATGACGAAGATTTCAAGTAATGTTGAAGAACCAAGGAAATCAAGCATTTGGATGAGAAGCTACAAAGTTTATTTATTTTGGAATCCATATGTATTGATAGTTTTGTCACTAAAACTGACAAAGGGGGAGATTGTTAGAGCACTGCTCGGTCGAACTCGCAAGCATTGTTATCTCAAGATTGTTTGTCAAGTTTAGTTGCCAAAATTATAATTCTTGATTTCTAGTCTACTTATAGCTAAGTCCCGGATTAGGATAGTAAGTGTAGTTGAGCATTTGACTTCATAGTGTTCATCGATTGAAGACGAAGAACTAATAAGGGGAGCTTGTGAAACTTCATCAATAAAATGTATGTGGAGACTTGAACTCATTTATCACTCAAAAGTCTATCTACTCTATCTCATATTTGAGACAAAAGTTATCTATATAGACTTCGATTATACATATTTGATATTTCGAATTGAGTTTAACTCGCTTGCATATTTCTCGAGATATGTGTTGGCAAGCTTTCGCTTTAACCAAGTTCATCTTATATTCTTTACGAAAGTCAAAAGATGATCATGTGCAAATTTCCTTGTAACATCTTACACGATTTGTGTGAGACAATCATTTGATGTAGACTCGGAATATTTCGTATTGATCATTCGATCACTTGAAAATTGCTTTGAAGCTAATAGTTTGCGTGAGACGGCTATTGTCGTCTTCTAAGAATGTTTCGATGATTGAAATGGGAGTTTAAAACAATTAACCATGATTGGATATATCATAGTATGCGTACTTGTATGCTAAACTGTTGCAAGTTATTCCAAGTCTGGGAACCATAATATGCATTTGCGTATGCGTAATGGTTGGCTAATGAAAGTCCGGGAACTTAGTATGCATACCGGTATGCATACTGGCATGGGTTTCAAGTTCCGGAAATTCAACTGAATTTGGAAGGTATGCGTACCCATTTGCATACTGGCGAACCCAAACTTAGTCCGTCCACTTAGGTATGCATACCCGTTTGCATACTTGAGTAGGTTATGTTCTAAAATCGGTTTGTTCATGAACTAATACATTTATATAATAAGGAATGCAATCTTTTGCAAACGGTAGCTATAATATTCATGAATTGATTCGAGTGAATCAAAATCGATTTTGCTTCAATTGTGTCTTGTATACTTCTATGAGAATATAAACAATTTAACAACTCTAGAACTATTTTCATTTGAGTCATTTGAACTAGTTATGGTTAAGATGAATATGATTGATATGAAACTGTTCATATGGCTAACTTCGGTTAACTATTGTTGAGCCAACAAGGTGTACATGTTTATGTACGGTTACTCAAATCTAAATGAAGTCACTTTTCATTTGTGTGTAACAAGATAAGTTCGATCTAACGGTTGAAATATATTAGCTTGAGACTAATAAGGTTTTCATCTAACGGTGAATATTGAATGCTTTTCCACCAAGGTAATATTGATTAAAAACCCTGATTTGAAGACTATATAAGGGAGAACTCTAGCAACTGGGAAACCTAATCCCAACACCTTCTGTGTGATACTAGTTGCGACTAGAGTCGATTCTCCTTTAACCTTAGGTTTTTCCAAAACCATGTAGGTTGACGACTTGTCATTGGGATTGTGAAGCCAGAGCCAACTATTTTCGTTGTAGTTGTGTGTTCTGATCTTGCTGTTTTCTATAGTGATTGAGTATTATCTTCTCAAAGATTTGCTCGAGATTTAATCTCAGATAGGCAAGATAAAAAGTAGTCAAAAACATCTTCGTCTCATCGTTTGTGATTCCACAATATTTTGTTTCGCTACTATATAATTAAGATTATTGTGAGGTGATTGATATTACTAGGATGTTCTTTAGGAATATAAGTCCGGTGTATCAACTGGTTCTTGTTCACCTTGATTTATCAAAAGACGGAATAAAACTCATAGGTATATCTGTGGGAGACAGATTTATCTATTCAATAGACTTTTCTGTGTGAGACAGATTGGTTTATCAAGTCTTCGACTTTGGGTCGTAGAAACTCTTAGTTGTGGGTGAGATCAGCTAAGGGAATCAAGTGCGCATAATCTGGCGTGGTTCTAGAGGCGTAAGGAACGTGACTGTACCTCGATCAGTGTGAGATTGGTTAGGGCTCAACTACATTCCAGTCCGAAGTTAACTTGGAGTAGGCTAGTGTCTGTAGTGGCTTAATACAATGTGGTTTTCAAATCTGGACTAGGTCCTGGGGTTTTTCTGCATTTGCGGTTTCCTCGTTAATAAAATTTCTGGTGTCTATGTTATTTCTTTTCCGCATTATATTTGTTTATATAATTGAGATATTACAGGTTGTGCGTAAGTTCAATCAATTGTGAATCCAACCTTTGGTTGTTGATTAAATTAATTGACACTTGGATATTGATTTTTGATAACGTCCAAGTTATTTTTTTATATTCAATCGGAATCGCAGATTCTTATTTGTTTGATTGCAGATTGAATTAAGAAATTGAGATATAACTCTTGGATATACTTTTCTTAAGATTGAGTCTGGTTGTCCAGTTGATTCTCTTGAAAGTATATTGGAGTTAGTCCATACAGATTGCTAAGAGAAATATTGGGTGCGGTTGTTAGACCCCTGCTTTTTCACGTAGTGAGTTGATTGTGAAACCGGATGCCACATATGAAGATAAGGGTATTCGTATTTTAGAACGGTAAGTTAGGAAACTACGATCTCGGGAAATTTAATTTGTTAAGGTGTAATGGAATCCACAAGACGAGCGAGAGGCTTCTTGGGAACGTGAGGATGTTATTCTTCGTTCTCATCCACATCTTTTTACTAACGAGGTAATTTTGATTTCGGGGGCGGAATCCTTTTCTAGTGGGGTAGACTGTAATACTAGAATTTTTATCAACGTATATATATAATTCGATGCAAGGGAGGCCCTTAGTGAATCCGATATTTTACTTAGCATTATCCTAAGTGATTGTATAATTTGGGAAATTGAATACTTGAGTAAGTATTAAAGAATTAAAATACTAAGAAATTACCCGCCGTACTTAGCATTCGAGATCGATATGTTTCGGGTAAAACGAACGGAATAGTGATTGGTAGAGGTAAATGTTAAAATGATTTTTTCTCTTGCCTAGATTTGCAATCAAGTTCTAGATATTATGAGATGGTTCTTATTTTTAATTTAATATAGGGAAGGATCAGTGAAAGTTGTATTTCTACATAAGAGGAGAAACGAGGTTTTACTGGTTTGGAGGTAAGTTTTCTGGATCTCTTAGTCCCAGATATATGTAAAAGTGATGATCAAATATCTCGTGTATCATACTTGAGTTTTATTCCTCTGCTCTCTAATCAATTTTCTTTAGATGTCTTGGTTGTCCATGGAATGATTCATGTAGCTATTGTATGTATGACACCGTGAGCATAGCGGTATGAAAGCGAGATAGTAAAACTGGATATAGTAGATGTCTATTTTAGTTGTTGATTAGTGATTAGTCCGACGTATTAATATTTATGTGAAACCTTGTGATCATTTGATGCTTTATCCGTTTAAACTTGGTTATAAGATTCCAATTAAGGTTCTTGTATAGTCAATATCAGTGGTGAATTGTTTATTTTCTAGGATGTGTTCTGTTCATGGTGTTAGTGGTAGTGGGTATATGATGGTGCCCTTGTGTGATTATCATCAGCTAAATACTGAATGCCTACGTATCATGATCCTAACACCAAATGCCTGGTGGGCACTAATAAAGCATTAGTCCGTTAGTGGGGTTTAAATGTCAAACTGTAATATTACATGTTCTTAGAGATATAAAGTGTTATGAATTTAATAGCTTCAGCATAGTGAGCTAGTTGAGATCTTTTTAGTATAACTGGTAACATCTAGGATAAGTCTTGCTGTAAGGAGGAGCACTACTTTTCATTGCTAGATAGTGGAGACTTTGTACGTCAGGATGTAAGTACTTTTCATCTGTTCACTTTGGTCACAAGTTTTGTTATTATTGAGCAGTAATGGGTTCACAAGTGATAATTGTAACCGTGTGGTGAGACCTGTTATGGGTGGTTTTGAGTAGGCCCCTAAAGGAAGCTAGTTAAATCCCATTCCCAAAGATAAGAGGGATTCAGAGTGGATGTGTTCCCGGTACAATAATATATGTGCTAAGAGTACAACCATACATACCGGTATTATATGTGAGTTAGTAGTTGCGGATATGTCCCGGATGAGGTACATTATATTTTATAAACATTTCGGATGTGTCCTGGACGTAGTTAATGTGATTGCGGATAGGTTCCGGTATCGTATTGAGGTATAAAATTTTACTAGAAATGAGTCCTTTAGTATCACACTGTAAAGATTGTTAAACGAGAAGACTTTAGGTTCTTTAAGAGTGACTGCTCTAATTGTAATTAATGTAAAATTTTATTTTTATTGTGACTTTCTGGCTTACGATATATTTACCATTTTTGTATGTCTATGTGACTCGGCGATCAAGTAAACTTGCTTGGAGTTTAACTCCCGTTGATTATCTTTTCCAGGCATTGTTAGGACTCGTGAAGGAGTCAGATTGATTCCAGTTCCGGTGGATATTCTAAAGATATCTAACTGTGGGTGGACATCTACACTTCTTCTATTATTTATTTCCATTATGTAGTTGTGAGGCAGTGGGGATAATTGTACTTGGGTAGTTTTCATCATTTTTTCGTTGATTGAC
Organism: Papaver somniferum; assembly: GCF_003573695.1. Classification (NCBI taxonomy): domain Eukaryota; kingdom Viridiplantae; phylum Streptophyta; class Magnoliopsida; order Ranunculales; family Papaveraceae; genus Papaver; species Papaver somniferum. The sequence continues at coordinate 14,200,601 of NC_039362.1, read as the reverse complement.
ATTTCGTTTGTGGATCATTTTTAAGGGATGTTAAGAACACCGTATTTAGTTTGACATTGAAAAAGCGAGGGTATAACAACCACATACAACATTTCATTCGACAATCTGTATGGACTAACTTCAATATAATTTACAAGAGAATCAACTAGACAGTCAGACTCAATCAAGGAAAAACATATATCTCAATTTCTCAATACAATCTGCAATCGAACAGATAGAAATCTATGAGCCCGATTGATAAGAGAAATAACTTGAACGGTATCAAAAACCAATGTTCAAGTGTCAATCATTTTCAATCAACAACCAAAGGTTGGATTTTCCAATTGATTGAACTACACACAACTTGTGATATTTAAATTATATAAAAATATAATGCAAAAAAGAAATAACACATACACCAGAAGTTTTGTTAACGAGGATACTGAAAATGCATGAAAACCCCGGGACCTAATCCAGATTTTAACACCACACCGTATTAAACCGCTACAGACTCTAGCATACTAAAAGTTAACTTCGGACTAGAATGAAGTTGAGCCATAACCAATGTCACACTGATTAAGATATAATCGCGTTCCTTACGCCTCTGAATCCCAGCAGGACTCTACGTACTTGATTCTCTTAGCTGATCTCATGCACAACTAAGAGTTGCTACGACCCAAAGTCGAAGACTTGATAAACAAATCTGTCTCCCACAGAAAAGTTTATTCTGATAGATAAATCTGTCTCCCACAGAAGTACCTATGAAGTGTTTGTTCCGTCTTTTGATAATATGGTCTTATATTCCCGATGAACATCCTAGAAATATCAATCACCTCACAATAACTTAACTATATGGTAGTAGAACAAGTTATTGTGAAATCACAAAGAATGAGACGAAGAGCTTTGTGATTACTTTTTATATCTTACCTATCGGAGATAAATCTCGAGCAAATATTAGAGAAGATAGTACTCAATATGATAGAACAAGTAAGATCAGAACACGCAACTACAAAGAAAATAGTTGGGTATGGCTTCACAATCCCAATGAAGTCTTCAAGTCGTTAACCTATAATGATTTTTAGAAAAACCTAGGTTAAAGGATAATCAACTATACTCGCAACTAATATCACACAGAAGGTGCAGGGATTAGGTTTCCCAGTTGCTAGAGTTCTCCCTTATATAGTCTTCAAATCAGGGTTTGATAACTTTGAAACAAAGCAATCAATATTCGTCGTTAGATAAAAACCTGATTTAAGATTCAAGCTAAGTTTGCTTAAAACCAAAGCAATATCTCTCCACCGTTAGACGGTCTTAGCTTATTACACACAAATGAAATATACTTTCATTTAGTGAAAAAGCGAGGGTCTAACAACCACACCCAATATTTCACTAAGAAAGCTGTATGGACTAACTCCAATATACTTTCAAGAGAATCAACTAGACATTCAGACTCAATCTTGAGAAAAGTATATCCAAGAGTTATATCTCTATTTCTCAATTTAATCTGCAATCAAACAAATAGGAATTTGCGAGCCCGATTGAATATAAGAAATAACTTGGACGGTATCAAAAACCAATATCCAAGTCTCAATAAATTTAATCAACAACCAAAAGCTGGATTCAAAATTGATTGAACTTACGCACAACCTGTGATATTTCAATTATATAAATAAATACAATGCGGAAAAGAAATAACACAGACCAGAAATTTTGTTAACGAGGAAACCGAAAATGCAGAAAAACCCCGGGACCTTGTCCAGATTTGAACACCACACTGTATTAAGACGCTACAGACACTAGCCTACTCCAAGTTAACTTCAGACTAGAATGTAGTTGAGCCCTAACCAATCTCACACTGATCAACGTGCAGTCGCGTTCCTTAAGCCTCTAGAACCACGCCAGATTCTGCGCACTTGATTCCCTTAGATGATCTCACCCACAACTAAGATTTTCTACGACCCAAAGTCGAAGACTTGATAAACCAATATGTCTAACACAGAAAAATCTATTGAATAGATAAATCTGTCTCCCACACATATACCTATGACTTTTGTTCCACATTTTGATAAATCAAGGTGAACAGGAACCAATTGATACACCAGACTTATATTCCCGAAGAAAAACCTAGTAATATCAATCACCTCACAATAATCTTAATCATATGGTAGCGAAACAAGATATTATGGAATCATAAATGATGAGACGAAGATGTTTGTGACTACTTTTTTATCTTGCCTATCGAAGATTAAATCTCGAGCAAATCTTAGAGAAGATAATACTCAATAAGATAGAAAACAGCAAGATCAAAACACGCATCTACAGGGAAAATAGTTGGGTCTGGCTTCACAATCCCAATGAAGTCTTTAAGTCGTTAACCTACAGGGTTTTGGAAAAACCTAAGGTTAAAGAAGAATCGACTCTAGTCGCAACTGGTATAACACAGAAGGTGTGGGGATTATGTTTCCCAGTTGCTAGAGTTCTCCCTTATATAGTCTTCAAATCAGGGTTTGCAATCAATCCTACCTTGGTAACAAAGCATTCAATATTCACTGTTAGATGAAAACATGATTAGACTCAAGCTAATATCTTTCAACCGTTAGATCGAACTTAGCTTGTTACACACAAATGAAAAGTGACTTCATTTAGATATGAGTAACTGTACCTAAACGTGTGCACCTTTGTTGGCTCAACAATAGTTAACCGAAGTTAACCATATGAACACTTTCATATCAACCATATTCATTTTAACCATAACTAGTTCAAATGACTCAAATGAAACTAGTTCTAGAGTTGTTCAATTGTTTATATTCTCATAGAAGTATACAAGACTCAATTGAAGCAAAATCGATTTTGATTCAGTCGAATCAATTCATGAACACTATATCCATGGTTTGCAAAAGATTGCATTCCCAATTATATAAATGTATTAGTTCATGAACAAACCGATTTTAGAACATAACCTACTCAAGTATGCAAACGGGTACGCATACCTAAGTGGTCGGACTAAGTTTGGGTTCGCCAGTATGCGAACGGGTACGCATACCTTCCAAACTCAGTTGAATATCCGGAACTTGAAACTCACGCCAGTACGCATACCGATATGCATACTAAGTCCCCGGACTTTCATTAACCAACCAGTACGCACACGGGTATGCATACTATGGTTCCCGGGCTTGGAATAACTTGCAACAGTTTAACATACAAGTGCGCATACTATGCTATATCCAATCATGGTTAATTTTTATAAACTCCCATTTCAATCATTGAAATATTCTTAGAAGACGACAATAGCTGTCTCACGCAAACTATTAGATTCAAAGCAATTTTCAAGTGATCGAATGATCAATACGAAACATTCTGAGTATACATCAAATGACTGTCTCATACAAATCGTGTAAGATGTTACAAGGCAATTTTCACATGATCATCTTTTGACTTTCGTCAAGAATATAAGATGAAATTGGTTAAAGCGAAAGCTTACTAACACATATCTCGACAAATATGTAAGCGAGTTAAACTCAGCTTGAAATATCAAATGTGTATAATCGAAGTCTATATAGATAACTTTTGTCTCAAATAGGAGATATAATAGATATATTTTTGAATGATAGATGAGTTCAAGTCTCCACATACCTTTTGTTGATGAAGTTCCACAAGCTCCCCTTAGTAGTTATTCGTATTCAATCGATGAACGCCGTGAAGTCTAATGCTCAACTACACTTATTATCCTAATCCGGGACTTAGATATAAGTATATTAGAAATAAAGACTTATAGTTTTGGAAAATAAACTTGACAAACAAGCTTGAGATAGCAACGCTTGCGAGTTCGACCGAGCATTACTCTAACATTTATATATGGGTAACCGTACCTAAACGTGTATATTGAGTTGGCTCAACAATAGTTAACCGAAGTTAGCCATATGTACACTTTTGTATTAACCACATTCATCTTAATACTTCTAGATAAAATGATAATCAAATGAATCTGATTGTGTTACTCATAGAGTTGTTCAATTGTTTATATTCTCATAGAAGTATACAAGAGTAACAAGACACAATTGAAGCAAAATCGGATTGATTCAATAGAATCAGATCATGAACATTTTAGCCACGGTTTGCAAAAATTGCATTCCTTTATTTATAAATATATTTGTTCGTGAGTATGAAATCATACTTAACCGATTTTAGAACTTAAACCAACTCAGTATGAATTCATATTTAACCGATATTAAAACTTTACTGGACTTTACAAGTTAAAACCGTTCGCATACGGGTATGCATACTTTGTTCCCGGACCTGAATCATTCTTACAACAGTTTGCATACGGGTATGCATAATGTGCAATATCCATATAATGGTTAATTGTTCTAAAATCCAATTTCAATCATTGAAACATCCTTAGAAGACGACAATAGCTGTCTCACACAAACTACTAGCTTATAAGTAATTTTCAAGTGATCGAATGATTAATACGAAACATTCCGAGTCTAATGACTGTTGTTAGAGCACTGCTCGGTCGAACTCTCATGTGTTGCTATCTCAAGCATGTTTGTCAAGTTTAGTTGTCAAAACTATATGTCTTGATTTCTAGACTACTTATAGCTAAGTCTCGGTTTAGGACAGATTAGTGTAGTTGAGCTCCAGACTCCATGGCGATTATCTTATGAAGACGAAGAACTAATCGAGGAACTAGTGGAGCTTCATCCGACTAAAAGGTATGTGGAGACTTGAACTTATCTATCACTCAAAAGTATATCTCTCTATCTCCTACTCTTGAGACAAAGTCGTATAAGTATGATAGTTTTCATACATACACATTTGCTATTTCGAGTCGAGTTTACTCGCCTATCTTTTTCTTGAAATACATGTTGGTAAGCTTTCGCTTTAACCACTTTTCATCTTTATCCTTGACAAAAGTCATGATGACGTTTCAATCTTGAAAATAGCTTTGATGACAATAGTCGTGAATAACGATTGTTATAACATTATAGAAGAATGTTTCAATAATTGAAATGTAGAGTTGAGATTATGTAACCAACTATGGATATAAGCATATATAGTGTGTTCGCACATTAGTTTATAAATCCATGTGCCAGAAACCAATTGTGTGCACTTGTGCATGCGACATTGGTAAAGGAGACAGGTTGGGTACGCGTACTGGCAGAAGTTTTCTGACCGAAAACTTCTGCTGGAGTTTGTAGTTTACAAACTGGAAAACCAGTCACCTTAGGTACGCGTACTCACGGAGTTTTCTAACCGAAAATTTCTGCTGAGTTTCAAAACTCAAATCCGGTAGCTAAGGTACACGTACCCGTACGGGTACCCAAGCTGGTTATTTCTCAAATCGGAAGTTCATGAACTTAAAACAATAAATCCATAAGGAATGCAATCTTTGCAAACCATGGATATATTGTTCATGAATTGATTCAAGTGAATCAAACCGATTTTGTTTCAATTGTGTCTATGAATAAAGACCTAAGCAATTGTACAACTATATCAACTAGTTCTTATGAGTCATTTGAACTAGTTATGAGAAAGATGAATATGGTTGATATGAAAGTACTCATAAGGCTAACCTCGGTTAACTATTTGTGAACCAACCAAGTGTACACGTTTAGGTACGGTTACTCAAACCTAAATGAAACACATTTCATTTGTGTATGACAAGCTAAGTTTCGATCTAACGGTTGAAAGATATTAGCTTGGAGAAATCAGGTTTTTCATCTAACGGTGAATATTGAATGCTTTGTTACCAAGGTAACTTGGATTGCAAACCCTGATTTGAAAGCTATATAAAGGAGACATCTAGCAACTGGAAAAACTAATCCCCACACCTTCTGCGTGGTACTAGTTAGTTTGCTAGAGTCGATTATCCTTTAACCTTAGGTTTCTTCCCGAGACCCTGTAGGTTAACGACTGAAAGACTTCATTGGGATTGTGAAGCCAGGAGAAACTACTTCTCTTGTAGATGAGCGATCTGATCTTTCCATTTTCTATCGTACAAGTTCAAATGAATATTGACTTGATATTATATCTCTGATAGGGAAAGATAAAAAGAAATCACAAACATCTTCGTCTCATCGTTTGTGATTCCGCAACATCTTGTTTCGCTACCATACGATTAAGATTGTTGTGAGGTGATTGATAATACTAGGCTGTTCTTCGGGATATAAGTACGGATTATCAATTAGTTCCTATTCACCTTGATTTATTAAAAGACGGAACAAAAACTCTTAGGTCTATCTGTGGGAGACAGATTTACCTATCATAGACTTTTCTGTGTGATACAGATTTGTTTATTAAAGTCTTCGACTTTGGGTCGTAACAACTCTTGGTTGTGGGTGAGATCATCTAAGGGAATCAAGTGCGTAGTATCCTGCTGGGATCAGAGACGTAAGGAGCGCAACTGTACCTTGAATCAGTGTGAGATTGATTAGGGTTCAACTACAGTCCAGACCGAAGTTAGTTTGTAGTAGGCTAGTGTCTGTAGCGGCTTAATACAGTGTGGTGTTCAATCTGGACTAGGTCCCGAGGTTTTTCTGTATTTGCGATTTCCTCGTTAACAAAATTTCGGGTGTCTGTGTTATTTATATTCCACATTATATTTCGTTATATAATTGAAATATCACAGGTTGTGCGTTAGGATCAATCAATTAGAATATCCAACCTTTTCTTGTTGATTTAAATTGATTGACACTTGGATATTGGTCTTTGGTACCATGCAAGTTATTATCCTTGTATTTGATAAAGACTCGCAGATTTCTATTTGCTCGAGTAAAGATCAAATCAAGTGAGAGAGATATTAACTCCTTAATATACTTATCTCTAGATTGAGTCTGACTGTCTAGTTAATTATCTAGAAAGTATATTGAAGTTAGTCCATACAGATTGCTAATCGAAATATTGGGTGTGGTTATTATACCCCCGTTTTTTCAATTGGTATCAGAGCAGGCAAACACGTTTAAGACCTCAAAAGTATGTGTTTGTAGCGATCTGACTCTATGGACAGAGGTGCTATCTCTATTAACGTACCACCAGTCTTCGATGGCTCTAATTACTTATGGTGGAAAATTTCTATGCGATATTTTCTTCAAGCGCGTGCTTTTCAATCATGGGTATATGTTGTTAATGGCTATGATGCTCCATTGTTGCAGTAGGTAACGTTAATGTTCCAAAAAATATTGGCGAATACGATGCTGCTGAGATACTTGTCGCAAAGCAAAACTCCGACGGTTTGAATGCCATCATACATGCCATTACCCCAAATCTTCAGCACCATGTGTCAAAATGCACTAGGTCTAAAGATGCGTGGGATATCTTAGAAACCGTATTCGAAAGTAATACCAGTGAAAAGGAAGCTAGGCTTCAAAACCTTAATTCCGATTTGGAAAACCTTCGTATGACAGATGAAGATTCATTTGATGAGTTTAATCACAAAGAGTCTAAAATTGTTAATGCATCTTTTGCATTGGGTAAGATTATTCCTGAAAAGGACATTGTGATGAAAATTCTCAGATCGCTGCCATCTAGATACGACTCTAAGAAGCATGCCATCATTGAGGGAAATAACCTTGATAATCTCTCCAGAAATACGCTGGTTGGGAAGCTTAAGATCTTTGATCACGAGTATTCATCCAAATCTAAGGATGTTGCGTTCAAAGCACTAAAAGACACAAAATTACTTGATAAAAGTAAAAATGTGTATATCTCTGAAGATGATCACTCTGAGAGGGATTTATCAGATGAAGATCTTGAAAAATCAGTCTCGATGATCACAAGACAGTTTAGAGATCTTCTGTTGAAGAGAAGTAAACGGTTCTCCAGAGATAAGCCAAAAGCATCAATCAAACCTCATAATCATATTCCTCCTAAAAACAGGGACACAGATGAAACTGATGACGAGGATATGCCTCAATGCTTTAAGTGTAAAGGGTTTGGTCATTTTGCAAACGAGTGTCCAAATCGTGGAAAATACACTGGGAACAAAGGTCTTGCTGTAACACTTGATGAAATGTCTGACAATTATGATTCTGATGAAGGCAAGAAATCAAGTGTTGCTCTTCTATGTGAAAACATTGATTTTGATAAGTGTAGCAATACATATATCAATCTTAATGGCTTTGTAGAAGAAAACCCAATCAAGATGGAAGAATCAATTGACCTTTCTTTTGGAAACCCCTTGTTTTAATGTTTCAGGATCTACCTTGTGCCTAGCAGCTTGCATTTCAAAGGTGCATGAACCATCTTGTGCGTTGACATGCTCATATTGTTTTCTCAAGGGACATGAGTTTTCAAAGTGTTTCAAATACAAACACAAGATGAGCTATGTCAACTGATAGACATATTTTTGTGTTTAAGTTGTCCTCAATTTTCTGTATTGTTGGCACTTGATTTTGTACTTATTATGGTGTTTTATGTGTTTGTAGGTGTTTTTTGGAAATAAACATTGTTGGAAAAATCGGCTCGAAAAATGACTCGGAGTACCCTGGATGACATTTGCTAAACGGACCCCCAAATTGGATAAGGGGCACCTCAATTACTAAGGGGTACCCCAATTACACCCAAGCAGCTGGTTAAGGGGACCTTCATCCCCTTCGTCTGAATTTCCAATTTTGGCGGGAATTTGTGCCGTCACGGGAAGAATTTTTGTTCGAGATTTTGGGATGATTTTGCGAGACTCAATGGCTGGTTTTGCACGGGATGACTTTAGGAGATTAACAAGCGTGTTATGATCTTCAGAATCAAATAGTTTTGTCTGGAATCATGTGGAAGCAAAATAGGGAAAGTCCATCTTTATTCTCCCTGTTTTGGATTTGGAGGATTTTTAGAAGGATTCAAGTGCTACAATAGATTGTATCGGGCCTGTTTCAGCTAAACAGGACTGGTAAGTCAATCATAATCAAAGAAATTGGCCGCAACATGAACTTGAACTCAAACAGGGGAGTGAAAGAAAACTCGGGTTTTCTTGTGGAAGATGTGTGGATATTTCAGCCCTGCACGAGTTTACAGCGTTATAAACCTCTTCTGTAGTGTGTATGGAGCGTGTTTGAAGCAATTCAATGCGTGCAAGAGATTGAAAAGGTAAGAAGATATTCCCGAGAATATTTTCCTTAATGCCGAGTAATGGAGAATTATATGGAGTTATGGAGGAGATTTCTTGTGCATGAGAGGCTATATAAGGTGTAGAGGAGCAGTAGAGCGGGGACGGAGAGTTTGGGTAGAATTTAGAACATCACAGAGGTGAAAAATTGGACTTGCAGAGAGTCACCATTTCTGCTGCTGTCCAAGAACACGAAGAACAATGACCCTCAGAGACAGTCGTTTTGCTACAGTGACAATGATGAGTGCTAAAAAGTGCATATTTCTATATATTTTTCTTGGCATTTAACTCATCTTTTGTGCATTAATTCTACATTTTATCCCATATTCTGTATTTTCTTTGTTTTCAAGAATAAATATTTTTATTAATTAATTTTGCATTATTAGGTAATAAATAAAGACTAGATGAGTTGCGGAGCGAAAAGTGCAAAGACACGGAGAAAGCCGGTGGAAACTCTAGAGGAAAAGAAGTGCAGAATGCGGTATGGAAGACTCAAGGATGAAAATGGGCTCATAAAGGAAGAAATTGTTCTTAAAGAAGAAGTGGGCTCAAGATTGTTTAAGCCCAAACCCATTTTCTAAGCCTAAAATCAATACCCAAACCCGTTTCTCTCCTTCACCGTCAGATTGAATCCATTCCATCATCCAACGGTCGCTCCATCAGAGTGCATCGAGTTTTGATGTTCCTGTCTAACACTATAGCACCTAACTCCATCTCAGACCGTCAGTTTTGATGTATCCCAGATCCAAAGGTCGCTTCATATCCATTTCCATCGAGCCGTTGCATCATTCTTTCATCTTTTCATCCTACGCCTTTCACCATCCAAACATCAAGACTTGATGAGCCTTCTCAACACCCAAGAACCCAAATCTATTAACCCAACCAAACACCCCCTATTCCAAAAATATCGAACCCATCTTCTTCTCCTCCCTTCTCTGCACAGCGACGCTGTCGCCATCACCACCACCTGCTCTGTCTGCCACCACCACATCCACCACCAAAGCCATCATGGCTCCTACCAACTAAACCCATCCCCTATATCACGTCCTATATCCCTCTCAACGACTAATTTCACCCATTTTCACACCTCTAATCCCTAGCTGTGGAGTTGGTGAAATAAGTTGATGAGATGGATGTAATTGAAGCATGGGAAGGAGCAGAAGACGATAAGGAAGCATGGGTCGAGACTATAAGGAAGAAATCAGAGCTGTTAGGTGAGTAATTTCGATTCCTATTTCTCAATAGGAAACCCTAATTTCACTGTTTTGGGGAAAAGGGTGTTAACCCTAATTTTGGATTGTTGTATAAATAGGGATGATGGGCGTGTGTTAGAAGTCTTGCCTGGATTAACCAGAGCATCAGTAGAATAGTTTAGTTTTGTTATTTCCATGAACTGTTAGCTTTGAGGGTTTATCAATCTTTTCAATTCCATGATTCTCAACTCAAATGCATTGTTAATATTAGCTGTTTAGAACTCCAACATGTATTGAATTTGATTGTGTGATTGTTACAATTTACATTAATCTCATGTTTATGTTATGTTATGTTATGTTATGTTTTGTTCTTATGATTTGTTCTTAGGATAGTTTCATTTGCCCTAGCCCTGCTGTGTAATACTTTGACAAAAGCCTTAGAATGTTAAACAAGTTTAGGAACACTTGAACTTAGTTTAAGATGCAACTTCATGCTGAATTCACATTCCTATGACTAGTTGTACCTTAAAAAGACAACTAGTACTTTTCAAAGAACTATAGTTGTGTTTAACATTTCAATAAGAGAATGCATATCATGAACTAGGGTGAAATCAAACCCCTTATTTCACTGTCCATCTTAATCAACAACTTATTATTTATTTCATGCTCTGTTTAGCTTAGGAATTAGTAAAGAGAATTAGGAAAAATAACTATTGCACCCCCGAGTCCCTGAGGACTTTCCCTTTCTTCCCATCACTAGCTACATTCGACCCTGTATACTTGCAGGTGTAGTTGTAGGCTTTCTTAAAAACCCTACCAAGTTTTTGGCGCCGCTGCCGGGGACTTGGCATTGTGTGGTTGCTGTTTTTCCTTGCTTTCTTTCATTTGCATATCTTGCATTTAGTATAATCATTTAGCTCATCATAACTTGCATTTTCATCTTTGCATAATTTTTCATATTTGCATCATTTTCCCTTGCTGTTCTTGCTGTTCTTAACAGCTTCTGTTGTTTTTCTTTCCTTGCTCATTTGCTTGCTGTTGCTCTTAGCTTGCAGCTGCACTTGCATCATTTGCTGTTTACATTGCATTCTTGCTGTTTGCATCTTCATCTAGTTGTTTGCTTGCTGTTCTTGCACAGCATCAGAGCATCTTCTTGCCTGTTGCTTTAGTGCACTGCTGTGAACTGCTTAGCCCATTTGCACCTTTGTTGCTGAATCTTCCCCTGGTGCTGCTGCTGCTTGCACTGCCTCTGCTGTTGCTGGTGAACTGCTTAGCCCATTTGCACCTTTGTTGCTGAATCTTCCCCTGGTGCTGCTGCTGCTTGCACTGCCTCTGCTGTTGCTGGTGAACTGGTGGAACTGAGGCTGTTACTTTCCCCTGTTGCTGCCTGTTGCTGCTAACTGCTGCTGCCTTCTGCACCTGTTGCTGTGCTGCTAAGGATGAAACTTGCTGAACCAAAGCTGCAGCTAGAACCCAAGCTCAACTGGGCTGCTGATTTGTACCAAGCCAAACTGGTCTGTAATACAAGCCAAAGAAGAAAGACCAAAGCCCAACTGGGCCTTGAGTGTTGAAGCCAAAGCTTAGGATAATCCAAAGCCCAACTGGGCTTTTGCAACCAAACTGAGCAGCTGGGCTGTGCTTAAGCAAGTAAGCCTAAACCCATTAAGAGAACCCAACCTGTGGGCTTCCATTTTTAATTTGTGGGCTTGTAATAATTTTTTCCATTTTTCTGTTGGGTTTGTAATTAATTTCTTGTGGGCTTGTTTGTTTAATTGCTTGTAGGCTTGTGGTGTTAGATTGATTTGGGCCTGTAGTTTTAAATTAGAAAAACTGAACTTTTAAAAGCCCAACTGGGCCGCAGACCAAACAAGCAACAATTGGGCTATCTCAAAAGCTACATTGGGCTTCAGTTTGCATACACATTGTGGGCTTGTTCGCCTTCCCTTGGCAAAGCAATTTCTCCCACCAATGTGGGCTTGCTCCCAATACTAAAACCAAAATTTTTACTTCAAATTAAAAAACCAAATTTTTCCCAAAAATCCAAACCCATTAAAAAACCAAATTTTGGGCTTTGTAACATAGTTATTTAGCTTTTGATCCAAATCATGTCTAGATCTTGGTCTACAGTTGGGGAATACAACAAATCCCTTAGAGAACTTGCGTATGGACATACTCCACGTTATGAACCTCCCATAGACCATGATGTCAATAGTTATAGGAATTATTATGGACATTTTCAAAGTCCCGAGCCTCAATACATGAACCCTAATAACTATTCACACATGCATCATTCATCACAACGTGAAAATGAACATTTTGCTAGTGCCTCACTCACACAATCATCACTGATCGATCAATTAGAAGCTCGAATCGCAGCTTTAGAAATGCAATCACATGAGGAATCTGTCACATCTAATTTTCTTAGGCAACCTGAAATCTATGCATGTCCCGCATGTGGTAGTTTAGACCACCCTGTTGAGAATTGTCATATTTTGCATAATTTTAGGCAATCTAGAGAAAATCCAAGGTATGAAATGCCCATAAATTGTGAGAATGGTAGTCATTGGGACCATAATCAATCCTTTGAGGGTTGCTATCAATATTTTGTAAACCCTAATGACCATGCACACATGTACCATTCACCACAATTTGAACATGAAGAATTTTGTACTCCCATGAATTTAGACTCCACCCTAGAAGCACTCAGTGAGCAAAACTTCGATAGATCTACATCACGAATTCAGGCATGTTTAGATCAGATTTTGCTTCACCTACAAAAGGAGGAAATTCATGAGGAAATGTATGTTGTCCCTAATGAAGTGTCTAGTCCCATTCTTGTAAATGATGTTGAATATGAACCTAATTTAGAGGAACACGAATCGACTAATGACACCACCACTGTTAATGAGGACCAATATGCATGCTACCATGATGATGATTATGATGATTATGATGATATGTTAGAAGAACATGAAAATATTGTGGAGCCTGTTGGTTCAAAAACATATGGCTTCTCGCCCTCGACCTTCATGAATGTTGTTCTTTCTAATACTCATTGTAATTCATATGATTTTGATATTGACATGGGATTCGTACAATTATTCTGTGAAGATGAGCATGACATAGGAATAGTTGAATCTTCTGTAGACACTAATGTTAATATGCATGAAAATATATTTGATGTGTCTGATTCTCTACCTAGGTCACATTGTGATATTTCTCCTGATTTGCCGATGCATGAGAATAAATCTGTTAATGATGTTGATGACTCTGATTGTGATCTTGCCAATTTGTTTGATGATTGTGAGCATGTTGTGACACGTGTATAAGACTTAGGAGATGTTGATGTGATTAGTAATGATGTGCCTATCTTCCTACATAAGTCACAATCTGATGGCCTTCCACCCAACCTAGATTTGGTTAGTACCCATATTGTCAAACCGACTTTTCTGAGAGTCCCTAATCTAGGTTTGGAACTGTGTGCTTCCCAAGTCCTTTTGGACTATTTTGCATCTAAGTATAATATCTTTGAGGAGCCACAGTTGGAATTAGCATGTTTGCCCGTCCCTAGCACAGTTCATTTCGAGCTAGACCTTGTGCATGATGAACCCCCAAAACTGCGAGATTTTGTTTCCAAAATTTTGTCCGTTGAAAAATCCAGGTTTGGGGGTAGCTCATTTTGTTTCACAGTTTCACTTGCGTTTATTTCCTGTTATATTTGTGTGAAGCTGTTGAAACCTCTACACTTCGTCTTTTGGGTTGATCCTCAACTCTTTAGATTATTGGTGTATGGTGAATTTTTTGTACATAATCCAGTAGATTAAATTTATTTTATTTTTTTTAAAAAAAAAACCCTTTTGTTCCTTTTGTATATATTATGCTAATCCAATATGATCTCGGCTGACATATGTTGGATTCTTGCCTTGAATAACGGAGTTCTAATATTACTTTCGCCGAAATTGGGTATTCTCTTTCCTTTTTCTCTACTCAACATGATCCTCTTCATATGTTGTATTATAATTTTGTTCATATTTTGAAACATTGAGGACAATGTTTAGTTTAGGTTTGGTGGTGAAAAGTAGATACTTTGATAATATGCCATAATTGAAAACAAGAACTCCTTTTTGAAAAAATTAAAAATTCCAAAAAAAAAAAAATTATAAAAATGGAGCTCATTTACCTTGAAATATTGACTCTTGTGCAAATATGTAATTTTTAGGAGTCTTAGTCTAGATATTTAGGCACCCTGATTCTAGCACAATTCACATAGTGATAAGAAATTTGCACGCGCACGATCTACCAATACATGTATAGCATCATCCTTGAGGTGTTCTATCAGAAGTCATGATTGCCAATCACTTTAGAATACTGAACGAAACTTGACTAGATTGTTCTTTGGTTGGTTGGGATAGAAGGTGGAGGTTACATTAAGAAAGACAACCATCGAATTTAACTGGGTGCATCAAAAAGGGCTACCTCTTGCAAAGTGTCATGTAATTTTTTGTTTCTTTTTGTTATGTATCAAAAGTGTTAGCAAGTGTTAAAAAAAAAACGATGTATATATTCAGAAAAAAATCAAAAAAAATAAATAAAAAATCAAGTATTTATCAATTCCATCCTCTCTTGTTCCAAAAATAAAAGAGAGTAGTCAATGTAAATAAGAGTCATGTAAAGAGTCATCTTTTGTTGTATTATAGTAAGCAAGGAAGGGTGCATGCCATTAATGTACAACGCGAGTAATTGTGAAATACCTCCAACTCATTCACAATTCTCGTAAAGTCCGGACAGCTAGCTAGATTTCGACCTCGGTTCTTAGCCTGAGAAACTATCTCTTGGTGATTAGTAGTCATAACATCCGATCTTTCTTTACACATGTGTTGATACACTTTACACTCTTATCACATGTCTTTATTTGTTATCAGTGCTAGGATTGTGCCTTTGATAGCTAGATTGACATCTCCATTTTGCTGTGAGCTTAAACTGACTTGCACATGTCACATTTGATGGAATCTGAGCTTATATTTTGACCTAGAACTTTGTAGGTACGTTCTAAGCAAACCTTCACGAGACTTCACTCGTCCACTAGGGACACTTAGTGGTTTAAAAGGTTTATTGCATTCGCTAAATGCAATCGAGAGACCAGCGACAATGGTATAGGTAGGATTTCCTTAGTTTTGTTTTACTTGAGAACAAGTAAAATTCAGGTTTGGGGGTATTTGATGAGTGCTAAAAAGTGCATATTTCTATATATTTTTCTTGGCATTTAACTCATCTTTTGTGCATTAATTCTACATTTTATCCCATATTCTTTATTTTCTTTGTTTTCAAGAATAAATATTTTTATTAATTAATTTTGCATTTTTAGGTAATAAATAAAGACTAGATGAGTTGCGGAGCGAAAAGTGCAAAGACACGGAGAAAGCCGACGGAAACTCTAGAGGAAAAGAAGTGCAGAATGCGGTATGGAAGACTCAAGGATGAAAATGGGCTCACAAAGGAAGAAATTGTTCTTAAAGAAGAAGTGGGCTCAAGATTGTTTAAGCCCAAACCCATTTTCTAAGCCTAAAATCAATACCCAAACCGGTTTCTCTCCTTCACCGTCAGATTGAATCCATTCCATCATCCAACGGTCGCTCCATCAAAGTACATCGAGTTTTGATGTTCCTGTCTAACACTATAGCACCTAACTCCATCTCAGACCGTCAGTTTTGATGTATCCCAGATCCAAAGGTCGCTTCATATCCATTTCCATCGAGCCGTTGGATCATTCTTTCATCTTTTCATCCTACGCATTTTACCATCCAAACATCAAGACTTGATGAGCCTTCTCAACACCCAAGAACCCAAATCTATTAACCCAACCAAACACCCCCTACTCCAAAAATATCGAACCCATCTTCTTCTCCTCCCTTCTCTGCACAGCGACGCTGTCGCCATCACCACCACCTGCTCCGTCTGCCACCACCATATCCACCACCACATCCACCACCAAAGCCATCATGGCTCCTACCAACTAAACCCATCCCCTATATCACGTCCTATATCCCTCTCAACGACTAATTTCACCCATTTTCACACCTCTAATCCCTAGCTGTGGAGTTGGTGAAATAAGTTGATCAGATGGATGTAATTGAAGCATGGGAAGGAGCAGAAGACGATAAGGAAGCATGGGTCGAGACTATAGGGAAGAAATCAGAGCTGTTAGGTGAGTAATTTCGATTCCTATTTCTCAACAGGAAACCCTAATTTCACTGTTTTGGGGAAAAGGGTGTTAACCCTAATTTTGGATTGTTGTATAAATAGGGATGATGGGTGTGTGTTAGAAGTCATGCCTGGATTAACCAGAGCATCAGTAGAATAATTTTGTTTTGTTATTTCCATGAACTGTTAGCTTTGAGGGTTTATCAATCTTTTCAATTCCATGATTCTCAACTCAAATGCATTGTTAATATTAGCTGTTCAGAACTCCAACATGTATTGAATTTGATTGTGTGATTGTTACAATTTACATTAAGCTCATGTTTATGTTATGTTATGTTATGTTATGTTTTGTTCTTATGATTTGTTCTTAGGATAGTTTCATTTGCCCTAGCCCTGCTGTGTAATACTTTGACAAAAGCCTTAGAATGTTAAACAAGTTTAGGAACACTTGAACTTAGTTTAAGCTGCAACTTCATGCTGAATTCACATGCCTATGACTAGTTGTACCTTAAAAAGACAACTAGTACTTTTCAAAGAACTATAGTTGTGTTTAACATTTCAATAAGAGAATGCATAGCATGAACTAGGGTGAAATCAAACCCCTTATTTCACTGTCCATCTTAATCCACAACTTATTATTTATTTCATGCTCTGTTTAGCTTAGGAATTAGTAAAGAGAATTAGGAAAAATAACTATTGCACCCCCGAGTCCCTGAGGACTTTCCCTTTCTTCCCATCACTAGCTACATTCGACCCTGTATACTTGCAGGTGTAGTTGTAGGCTTTCTTAAAAACCCTACCAGACAACGACAGTTACCTTTTATCATTCTCTGAACAGTTCGGTTTGTAACAAATATAATTGTTACAAACCCGATTTTAATCATTTTCACCCATTTTCATCATTTGTAAACCCATTGAGCAATAAAAATGATTTTTGAGCGTGTTTCCAACATGACGATGAGCTAATTCTCCCACAACCAAGGCAATGAGGAAGCTATTTACGCATGAATAATTGGTAACTATTTTATTTTCTCTAATTTATAATTTACTCAATCACTGCTTTTGCAGAGTTTTAAATTGTTTGCGTAATTTTCTTTATTACTTGTGATTCAATTTGATAGGCTATACTTTATTTAGTCAATTGATAATCTATGATTAGGGAATACAATTAATATTTGAGAATATGCCTGATTATTTGTGAATTAAGATATAAAGGGACTTAAAAGATAATTAGAGTTCTGGATTATTTACCATATTTCATTCATGTGTAATAGTGGAATCAATGTCTTGGTTAATTTTAATATCTTGAAATCAATTTTTCATTAAGTTTTCTTTATTTTTAAGTTTCATAAGTCTAAAATCTATTTCTTTCACAAGTCTCAACGAACCTATTACTACAACAACTTTGAGAACACATTAAATTTTTGGCGCCGTCGACGCGGACTTGTCTTTAGGCTAGAGTTTTTAGATTTTTTCTTTAGGTTTTTGTTTCTTTTTTTGTTCTATTTTACGTTTTTGGGTATTTGTCTTTTTATTACAGATTTTTGGAATTTGGAGCGAAAGAAAAAGAAGTTGCCAAAGTTGTTGGTGATTACTTAAAGATTTGGAGTCAAAGGACAAAGCGAAAAGAACGAAGAAATTAAAAAATGTATAAAACAAGGGCGTGTGGGGCCGTGGAAGGCATGACCAGCCGGCTTGGGCCCGGTCCCACAAGTTTCCCTAATTTTATAATGATTTTATGAAAAATTCATGAATTTTGAGAAATTTGATGAATTTAGGGAGTTTCCATGAACTGAAGGAGTTTTCATGAGTTCAGGGAAGCAAAAAATATTAAAATAATAAAAACAAGGGCGTGCGGGACCGTGGAGGCATGACCGGCCGGCTTGGGTCTGGTCCCACGAGTTTTCATAATTTTTTAATATATTTAGGTATTTTGATGATTTGAGGGAATTTTTCCTAATTTGAGAGAAATACCATGAAATCAAGGAGTTTGATGAATTCAAGGAAAACTAATAATAAAATAATAAAACAAAGGGGCATGTGGGACCAGCTAGGGCATGGCCGGCCGGCCAAGGCCCGGTCCCACAAGTTTTCATAATTTATTTTATTTTATTATTGTTTGATGATTTGTGCAAAATACCATGAAATCAAGGAGTTTTTTCATGAAATTAGAGAAATAATAATAACAATAATAATAAAATAATAAGGAACCGTGGGTGTGGGGCCGGTTGGGACCAAGGCATGGCCGGTTGGCCAATGGTCATGCCCCACACTCCTTTCCTTAATTTTATATTATTTTTTATGGATTTATGGAAGTACCATGAAACCGAGAAGTTTCCTCAAGACGAAGGAGATTTGATAAAATGAGAGAATTTTCATCAAATCATGGAACATAATAAAAATGTATTAAAAATATAAAATTGGCGTGGGATTAACCATGACACGGTCGGTCGGTCGTGTGTCCGTGCTCCTAGCACCCTGGTTAATATTTTAATTATTTATTATTTTCTTCTCTATTTTGCATAGGTTCATCGTTTCGTTGTATTTTTGAAATACTCGTTCGTGCGGTGACTGTTAGTGTATCATCGTTGAATACACCTTCACTATTTGAATCGGGGCTTACTTAGAGATAGCTCAGACGCCCGGTTGTTGATTATTTATTACTAATTGTAGAATTCAGTGGAGAATAATTCATAAAATTGAGTAATAAGATGTTTATTATTAATTCATAGGATCAGCTGAGGATTCGACTACGAATTCAGAATAATAAAGTGAGCATTACCATTCCATGGGATCGTAGATTCGACCATAGAATCAGAGTAATTAAGGTTTATCTATTACCATTTATGAGACCAATTGTGGATTCGATCATGAAATCGGAGTAATGAGATAATATAGTTATTTCTATTCTATGAGATCAAGCTGTGGATTCGATCATAGAATCAGAACAATTGTTATTGTCATTCCATGGGACCAGTCGTGGATTCGACCATGGAATAAGAGCGATTGTAATTAGGAATAATTAACTTTGTGGCTCTATACTAGCAGAGAAAGCTGTCTAGGAGCATTAATCATCCCGATATGAGCTTGTCGGTAAGTCATATCCTTTATATAGTCAGGGTAAACTCGTTGTTTGTTCCTGAAGACGTTATCGCTCTATACTAGCAGAGCAAGCTGTCTAAGAGCCGTCCATCACGTGATGCTATATAGAAATAATCACTTAAAGTATTCAGTATTCATGAGATATGACGTTGTCCAGTCGTGAGACTACATATCTACATGTACTCTGAGAGAAAGTACTCTCTGTTGAGAATTCGATGAGAGACTCGTGTCTCGATACTCACGTCTGATTGCTGAATCATAGTTTTGTATAATTATGAGTTTACGAATTTAGCCTTTGTCAAAAATCAACCATCCACACTTCGAAGTTCATGATGGTTTCTGTAAGTTGAATACGCCGCCTTGTAATGCCGGTGAGGCCTTGGGTATCAAAGCTCCACTGAGCTTCCCTCGTCTCTATTTAGCTTACTTTAACTCAGATTGATTCCAGAGAGGTTTGCTGAAATTGTAATGAATTCCCTTTTGAAGGATTAGAAGCTGGTCTAGAAACAATCTAACTGGAGACATCATGCTTTTTGTTTGCTACAAATCAGTAGGTTTGTTGTGGTGGAGTCAGCCTTGTTTGTGTTTGCATAGAACTTCACTTCCTTTAAGGATTTTTTTCTTTTTAATTTTATTTTTCTAGTGTATGCCCGAGGTCATTAGAGAACGGGCTTGGAAAAGAAACTCACTAGGTTATTTGATTAGTGACAAACCTAGTAGTTCTTCTTGTGAAGGCGGGGAGCTCGAAGAATCTTCTTTTGAGAGCCCTGTATTTGGAAATTTCATCTTTGAAAACTTGACAATTAGTGAAGAAAGTACTCCTAGTCCTTTGGTAGTGCCAGAAATGGCAACTTTGAAAGCTTTGTTAAACCCAACTAGGACCTCTCGTCCGTCTTGTATCAAGTTAGCTGAAACCGAGGCAAATTATGAACTGAAACCTAGGACTTTACAGATGCTCCCAATCTTTTTAGGAAAAGAGAATGAGAACCCCTATTTTCATGTTAGGGAATTCGAGGAAATCTGTAGTACTCTGAAAATTAAAAACCTAGATGATAATGCTTTGAAACTTAGGTTATTCCTTTTTTTCTTAAAAGATAAAGCCAACTCTTGGCTGTATAGTTTTCCTTCTAAGTCAATTGAAACTTATGAACAACTTTGTTAGAGCATTGCTCGGTCGAACTCGCATGCGTTGCTATCTCAAGCATGTTTGTCAATGTTGGTGATCAAAACTATAAGTCTTGATTTCTAGCCTACATAGCTAAAGGTCTCGGACTAGGATAGAAAGTGTAGTTGAGCTCAAGACTTCATGGCAATCATCATACAAGACGAAGGACTACTCAAGGAACTGGTAGATCTTCATCGACTAAAAGGTATAAGGAGACTTGAACATATCTGTCACTCAAAAGTCTATCTATTCTATCTCCTACTCTTGAGACAAAAATCGTGTTGATGTATAGACTTTCATTATACACATTTGCTATTTCGAGCCGAGTTTAACTCGCCTATCTATTTCTCGAAATATGTGTTGTTAAGATTTCGCTTTAGCCAAATTCATCTTTACCTAGTGACGAATGTAATGTTATGTTTCAATCACTTTGAAAATTGCTCTGACGAAAAATAGTATGTGAATAACGGCTATATAACGTCCTCTGAGAATGTTTCAATGATTGAAATGAGAGTTTTGATTACATAACCATTGGTAGGATATAAGCATCATTGTGGAAACACATATATGTAGAAGTCCTTATTCTTTGAACCAAAGTTTGCGAACTTTGTTGATCAAGAGAAACAGAATGTGGCGTGAGCCAAGTCCGCGAACTGGCGGAAGTTCTCGACCCGAGAATTTCCTGGAGTTTGTGAACTCCTTCCGTGAGCTTAAGTTCGCGAACTTGAGCAGGTTATATATAAAACCGGTTGTTCTTGAACTCATGTTTATATAAACTAAGGAATGCTTTTGCATACCGTGCCTATAAAGTTCATGAACCGATTCGAGTGAATCAAATCGTTTTTGCTTCGATTGTGTCTTGTGTAGTTACATAAGATCTAAGCAATTGAACAACCCTCTAACTAGTTCATTTGAGTCATTTGAACTAGTTATGGTGAAGACGAATATGGTGGATATGAAAGTGATCATATGGCTAACCATTTGGTTAACTATTGTTGAACCAACAAATGTGAATGTTTGGGAATGTTTGGTAAACCCAAAATTGGATATTTCATTTGTGTGTAACAAGCTAAGTTTTAGATCCAACGGTTGAGAAATATTAGCTTGAATCTAATCAGATTTTCATCTAACGGTGAATATTGAATGCTCTGTTACCAAGCTAACATTGATTACAAACCATGATTTGAAAGACTATATAAGAGAGGACTCTAGCAACTAGGAAACCTAATCCCCACACCTTACGTGATACTAGTTTCATAGCTAGAGTTGATTCTCCTTTGACCTTTGGTTTCTTCTTCTAAACCAGGTTAACGACTTAAAGACTTCATTGGTATTGTGAAGCCAGACCGATACTACTTTTCTTGTAGTTGTGTGATCTGATATTGCATCTTTTATCGTTACGAGTACGATTGTAATAATTGGCTCGAGATTTATATCTCTGATAGGCAAGATAGAAAAGTAATCACAAACACTTCGTCTCATCGTTTGTGATCCCACAATATCTTTTTCGCTGCATCGATTAGGATTATTGTGAGGTGATTGATAATACTAGGCTGTTCTTCGGGAATATAAGTCTGGTTTATCAATTGGTTCATGTTCACCTTGATTTATCAAAAGACGGAACAAAACTCGTAGGTATATTCGTGGGAGACGGATTTATCTATTACCATAGACTTTTCTGTGTGATACAGATTTGTTTATTAAAGTCTTCGACTTTGGGTCTTAGCAACTCTTAGTTGTGGGTGGGATCAGCTAAGGGAATCAAGTACGTAGCATCTTGCTGGGATCAGAGGCGTGTGAGCATAACTATACCTTGGATCAGTGTGAGATTGATTGGGGTTCAACTACAGTCCAGATCGAAGTTAGTTTGGAGTAGGCCTGTGTCTGTAGCGGCTTAATATAATGTATGTTCAATCTGGACTAGGTCCCAGGGTTTTTCTGCATTTGCGGTTTTCTCGTTAACAAAATTCTGGTATCTGTGTTATTTCTTTTCCGCTTATATTTTGTTATATAATTGAAATATCACAGGTTGTGCGTTGTTCAATCAATTCGAATATCCGACCTTTTGGTTGTTGGTTTAAATTGATTGACACTTGGATATTGGTTTTTGGTACCATCCAAGTTATCTCTCTTTGATAAAGACTCGCAGATTTCTATTTGCTTGAGTAAAGATCAAATCGAGAGATTGAGATATAAACTCTTTGATATACTTTTTATCTAGACTGAGTCTGACTGTCTAGTTGATTCTATAGAAAGTATATTGTAGTTTTTCCATACAGATTGCTAAGCGAAATATTGGGTGTGGTTGTTGTACCCCCACTTTTTCAATTGGTATCAGAGCAGGCAAACACGTTTAAGACCTCATAAGTCTGTGTTTGTAGCGATCTGATTATGGACGAGTCTATCTCTAATAACGTACATGTTCATAAATTACCAGATGATTTTCAAAGCTTGGATTCACCTGAGAGGACTATTACATCTAGGTCAGTATCTAAGCATTCTCCTAATGTAAAACCTGTTGAAGTCTGAGAAATACACCTAGAAGAACAGTTGGATGAACTTTCTGATGAAGGTGATTCGTATATTGATAGAGATGTTGATGAGGAAGTCTATGAGTATGTGAAGGTTTTGAATTCGTTAGAAAAGAAGAAGATGACAACTTCTCATGTCACTCCTCTTCTGACTCCTCTCTATCGTGAAAACAAGAAATTGAGAAGATGTTACGCAAGTGTTTATGTTTCGAATCGTTCTAACGAATCGATCCTCAAGGATTCTGAGGAAAACCTATGTATGAAGTCACTTGAATGTGATAATCTTTATCAAAAATACTTTTTGTTGGAAGAGAAACTTGCAGAATCTGAAGCAAGGTTTAACTCTCAGCAAACAAGTTTTGATGACAGAGAAAGCGCTTATCTCGCTCGAGAAAAACGCCTTGAGGCTAATTTAGCTGATGTTCTTGATAAAATCAAGATGTTGGAAGATGACTTGAAAAAGTTCAATACTAGTTCAAGCAAATTAACCACTATGCTAGGAGCAAGTAAAAATCATCGTGATACACGAGGATTGGGATATAAGGGAATAGATGCTCCAAGTATTAAGAAAGAGGTCAAATTTGTCAAGGCTAGTGATTCTTCTCAACAAAAGGTTTCCACTGATGGCAAAAGTGAAGTACCTTCACCGGCAGTTAAGGTTCAAAAGAGCAAAGTATATCAACCTCCAAAACCAGCACACATGAATCCGGGTAAGAACGTTCCTTATATTTGTCATTATTGTGGAAACAAAGGTCACCTGGAAAGGAGATGTCGTTTTCATATAAGAAATGAAAAACTTCATCATATTCTTGTTTGGGTGTCAAAAGAAGTTAGTAAACCGGGATCATATGTTAAGGCTAACACTCTTGACATTACGGGTTGTAAACGTCCAACCTTTAGGCAAAGGAATCAGTGCTGTGATAATCCTAGATTTGCCTATAAACGTCATACAAAGTCTTTTCACAATTTTAATGATTATCAAAAGAATAACTTTGTAAAGACGAAGACAAGATCCGATGCTCCCAATTGGAGAAAAACTAACTTGCAAAAGAATAGTCAATCCAATTCTCTTCCGAGAAATCTTGAAGAGAGTAATGTGAAGAAGGTTCCGGTTGTTCCTAGACGCACTCAGAAATGGGTACCAAAGAAATCCAATGATGCTTTGAGTGTGAAAAGGAATGATCTTCCAGAAAATTTCATGACTATGGAGAAGGCAGTATCCATGATGTTGGAACTTAACAAGTTTTTTGGAAAAATGGAATTGGATGTGAAAGGTTTTAAAAGCGATCTCTTTCATGATAATCCAATGGTCACTTGTGGTGAGCAATACATTGTTCACCCCAACGCAACTTGATTGTGTTGTAAGTGCATCCTCACCAAGGAATGCCCTGTTATGTATACAGTGAGGGAAGCACGAGAATTGGGGCACACAGATTATGTTCGGTAAGGCGGTAGAATTCGATTGGATTCTTCTAAAAATGTATGTCTATAAACTTGAGCAATATTTGTGCTTTTATTTTCCTAGAGTACTTACAATGATCCACGTACCTATCTTATCGTTCATTTCTACCTAACTTGATCTGTGTTTAAGGTTCTTAAATGTTTAGGTTTGAAAATAATAGATCGGGATGTTTGGACTACATGGTACACATACCAGAATGGTGATGAGAAATCCTAAATTTGAATGAGTTGTGGTTGGTCTTTGTCCCGTATCTTGTTGTTGAGTAATTTTCTCCACTTCGTTACACATGTTCTACTTCTATTGGACTCGGGCACTTGGATTCTTGGATAATTCTCTTATAAACTCATCTGTAGCTTTTACAAGAATGATGTTGGTGAATCACAAAGAAGGAAGTTCAAGAATAGGCAGTAGTACGCATTGCTATGGTATTCTTGAATGTTCACAATCATCTTATGTGAACTATGATGCATGGTGTTTAATGACTTTGTATGTTCTTCTTTGTTAAGAAAATCTTTTTATACGCCTTTGGTAACCACTCTTGGTGTAAATCCGTGCGAAAAAGATTGATTCTACCTTCAAAGGACAAATATTATTTTTGTAATATTAATCTTTATGGTTTTATATATATTGCAATATCGTAATTTGTGTGTTTACCTCCGTGAACTATGACTATCCCATATCTTGTCAAAAGTAAAGTTTTTCATATATCGATATGCATGTATTGATAAAAGAATGAATAGACTTTTGAAAAATACAAAAGTTAAGCCTATATTGTCAATTATTGATGGAAGATAGGTTAAAATCTTTTGTTTGCAAGGATTATGTATATTGAATGTCGTTATACGAATAATGATGAATAATAGAATGAATCCTTGTGTATTCCGCAGTAATTGATCTTCCATGATCCCTATTTTTTGTATTACTGTGAGGCTCCGTAAAGTTTCTTATGTTGAGCATTGAACGACCAAGTTGATTATTTTTATGATTAGCTATGTTGTTGTTCCGTGAGGTACTTTATGTCGAGCATTTTCAACTAAATTAATCATCTTGTTTGGTTATTTAGTTGTTGCTCCGTAAGTTTTCTTATGTCGAGCATGACCAATTAAATTGATTACTTTTGTGATTAGTTTGATTGCGTATTTCGATTAGATTAATTATGGGTTCTCTTGTGATTAATCTTATTGTATATTTTAAGTCTCCATAAGTTTACTTATGTTGAGCACTTTTCGATTAAATTAATCATGGGTTCTCTTGTGGTTAGTTTAATTGAATATTTTGGATTCATACTTGTATGTGATTTGTTATGTCCAAAAGAAATCCTTCCTTTCTTTCGAAATTAAGGTCACTCTTGTTGTTCTTTCGGGAATGACATTTTATGGGGGAGAGTTCTTTTTAACTTATGCTTAATTGCTAAATCTTTCTGGGGAGTGCGGCAGTGGAATATTATAGGGGTTATCTTGTATCTTTACAAACTCCTTGATGATTGCATTTACCTTCGGCTTTATGATTGCATCTAATAAGATGATATAATTTTGCTTTATTTTGGTCAAGTAATGTCTCTTTCGGAAATTTCATTAGGATCCCGTTCTTGTACCTTTGCCAATTTTATTGACAAAAAGGGGGAGAATTAATATGTAGTTCACACTACAAATATATATGGTTTTCGGATCATTATGTAAGGGGGTGAGGTTTCCATGGGAGATGGAGTATTGGCTAAGGGGAAGTAATACATATCACCATAGTATTGTTGTTGAAGTTGTGATACAATTGGACTTTGACGCTGTGTAATGATACCATGACACTGTATAACAATGATTGAGAACTTTTGTTTTCTCGTTGTTATAACTACGGATTTTCAACAACGATGATGCTAAACTTACAACCTTTGGGATCATTGGAGTACTTGGAAGTGACGAAGATTTCGAGTAATGTTGAAGATTAGGCATGTGGAATAGGAGCTACAAAAGTTAATTTATTTATTTTTTGTATTCCATATGTATTAATAGTTTTGTCACTAAAATTGACAAAGTGGGAGATTGTTAGAGCATTGCTTGGTCGAACTCGCATGCGTTGCTATCTCAAGCATGTTTGTCAATGTTAGTGATCAAACTATAAGTCTTGATTTCTAGCCTACATATCTATAGGTCTCGGGCTAGGATAAAAAGTGTAGAGCTCAAGACTCCATGGCAATCATCATACAAGACGAAGTACTACTAAAGGAACTGGTGGATCTTCATCGACTAAAAGGTATGTGGAGCTTGAACTTATCTGTCACTCGAAAGTATATCTAATCTATCTCCTACTCTTGAGACAAAAGTCGTGCTGATGTATAGACTTTCATTATACATATTTGCTATTTTGAGCCGAGTTTAACTCGCCTATCTATTTATCGAAATATGTGTTGGTAAGCTTTCGCTTTAGCCAAATTCATCTTTACCTAGTGACGAATGTCATGTTATGTTTCAATCACTTTGAAAATTGCTCTGACGAAAAATGGTCTGTGAATAACGGCTATATAACGTCCTCTGAGAATGTTTCAATGATTGAAATGAGAGTCTAGATTACGTAACCATTGGTAGGATATAAGCATTGTTGTGGAAACACATATATGTATAAGTCCTTATTCCTTGAAACAAAGTTTGCGAACTTTTTTTATCAAGAGAAACGGAATGTGGCGTGAGCCAAGTCCGCGAACTGGCGGAAATTCTCGACCCGAGAATTTCTGCTGGAGTTTGCGAAATCCTTCCGTGAGCTTAAGTCCGCGAACTTGAGCAGGTTATATCCAAAACCGGTTGTTCTTGAACTCATGCTTATATAAAATAAGGAATACTTTTGCAAACCGTGGCTATAAAGTTCATGAATCGGTTCGAGTGAATCAAACCGTTTTTGCTTCGATTGTGTCTTGTGTAGTTACATAAGATCTAAGCAATTGAACAACTCTCTAACTAGTTCATTTGAGTCATTTGAACTAGTTATGGTGAATAAGAATATGGTGGATATGAAAGTGATCATATGGCTAACCATTTGGTTAAATATTGTTGAACCAACAAATGTTAATGTTTGGGAACGGTTCGTAAACCCAAAATTGGATATTTCATTTGTGTGTAACAAGCTAAGTTTTCGATCCAACGATTGAGAAATATTAGCTTGAATCTAATCAGGTTTTCATCTAAAGGTGAATATTGAATGCTTTGTTACCAAGCTAACATTGATTGCAAACCCTGATTTGAAAGACTATATAAGGGAGAACTCTAGCAACTGGGAAACCTAATCCCCACACCTTACGTGTGATACTAGTTGCATAGCTAGATTCGATTCTCCTTTAACCTTTGGTTTCTTATTCTAAACCAGGTTAATGACTTAAAGACTTCATTGGGATTGTGAAGCCAGACCGATACTACTTTTCTTGAAGTTGTGTGATCTGATCTTGCATCTTCTATTATTACGAGTACGATTATAATAATTGGCTCGAGATTTATATCTCCGAAAGGCAAGATAGAAAAGTAATCACAAACACTTCGTCTCATCGTTTGTGATTCCAAAATATTTTTTTTCGCTGCGTCGGTTAGGATTGTTGTGGGGTGATTGATAATACTAGGCTGTTCTTTGGGAATATAAGTCCGGTTTATCAATTGGTTCATGTTCACCTTGATTTATCAAAAGACGGAACAAAACTCGTAGGTATATTCGTGGGAGACAGATTTATCTATTACCATAGACTTTTCTGTGTGATACAGATTTGTTTATTAAAGTCTTCAACTTTGGGTCGTAGCAACTCTTAGTTGTGGGTGGGATCAGCTAAGGGAATCAAGTACGTAGCATCCTGCTGGGATCAGAGGCGTAGGAGCATAACTGTACCTTGGATCAATGTGAGATTGATTGGGGTTCAAATACAGTCCAGACTGAAGTTAGTTTGGAGTAGGCTAGTGTCTGTAGCGGTTAATACAGTGTATGTTCAATCTGGACTAGGTCCCGGGGTTTTTCTGCATTTGTGGTTTCCTCGTTAACAAAATTCTGGTGTCTGTGTTATTTCTTTTCCGCATTATATTTTGTTATATATTTGAAATATCACAGGTTGTGTGTTGTTCAACAATTAGAATATCCGATCTTTTGGTTATTGATTTAAATTGATTGACACTTGGATATTGGTCTTTGGTACCATCCAAGTTATCTCTCTTTGATAAAGACTCGCAAATTTCTATTTGCTTGAGTAAAGATCAAATCGAGGGATTGAGATATAAACTCTTTGATATACTTTTTATCTAGATTGAGTCTGACTGTCTAGTTGATTTTCTAGAAAGTATATTGGAGTTTGTCCATACAGATTGCTAAGCGAAATATTGGGTGTGGTTGTTGTACCCCCACTTTTTCAAACTTACATCTTCATTTTTACAAAAGTTTTCCCAAGGCACAAAGCATCGTCTATTAGGACACAAATATGTACCTTTTCTCAACAAGAGGGATAATCTTTATATAGGTATTTATAAAGGTTAAATAATTTAATAGCTCAATGTCCTCATCATGGTTTAGAGAAGGTTAGGTTAGTTCAGATCCTTTACGAGGATTTAGATTATTCAACAACAACCATGGTTGAGTCCTTATGCACATGTGGGTTTGAGAATAAAATTGTTGATGAAGCGATGACATTTTTGAATGAAATCGCCGATAAGACCCAACAATAGGAAAATAATAAAGAACCCCAGAAAAAAATTCTTCTAAGTAGAGGAAATGTCAATAGGGTAGAAGGATCTTATGAGTTAGATGCTAAAATAGCAGCCATAGCCAAAAGGTTAGAAGCCTTAGAATTAGGTCATTATAGTGGTAGTAGTAGTAGAATAGTGCCTTTTTGGGAAGGCCATACTGTTGAAGAGCAAGCCAATGCCCTTTATAACAATACTAGATTTGATAACCGTCAGAAGTTTGACCCATATTCAGAAACCTATAACCCTAGCTGGAGAAACCATCCAAACCTTTCTTGGTCTAAGGGCCAGAATCAAGGTCACTCTAGTAACGCTCAGGTTCCCCCAGGATTTGGCTATACTAAGAATCCTTCAGCTCAGGCACAGTTTCAGAACCCTTCAGATAAAAAGATTATGAGTTTAGAAGAGTCTCTTGCTTTGTGAACTCGTAACACTGTGCAGTTTCAGCAATCTGTTGCTCAAGGTTTAGAAGAAAATAAGAGAATAGGTCTGGCTAACTCTCAGGCTATTTCCGAGCTGAAAACCCAGGCTAGTCAGATAATGAGTCTTTAAGAAAAATAGGTAAGTTTCCTAGTCAAACTCAACCCAACCCAAGAGAAATTAATGAAATAGGTGAAAGATCATCAGATCATGTTAATGCTATTAAATCCCTTAGGAGTGGTAGAGTGATAGACAACAAGGTTGCCATGCCTGATAGTGAACATGTTGTAGTTCAACCTTCTGAACAGAAATCGAGGAGACTGATAGAGTCTCTAAAGAGAACAATGAGGGTCATATTGAGCCCGGCTTTGTTCCTAGAGCCCCATTCCTACAGCTTCTAGTTCCAAATAAGAGGGAGTCCACCTTTAATGATATATTGGAGGTTTTTAAGCAGGTAACTATCAACTTTCCATTGTTAGATGCAATTAAGCAGATTACCGCTTATGCTAAGTTCCTTAAGGATATGTGTACGCGAAATCGAAAGCTTAGTGTCCAGAAGAAAGCCTTTCTAGCTAGTCACGTGAGTTCCATTATTCAGAATACCACTACTCCTAAGTATAAAAACCCAGGGTCCCCTACCATTTCTTGCACAATAGGTAAATACCGTGTTGAGAAAGCTTTGCTTGACTTAGTAGCCAGTGTGAACTTACTCCCATACCATGTGTACCTTAAGCTAGGACTTGGTGAGATGAAACCTACCCAGATAACACTCCAGTTAGCTGATAGGTCTGTTAAAATTCCTCGCGGTGTTATCGAGGATGTTCTTATTGAGGTCGACTTTATATATCCAGTGGATTTTGTTATCCTAGATACCCAACCTGTCCCTGGCCCAGAGAACCAAATACCAGTAATTTTAGGTCGCCCGTTTTTAGCTACATCTAATGCGATCATCAACTGTCGAATTTGTCTTTTGGTAATATGACTATTGAGCTGAACATTTTTAATATTAGTAGGCTACCCTTTGAACTAGATGACTCGAACATAGAAGAGGTGAACATGATAGGAACATTAGTCGAGGAGTCATTACCAAACACTTTGTTAGAAGATCCATTAGAGAAATGCCTAGCTCACTTTGGGATTGATTTTGATGACGATAATGTTATTAATGAGGTGAATGCTTTGTTAGATTCAACCCCTTTGTTAGACACTAATAATGGATGAAAACCTAAGTTCGAAAAACTACCAGTTTCTAAGTCTACCCTAGTTCCTTCGTTAGAAGAGCCTCCTAAGTTGGACCTTAAACAACTACCAGATACATTGAAATATGTGTTTTTAGGCCCATCTGAAACTTTACCTGTGATTGTAACATCCGACTTGGATAGTGATCAGGAAAGTAGGCTAGTAACCGTCCTTCAAAACAACAAGGAAGCTTTAGGATGGACCATAGCTGACATTAAAGGTATAAGTCCCACTGTTTGTACGCATCATATCTATTTAGAGAGTGACACCAAACATTCCAGGGAGATGCAACGTAGACTGAACCCTAATATGAAAGAAGTAGTTCGAACCGAGGTTCTTAAGTTGTTAGATGCAGGCATTATCCACCCCATTTCAGATAGTAAGTGGGTCAGCCCCGTTCAGGTTGTTCCCAAGAAATCCGGTATTACTGTAGTCCAGAATGATAACAATGAGTTAATCCCAACCCGAGTGACCACGGGTTGGCGTGTTTATATTGACTATAGGAAGTTGAACAAGGTCACTAGGAAGGATCACTTTTCCCTTCCCTTCATCGATCAAATGCTAGAGCGATTATCAGGTCATAGTCACTATTGCTTTTTAGATGGCTACTATGGTTATAATCAGATCGTTATTGCCCCAGAAGACCAAGAGAAAACCACTTTTACCTGTCCCTTTGGTACCTTTGCGTATAGACGCATGCCTTTCGGGCTATGTAATGCCCCTGCACTTTTCAGCGTTGTATGATGAGCATATTTTCTGACATGGTAGAACGGTTCTTAGAGGTCTTTATGGATGATTTTTTAGTGTTTGGTCCGTCTTTCGATGAGTGCTTGCATCATTTGTCATTAGTGTTGACTAGGTGTAAGGAAAAGAATCTAGTGCTTAATTGGGAGAAATGTCATTTCATGGTTCGTTCAGGAATTGTTCTAGGGCATATCGTATCTTCTAAGGGTATAAAGGTAGATAAATCCAAAGTTGACCTTATTAAGACTTTACAGGTCCCAAAGACCGTAAGAGATATTAGGTCATTATTAGGGAATGCTGGTTTTTATCGTCGATTCATTAAGGATTTTAGCTTGATTTCTAGACCTCTTTACAATTTGCTTGAAAAAGATGTTAAGTTTGTCTTTGATGATGCTTGTTTAGAGGCTTTTGAGAAGCTTAAGACTTTACTCATTACCGCCCCCATAGTCCAGACACCTAACTGGAACCTACCCTTTGAGATCATGTGCAATGCTTCATATTATGCTATCGGTGTTGTTCTAGGTCAGCGAGAAAACAAATTACTTCATGTGATTTACTATGCTAGCAAAAATCTGAATGATGCCCAGTTGAACTATACCACTACAGAGAAGGAACTGTTGGCCATTGTGTTTGCCTTAGACTAGTTTAGACCCTATCTATTAGGTTCTAAGGTTGTAATATATACTGATCATGCTGCTTTGAAATATCTTTTGTCTAAGAAGGATACGAAACCTAGATTGATTAGGTGGATCCTTTTGTTGCAGAAGTTTTCTCCAGACATTAGAGACAAAAAGGGTGCAGAAAATGTAGTAGCAGACCACTTGTCTAGGCTAGTTGTTGATTCCCCTGATGATTCCCTTCCTATAAGGGATAGCTTTCCTGATGAACAACTGTTCTTTGTTACCCGATTACCTTGGTATGCGAATATAGTGAACTATCTTGTTACTGGTCGAATGGCCCAACATTGGGGTAAACATGATCTTTCTAGGTTTTTAGCCGAGGTTAAGCACTTCTTTTGGGATGATCCTTATTTGTTTAAGTATTGTCCAGACCAGATTATTAGGAGATGTATACCTGAGAGTGACCAGTCCATTATTATTTCCTTTTGTCATGATCATGCTTGTGGGAGTCACTTTAGTGCTAAGAAGACCGTTGCTAAGATATTGCAGTGTGGATTCTATTGGCCTTCGTTATTTAAAGACTCCGACAGTTACTGTGTTACTTGTGAACGTTGTCAGAAATTAGGAACCATTTCCCGTAGGAACATGATGCCCTTGAACCCTATTTTAGTTGTTGAGGTCTTTAATGTGTGGGGTATTACTTTATGGGTCCGTTTCCTAATTCTTTTGGTAACTTATACATCCTTGTCGCTGTAGACTATGTCTCGAAGTGGATTGAGGCGGCTGCGTGTAAAACCAATGACCATAGGGTTGCGACTGAGTTCTTGAAAGATAATATACTTACACGTTTTGGTAAATCGCGTGCTATAATTAGTGATGGAGGGTCACACATTTGTAATGGACCTTTTAGGCTTTTGATGAAGAAATATGGTATTACACATAAGGTATCTACCCCGTATCATCCACAAACTAGTTGCCAGGTAGAGGTTTCCAATAGGGAGATAAAGCGTATATTAGAGAAAACAGTTAATCCTAATCGGAAAGACTGGTCGTCTAGGCTTACTGATGCCTTATGGGCTTACCGTAATGCATTTAAGACCCCCACTGAAATGTCACCTTATCGACTTGTGTATGGAAAGGCATGTCACTTACCTGTTGAGTTAGAACATAAAGCATATTGGGATGTTAAGCAGCTAAACTTTTCACTTGACAAGGCAGGATCCCATAGAAACTCCAGCTCAATGAGTTGGAAGAGATTCGTAGAGATGCATACGATAGTGCTAAAGAGTATAAGAAAAAAATGAAACTTGTGCATGATAGAAATATTTTAAGAAAGTGATGCGAGTCTGTCCTCCTCTTCAATCGGCGTCCACGTAGGGAGTGGGGTGCAGTAAACCCTGCCTGATGAGTCTCACGAATTTTCCTTTGGTTAGAATAGCTCCACGCCACAAATTGGTGCATAAGAAGACAATGACGCGGAAATGCGTACAACTTCTTCGTTCAACATGGTTTCCAGGCATTGGTGATACGTTGAAGGGACGATCCTATTATCATGGAGCCACGGTCTTCCCAGTATCATGTGGTAGTCTGGCTCATTCTCTATTACTTCGAATTTCACCTTTGACTGGACTGGTCCCACTGACAGATTAAGACTGATGTATCCATACGTGTTGGTTTGGTTTTCTTCAAAATTTGTCATCATGGTAGGCTGTCGTACGATTTTACTTGGCCGCACCTTGGCTGTCCTGAACGTTCTAAGGGTAATAACATTTGAGGATGCTCCCGTATCAATGAGGTCCCTTTTGAATTCTGAATCCTTGATGCGTGCAGTGACATGTAGGGCTCTGTTATGACCTTCTTCTGTCATCATGTCATCTTCAGTAAATGTAACATTGTTGACGGACATCTCTGATATTCTTGAAGTTTCTAGATGTGAAAGAGCCAAATGCGCATATAGGGATATTTGATTGATTGCAACAAATGTCTCTGCTCGCTGATCCTTTGAAAGGTGCAGAAGTTCACATAAACTTTCTACCAAAGAGGCTGCTTCCTGGCCCACTGGCCTCTGGTTGGTAGTGAAACTGTTGATTTGAGGACGATCATCCGGGGCGTCAGTTCCCAGCGTTGGAATTTCAGGGACAGGTGAGCCACTCCAATCTGATGTCAATTTGACTAGAAAATCGAGTATGTTGTTTATCGCATCCTTCATCAGGTCCATGTTCCTTGTGTGGATCCCCTGAACTCATGCCAACTCGATCAATCTTGGGATTTCTTCATTGGATGCACCATTGGGTATAGCGTTGGGAGGAGAGATGTCGCCATTCGCCAGATTATGAGCGGAATTTGGATTTGTGGAATCAGTTCTAAGACCGACCATTCTTTTGAAAATTGGAGTTGCAACCGAGAGATTAATCTCCCACTGTGATCGCCAATTGTTTATGGGGTAAAAATTGTTTCTGCTAGTTTTGGTAAATTTGGGTGTGTTGATGAGAAACGAATTTAGACCTAAACAAATGCACTGCACGGGAGTACTTTAGATTTGAGAGATCAATCTGTACAATCCTAGCCTAAACCAAGAAATGGTCGTTCCAGTCTTGCTTCGGTCACGAAGTGAAGGAGAAGGGTTGGTATTAGGGAGGGAAGCGAAGAATGTGTTGAGCTCAGAATGGTTAGTTCTGAAGGTATGGCTATTTTATGACTTGTATCAGAATGTGGAACTGGCTTGTGGAATGTAAGCTATCAGTTCTTTTGTGTTTTTTCTGGATACTTGTGTTGTTGTTAACCAAAACTCTGCTTGGTTGAAATAGGTAAAACCTATTTATACAAGTCATAATTGAACGCATCCTGATCTCGTAGAAAGTGGAGTAATGTGTAAATGCCAGAAACCACGTTCCCACTATGAAGAAAACGGGTTAGTTTACGCCCACTACTTCTTGCCGCCACTAACTGCCCTGTTTTCTGATACTTTCTTATAATGGGCATGTTGCACGCCGCACGCTGTAAACCGCCAGATCAATACCCTGATGAGCATCCCCCAGTTTGTGACATGTTTGATGTCTCGAGTATTTTCGTGGAAAATGTGCAACAGATTGCTGAGTGGGTCTTGTGTGCAAGACCTGGCTATTCTGATTAATTGTATGCCAACTAAGTAGCATATAGCCATGTGCGGCAAGTCAAAGTCAGGAGACTTGCAGTAGGAGAATAGCGTGTGATGTTTTTAGGCTTGTCTTGGCTGGTCGCCTAAGACTTGCCATAGGCCTGTCAATTCTGTGGAAAATTTAGATGGCTGAGATTGTAATTCATGCGAGAGGGTGGCCGATGAATATGGCCACATTCCATTGGCATTTGATAATAGCATAGTGGCGCCATTGGCACATACGGGTTGCATGGTGGCACGTTTAGCGCATGCCAGTGGCACAACGACATGGTTGGCATATGCCAGTGGCATAGTGGCGCGAACAACGTCTGGCGTAGCCATGGTAGATATATTTTGACATATTGGTGTTAGACCCAAATATGGCTCGGTAACATTGGTTCCAGTTGCCATATCAGACTTAATACTCTAGGGAGCATTACTTGGCTTAGTTGGCGTAGCAACCTTACCTAAATTAGGGTTTGGCATGCCAAAACCCTAATTAGCGCGCATGGCACGTGGCCGCGGCACGGTGACATTCTTTGTGCAGATGGCGCCATGGCCGCGTCAAAGGAGTTTTGACGGATCCATAAGGTGGGAACGACCACATGCATAAGGACGGCCACATGTAGCCATAACATGGCGCCATTTTTAGGGTTTCCTGGGCCCAGCATGGCTCGTGGCATGTTGTGAGGCCAAAGTGGCGTAATTTGAGCCACGACCAAAAACTAGGGTTTCGACTAATGTCACTGAGTCAAAAGTCGTGTTTTGATCATAAAACCCTAATTGGAGTTTGTCATGTTTTGATCATAAAACCCTAATTGGAGTTTGTCATGGCGTTGGCCACGATCAAAAAGGTGAGTTAGCACGTAACAACGTTTATTATGGCACGTTGGCATGTTGCTGCGACGGAGCGGCATGTTTGGCATGTTCAACATGCCGATTAGCACATTGGCGTGGCATGGCACGGGTTGGCATGCCGATGAGCATGCTGGAGAGGAATGGCACGTTTGGCATGCCATTAGTATGTTGGCGCGGAATGGCATGTTTGGCATGCCATTAGCACACTGGCGCGGTTTTTGGAAAGCCAATTGGCATTATTGAAAAACCTGGGGTCTAACAACACCACCCAATATTTCGCTTAGCAATCTGTATGGACAAACTCGAATATACTTTTAAGAGAATCAACAAGACTCAAATAATTGAAAGTATATCAACGAGTTTATATCTCTCTCTTGATTTGATTTTCTCAAACAGAAACTGCGAGCACTAATCAAATATGAATAACTTGGATGGTACCAAAGACCAATATCCAAGTGTCAATCAATATCAATCAACAACCATTAGGTCGGATTCTCCAATTGATTGATCTAACGCACAACCTGTATTATTTCAATTATAAAGATAAAACAATATAATGCGGAAATTGAAATAACACATACACCAGAAATTTTGTTAACGAGGAAACCGCAAATGCAGAAAAACCCCGGGACCTAGTCCACATTGAACACACACTGTATTAAGCCGCTATAGACACTAGCCTACTCTAAGCTAACTTCGGACTGGACTGTAGTTGAACCCCAATCAGTGTCCCACTGATCCAAGGTACAGTTGTACTCCCTACGCCTCTGATCCCAGCAGGATACTGCGCACTTGATTCCCTTAGCTGATCTCACCCACAACTAAGAGTTGCTACGACCCAAAATCGCAGGCTTTGACAATAAACAAATCTGTCTCACACAGACAAGTCTATCAAAGGATCAATCTGTCTCCAACAGAAAAACCCTAAAGTTTTTTGTTCCGTCTTCTGATAATAATTAAGGTGAACAGGAACCAATTGATAATCCGGTCTTATATTCCCGAAGAACAACCTAGATTAATCAATCACCTCACAACAATCTTAATCGTATGGTAGCGAAACAAGACGTTGTGGAATCACAAACAATGAGACGAAGATGTTTGTGATTACTTTTTATATCTTTCCTATCAGAGATATCAAATCTCAAGCCAATCAATATGATTGTACTCGTACGATAGAATATGCAAGATCAGATCACACAACTACGATAAAAGTAGTATCGGTCTGGCTTCACAATACCAATGAAGTCTTTAAGTCGTTAACCTGGTTTTAGAAGAAGAAAACCAAAGGTTAAAGTAGAACCGACTCTAGTATGCAAACTAGTATCACACATAAGGTGTGGGGATTAGTTTTGCACAATACTAGATGTCTCCTTTAATATAGTCTTTCAAATCAAGGTTTTGCTTTGGTAACAAAGCATTCAATATTCACCGTTAGATGAAAACCTGATTTAGATTCAAGCTAATATTTGTCAACCGTTAGATCGAAAACTTAGCTTGTTATACACAAATGAACTGCACGCTGATGAGTGCCAAATATTGTATATATTTATCCCTTTTTGTTGGCATTTAACTCATCTTTTGTGCATTAATTCTACATTTTATCCCATATTCTGTATTTTCTTTGTTTTCAAGAATAAATATTTTTATTAATTAATTTTGCATTTTTAGGTAATAAATAAAGTTTGGATGAATAGCGGAGCGGAAAAGAGCAGAAAAGTAGTGAAAAGCCGGGAGGAATTACACAAGGAAGCCGCGAAGAATGTTGTGCACAAGACCAAAAGGCTAGAAGTGGGCTTGAAGAAGAAGAATTGTCCTTAAAGAAGATATGGGCTTGGCATACCCAAGGCCCAAAACCCTTACTCAAACACATCTCCACTATCCAAGCCCGTCTCGGATTTCAGCCGTCAGATCGAAGCATTTCAGCATCCTACGGTCGCTCCATCATCGCACATCAAACTCCGAAGCCCCCGCTTTACATCGCAACGCCCATCTCCATCTTGGGTCGTCCGTTTTGCTACATCCCTTCATCCGACGGTCGCTCCACGCTTACCTCCGTATCGCCGTTGGATCCACCTACCATCTTCCCATCCATCGCTCCTTTTCGCAGATCATCAAACTCCGCTGCACCTGCTTCACACCCTAGCAACCGAACATCTACACCCCAAACAAACAGACCCTAATCCCATTCCCATTGAGTTCTTCCCCTTCTTCCCAAAAATTTGCAGAGCTCTGCAACTCCATCACCACCATCTCTTCCATCTCCACCTCGAACACCACCACTACCACCTTCCCCCGACAAACTCAGGAGTCAATCACCACCCTTGTCTCTCCCTTTCTCGTCTGTAGCATCGAGTCCTGATGTTGCAAACTCGACAGTGAGAGAAGCTAGGGTTCACAGAGGTCTAGGGCTAGGCCAACATCGCAACAAGAGCTAGAGGAGAAGCAGTAGGAGCAAGTGGAATCATGGGTCAGCGCTCAATTGCAGAGGAGACAACGAATTCAGAGGGTACGGTGAGTTTTCCCCAATTTCCCAAGAACCCTAATTTTATCAAATTTGGGGGAAAACATTGTAAACCATAATTGAATGTTTTGGGTATAAATAGAGATGTAGGATGAGTGTATAAAGCATCTCTGGGCTAGCCAGTGAACAATTTTTGCAACCAATTTTCATTATCCAAATTCCTTTTTAGCTACAGTTGATTGTGTGCAATTTGTGTGTATGATGTATCTTAATTTAGCTTATTTGATGAATGATGTAGTTGTACTCATGTCTAGCATGAGCTAATTCACTGCAACTAAGGCTCTGATGAAGCCTAGTGCACTGTTAGATGATGCATGGTTAGGATAGTTTTCTTGATGCCTGTTTGCTTGAGCAATGGGAAGTACTCAGTGCTCTGGCATGCCTGTGATTGATTGTGCTGTCAAAAGACAGTCAATGCTAGGGGCATATCAGTGAGCAAGCTGATTTTCATCCCATTCTAGATGTATGCATAGGATTTCCAACTCAACCTAGATTGCATTGCTTGATTAGGGCACAAGGTGGATTCAATTTCCTTAGTAACTTCACACAGTTCTGCATCTTTCTCCTTTTCTGTCACTATTGCTCAATCCCTTTGCCTTAGGCTGCTGCCTTTGTTTCACTACCACTGTTACCTTGCCTTGCTCACTGCTATAGTGCTTTGCACCCATTGATAGCTTAGGATAACTTCTTGTATGATCCCACTCCCTGTGGACAAACCCCTACTCATCCCTATACTATAAAATTTGGCCTTGTATACTTGCAAGAGTTTTGTGTGCTCCCCATTTTCACACCAAGTTTTTGGCGCCGCTGCCGGGGAGCTGGCTGCCATATTTTTGAAGTTTTCATAGATGTTGTGGCCTTGCTGTGCTTGCAGAGTTGTCTGAGATCATTGCTATCTTGTTCACTTGCAGGTGC
The DNA here is from genome assembly GCF_003573695.1 of Papaver somniferum. Taxonomy (NCBI): domain Eukaryota; kingdom Viridiplantae; phylum Streptophyta; class Magnoliopsida; order Ranunculales; family Papaveraceae; genus Papaver; species Papaver somniferum. The sequence goes on along the minus strand of NC_039362.1, from coordinate 14,160,715 downwards.
TGCTGGAGCTGTGCAGTATTTTTGCTGCTGTTGCTGCTGCTGCTGCTGCTGCTGCCAAGCCAAAGCAACTGGGCTGCCAACTGAAGCTGCTGGGCTCTTCCTTCTACTGGTGGGCTTGTACTTCTCTGAACTGGGCTTCACCAACTTCAACTAAACTGGGCTTGCCAAGTGCTGCTGGGCTCTGCCTTCTTTGTTGCTGGGCTCGTGGTCTTCTGTGAGCTGGGCTTCGTTGCTGCTGCTGCTGGGCTCGAGTGTGAGCTACTAAGGACGATCCTAAAGCCCAACTGGGCTGTGCAACTAAAGGGAACAAAAGCCTAACTGGGCTTCCCTCCTTAACCAAGTAAGCCTAAACCATGAGTAACCCACTTGGGCCCCATTAAATATTCAATTTGGGTATGTAATAATTAATTTATTTTTAATTTGGGCTTGTAATAATTATTTTTGTTTTTATTTTTATTTTCTTTTTCTTTTATTTTATTTTATTTTTCTTTTATGGGATTGTAATTATTATTATTGTTTTTATTTTCTTTTATGGGTTGTGCTAATTTATGCTAGGTTTAGTTCAAAAACTTTTCCAAAGCCCAATTTTAAACCAAAAACAAAATCCCTTATTAAAACCAAAATTCCACTCCTTAAAACCAAATTCCACTTAACCCTTTCAAAACCAAATCTTCATAAATCCTTATGGGCCCTGTTTTCTCCCTTATCTGTGGGCTTGTTATTTCATGAGTGGGATATGATTGTAACCTTTAGAGACCAATCAAATAGACTAGTTAGAGTAAATCAAATAGACCCAATTGACATACCCACAACTTCTGAGGAAAACACACCGGACCAATCTGAAACAATGGGAGAACCCCGTACCCTCAAGGATTATATGTACCCAACTAGAGCCAGTCAACCTTCTTGTATTGTGCTACCCGAGGCTAATGGAAATTATGAGCTGAAATCGAGCACAATACATATGATTCCTATTTTTAGAGGTGTTGAGAATGAAAACCCGTACCACCACGTGAGAGAATTCGAGGAAATTTGTGGAACTATGCGTTTCACTCAAATGTCCGACGAAACCCTAAAGTTAAGGCTTTTTCCTTTCTCCCTGAAGGATAAGGCAAAGGCCTGGCTTTATGCTTTACAGCCTCAATCCATCATGACATGAGATGACCTCATAAAGGAGTTTTTCAAAAAAAATTTCCCAAATCACAAGACTGCGACAATTCGTCAAAGTCTAAATAGCTTTGTGCAATTAGAGGGTGATACCTTAGCTAGATACCTGGAGAGATTCAATGAATTATTGCTCCAATGTCCCCATCGTGGTTTTGAAAAATGGAGACTTGTGCAAATTTTGTATGAAGGTATAGATGTGTCCACCCGAACAACGGTTGAGTCAATGTGTAATGGTCTATTCGTAGACAAAACTGCTGATGCGTCTTGGGACTTCTTGATTGAAGTAGCTGAAAAGACGCAACAGTGGGAATCCATCCGTGAACCCAGAAAGACTACTTCCGAAGCTAAGGCTTTTAGGATTGAAGCAGATTTCGAGGGAAGAGCAAACATGGCATCAATAGTTAGGAGATTATAAGAGTTAGAACTACATAAAAATTCAAAACCTTCCACCACTACTCTCCGAGAACATGTCGCTTCGTCTGTATGTGCCGCTTGTAACGATCCCAACCATCAATTCCAAAATTGCCCCGATTTGCTTGCAGTCCAGGAATCTAGGCTTGAACAGGCACATGCCATGTTTCAAAAACAAGAGCATAACCCCTATTCACAGACCTACAATCCAGGATGGATAAACCACCCTAACTTTTCATGGTCCAAAGGACCCACTCAGGGAGGACCATCTCAACCCAATCAGAGCTATCAAAACAATCAGGGATCTCAGAACAATCAAGGTTATCAATATCCTAGGAACCCTCAACAACAATCGAACTCTCAACAATCATATCCTCAACACAATACCGACAAGAGATTATCCACCCTAGAGGAGATGGTCCGGAGTCTGGTGCAAGGTCAGAAAAATCTTGATCAAAAGATGAGTCAAATGTGCGATTCCATGAGCGAGAGAGAAAAGGGTACACTTCCTAGCCAACCCCAACAAAATCCAAAGAGGATATTTCAAACAGGCACAACATCCTGCACTGAAACCTCACCCGATCAAGTCCATGCCATTACCACCCTCCGAAGTGGTAAAATCATCGAGAACAACGTGGGCGAACCTAATGAATCTGATATAAATTCCACGCTGTCTCCACAACCCCAGAAAACCAAAGAATCTGAGCAAGTTGGAAAGCCTGACAATTCTACTGCTGTGAATGTCCCTTTGCCAACTCATTCTCCTGTTGCCCCATTTCCTCAAAGATTGATCTATCAACAGAAAAGTACCCATTATAATGAGATGTTAGATCTGTTCAAGAGAGTCAACATCAACATTCCTTTTCTTGAAGCAATTAGGCAAATCCCGGCATACGCTAAATTCCTCAAAGACTTGTGTACTCAAAAGCGCAAGCTTAATGTGCAAAAACGTGCTTTCTTAGCTGAACAAGTGAGTTCCATCATTCTGAACAAAACTCCACCCAAGTTTAGGGATCCAGGATGTCCAACAATTTCTTGCACTATAGGAGAACACACGGTCATTAAAGCGTTATTAGACCTAGGTGCAAGTGTTAACCTTCTGCCATATTCTGTTTATGAGCAGTTAGGTCTTGGGGAGTTGAAGCCAACATCTATCACTCTACAACTGGCAGACCGATCTGTCAAGATTCCTCGTGGAGTGGTCGAAGACGTTTTGATCAAGGTTGACAAATTCTATTTTCCCGTAGACTTCATTGTCTTAGACACTCAACCTGTACAAAACCCAGACTGTCACATTCCTGTCATCTTAGGACGTCCTTTCTTGGATACGTCCAACGCAATCATTAATTGTCGTAATGGAGTGTTGAAACTGTCTTTTGGCAACATGACGGTAGAATTGAATGTGTTCGATATTAGTCAACAACCTGTGAATCTTGATGATGATGATGTGCATGAAGTTAATATGATTGAAGGATTAATACAAGATTTGTTGACTAACATTCTATCCGTCGACCCCTTTCAAGCATGTATGGAGAACTTTAACTCAGATTCCTATGATGATGCATACTGTAGTGACGTCCTATCTCTGCTCGAATCTGTACCTCAAATGGACGTCACTGAAAGAAGATATGAAGTGGAACCACCCTTACTCTCTGATTCCAAGCTCATTCCATCCATTGTTGAGCCACCCAAGCTTGAATTAAAAACATTTCCTAGTACGTTGAAGTACGCATTCCTAGGTTCTTCTGATACTTTACCTGTCATTATTTCATCATGTTTAGACACGGAACAGGAAAGTAAGCTCTTAGAAGTACTTAAGGAACACAAAGAGGCCTTAGGATGGACCATCTCAGACCTCAAAGGAATAAGCCCCCCATTTGCATGCACCACATTAATCTCGAAGAGAATGCCAAACCATCTAGGGAAATGCAAAGGAGACTTAATCCTAACATGAGAGATGTAGTCAAAGGAGAAATCCTGAAACTACTTGATGCGGGTATCATATACCCAATACCAGATAGTAAATGGGTTAGTCCCATTCAAGTTGTGCCTAAGAAGTCAGGCATTACTGTAGTTCAGAACGACAAGAATGAGTTAGTCCCTTCACGTACAACCACAGGATGGCGAGTATGTATCGACTACAGAAAGTTGAACACAGTAACTAGGAAGGATCACTTCCCGCTCCCTTTCATAGACCAAATGCTAGAACGTGTGTCTGGACACAGTCACTACTGTTTTCTAGATGGCTTTTCCGGTTATAACCAAATCCATATTGCACCAGAAGATCAGGAAAAAACTACGTTCACGTGTCCCTTTGGGACATTTGCTTATAGACGCATGCCCTTTGGGTTGTGTAATGCACCTGCTACTTTTCAGCGATGCATGATGAGCATTTTTTCTGACATGATAGATAGTTTTCTCGAGATCTTCATGGATGATTTCTCCGTGTTCGGTTCTTCGTTTGATAAATGTTTAAGACATCTTACCCTTGTGCTGTCCAGATGTAAGAAAAGGAACCTTGTTCTAAATTGGGAAAAGTGCCATTTTATGGTGAATTCAGGAATAGTTCTAGGACACATCATCTCGGAAAAAGGCATTGAAGTAGATAAAGCTAAAGTAGACCTCATCCGACATTTACCAAAACCCCGCTCTGTGAGGGAAATTCGATCATTTTTAGGTCATGCTGGTTTTTACCGGCGATTCATCAAAGACTTTAGCAAAATCTCAAGACCTCTGTGTAGTCTACTCGCCAAAGATGTTACCTTCAATTTCGATGATGCTTGTGTGAAAGCTTGGGAGGAATTAAAAACTCTTCTCACCGCCGCTCCTATAGTCCGACCACCCAACTGGGAACTACCGTTTGAACTCATGTATGATGCCTCTGATTATGCTGTTGGTGCTGTTTTAGGACAGCGTGTTGATAGACTACCATACGTGATATACTACGCTAGAAAAACCCTTAATGATACTCAACTCAATTACACAACTACCGAGAAGGAATTGCTTGCTGTCGTTTTCGCATTAGACAAGTTTAGATCTTATCTCATAGGATCTAAGATCATCATATACACTGACCATGCGGCTTTGAAGTATCTTCTTTCCAAGAAGGATGCTAAAGCTCGCCTTATTCGATGGATACTCTTATTACAGGAATTCGATCTCGAAATCCGTGATAAGAAAGGTTGTGAGAATGTGGTTGCTGATCATTTGTCTAGATTAACCATTGAGTCTATTGATGAGTCCATGCTAATCAGAGAATCATTTCCTGATGAGCAATTGATGTCTGTGTCAAACCTTCCTTGGTTTGCCGACATCGTTAACTACCTTGCTGCAGGTAGGATGCCCTCACATTGGTCGAGACAAGACCGCTATAAGTTCTTGGCTGAAGTTAAACATTTCCTTTGGGATGACCCATATTTGTTTAAGTACTGCCCGGACCAAATCATTAGGAGATGTGTCCCCAACACTGAACAGAAAGATGTGATATCTTTCTGTCATGACCAAGCATGTGGAGGCCATTTCAGTGCCAAGAAAACCGTTGCAAAGATCTTGCAGTGTGGATTCTATTGGCCATCATTGTTCAAGGATTTCCATGATTATTGTGTTGCTTGTGAACGCTGTCAAAAGCTAGGGAGCATTTCGAGGAGAAACATGATTCCATTGAACCCCATTTTGATTGTGGAGATTTTTGATGTTTGGGGGATCGACTTCATGGGTCCATTCCCTATTTCTGACGGTAGATTGTACATCCTAGTCGCAGTTGATTACGTTTCTAAGTGGGTAGAAGCCATAGCAACCAGAACAAATGACCACAAGGTGGTACTTTCATTTCTAAAGGAAAACATATTTGCACGTTTTGGTACCCCTAGAGCTATCATCAGTGACGGAGGTTCACATTTTCGTAACAAGTACTTTGAGTCTTTAGTACGCAAGTATGGCATAACTCACAAGGTTGCTACTCCGTACCACCCTCAGACGAGTGGACAAGTAGAAGTTTCTAATAGGGAAATTAAGCACATTCTGGAGAAGACGGTCAACCCGTCCAGGAAAGATTGGTCATTAAGATTGAATGATGCTTTGTGGGCCTATAGAACAGCTTATAAGACACCAATTGGCATGTCCCCCTATCGTCTAGTGTATGGAAAGTCGTGCCATCTACCTGTGGAATTAGAACATCGTGCCTACTGGGCAATCAAAGAGCTGAACTTCTCTCTGGACGAAGCTGGAATTCAAAGGAAACTTCAACTCAACGAGTTGGAAGAATTGAGAAATGAGGCTTATGATAGTGCTAAGTTATATAAGCAGAAGATGAAGATGTTTCATGATAAGCGTATTCTGCGCAAATCCTTCACTCCTGGTCAGAAAGTTTTGCTGTATGACTCCCGGTTACATATTTTTCCGGGAAAACTGCGTTCCAGATGGAAGGGTCCGTTCCTAGTACGCACAGTTTACCCTCATGGAGCTGTGGAGCTAGAAGATGTCTCCAACAAGAACATTTTCAAAGTCAATGGGCAGAGATTGAAGCCATTCCTTGAACCATTTCCACCCGACATTGAAACAACCAACCTGGAGGACCCGGTCTATGTGGACTAAACTGGTCCACTCTTTCCCTAAATAACCAAAAAGTTTCCAAATGTTTCCCTAAAAACCAAATTTTTTTCTTTTTCCCATCAAAACCAAATGTTTTTCTCCCATAAAAAACCAAAGTTTTCCAAATGTTTCCCTAAAAACCAAAATTTTTCTTTTTCCCATCAAAACCAAATGTCTCCCGACAAAACCAAATTTTTCCCAAAAAGTCCAATCCCATTAAAAACCAAATTTTCTTGTAGATAATGTGTTAGTTAAATTTCCTTTTGTATATATTTTGTGCTCATCCATTGTGACTCCGAATATGTTGGAGTTTTGCCTTGGATAACGGAGTTTTAATCGAGATTTCGCCGTACAATCGGGTATTCTCTCTCCTTTTACTCTACTCAGCATGTTCCTCTTCATATATTGTTTTATAATTCTTTCCATATTTTGAAACATTGAGGACAATGTTTAGTTTAGGTTTGGGGGTATAGAGTAGATACCACGATAATATGCCATAATTGAAAACAAAACTCCATCTTTTTGAAAAAATTGAAAAATTCCAAAAAAAAAAAAAAAAAATTGAAAAATCAAAATAAAAAAAAAATTAAAAAAAAAACATAAAAATGGAGCTCATTTACCTTGAAATGTTGACTCTTGTGCAAATATGTAATTATTAGGAGTCTTAGTCTAGATATTTAGGCACCCTGATTCTAGCACAATTCACATAGTGATAAGAAATTTGCACGCGCACGATCTACCAATACATGTATGGCCTCGATCTTCAAGGTGTTTGATAGGAAGTCACGATTGCCAATCACTTTAGAATACTGAACGAAACTTGACTAGCTTGTTCTTTGGTTGGTTGGGATAGAAGGTGGAGGTTACATTAAGAAAGACAACCATCGAATTTAACTGGGTGCATCAAAAAGGGCTACCTCTTGCAAAGTGTCATGTAATTTTTTGTTTCCTTTTTTTTTATTTGTATCAAAAGAGCTACCATATGTAAAAATCAATTTCAAGTTCTTCTTAAAAAAAAAAATAAAAAAATAAAAAAAAATCAAGTATTTATCAATTCCATCCTCTCTTGTTCCAAAAATAAAAGAGAGTAGTCAATGTAAATAAGAGTCATGTAAAGAGTCATCTTTTGTTTTATTGTAATAAGCAAGGAAGGGTGTATGCCATTGATGTACAACGCGAGTAATTGTGAAATACCTCCAACTCATTCACAATTCTCGTAAAGTCCGGACAGCTAGCTAGATTTCGACCTTGGTTCTTAGCCTGAGAAACTATCTCTTGGTGATTAGTAGTCATAACATCCGATCTTTCTTTACACATGTATAGATACACTTTACACTCTTATCACATGTCTTTATTTGTTATCAGTGCTAGGATTGTGCCTTCGATAGCTAGATTGACATCTCTATTTTGCTGTGAGCTTAACTGACTTGCACATGTCACATTTGATGGAATCTGAGCTTATATTTTGACCTAGAACTTTGTAGGTACGTTCTAAGCAAACTTTCACGAGACTTCAACTCGTCCACTAGGGACACTTAGTGGTTTAAAAGGCTTAGTGCATACGCTAAATGCATTCGAGAGACCAGCGACAGTGGTATAGGTAGGATTTCCTTAGTTTTGTTTTACTTGAGGACAAGTAAAATTCAGGTTTGGGGGTATTTGATGAGTGCCAAATATTGTATATATTTATCCCTTTTTGTTGGCATTTAACTCATCTTTTGTGCATTAATTCTACATTTTATCCCATATTCTGTATTTTCTTTGTTTTCAAGAATAAATATTTTTATTAATTAATTTTGCATTTTTAGGTAATAAATAAAGTTTGGATGAATAGCGGAGCGGAAAAGAGCAGAAAAGTAGTGAAAAGCCGGGAGGAATTACACAAGGAAGCCGAGAAGAATGTTGTGCACAAGACCAAAAGGCTAGAAGTGGGCTTGAAGAAGAAGAATTGTCCTTAAAGAAGATATGGGCTTGGCATACCCAAGGCCCAAAACCCTTACTCAAACACATTTCCACTATCCAAGCCCGTCTCGGATTTCAGCCGTCAGATCGAAGCATTTCAGAATCCTACGGTCGCTCCATCATCGCACATCAAATTCCGAAGCCCCCGCTTTACATCGCAACGCCCATCTCCATCTTGGGTCGTCCGTTTTGCTACATCCCTTCATCCGACGGTCGCTCCACGCTTACCTCCGTATCGTCGTTGGATCCACCTACCATCTTCCCATCCATCGCCCCTTGTCGCAGATCATCAAACTCCGCTGCACCTGCTTCACACCCTAGCAACCGAACACCTACACCCCAAACAAACAGACCCTAATCCCATTTCCATCGAGTTCTTCCCCTTCTTCCCAAAAATTTGCAGAGCTCTGCAACTCCATCACCACCATCTCTTCCATCTCCACCTCGAACACCACCACTACCACCTTCCCCCGACAAACTCAGGAGTCAATCACCACCCTTGTCTCTCCCTTTCTCGTCTGTAGCATCGAGTCCTGATGCTGCAAACTCGACAGTGAGAGAAGCTAGGGTTCACAGAGGTCTAGGGCTAGGCCAACAGCGCAACAAGAGCTAGAGGAGGAGCAGTAGGAGCAAGTGGAAGCATGGGTCAGCGCTCAATTGCAGAGGAGACAACGAATTCAGAGGGTACGGTGAGTTTTCCCCAATTTCCCAAGAACCCTAATTTTATCAAATTTGGGGGAAAACATTGTAAACCCTAATTGAATGTTTTGGGTATAAATAGAGATGTAGGATGAGTGTATAAAGCATCTCTGGGCTAGCCAGTGAACAATTTTTGCAACCAATTTTCATTATCCAAATTCCTTTTTAGCTACAGTTGATTGTGTGCAATTTGTGTGTATGTTGTATCTTAATTTAGCTTATTTGATGAATGCTGTAGTTGTACTCATGTCTAGCATGAGCTAATTCACTGCAACTAAGGCTCTGATGAATCCTAGTGCACTGTTAGATGATGCATGGTTAGGATAGTTTTCTTGATGCCTGTTTGCTTGAGCAATGGGAAGTACTCAGTGCTCTGGCATGCCTGTGATTGATTGTGCTGTCAAAAGACAGTCAATGCTAGGGGCATATCAGTGAGCAAGCTGATTTTCATCCCATTCTAGATGTATGCATAGGATTTCCAACTCAACCTAGATTGCATTGCTTGATTAGGGCACAAGGTGGATTCAGTTGCCTTAGTAACTTCATACAGTTCTGCATCTTTCTCCTTTTCTGTCACTGTTGCTCAATCCCTTTGCCTTAGGCTGCTGCCTTTGTTTCACTACCACTGTTACCTTGCCTTGCTCACTGCTATAGTGCTTTGCACCACTTGATAGCTTAGGATAACTTCTTGTATGATCCCACTCCCTGTGGACAAACCCCTACTCATCCCTATACTATAAAATTTGGCCTTGTATACTTGCAAGAGTTTTGTGTGCTCCCCATTTTCACACCACACGCTTCTAGGTTTGTTAACCGTACCCAAACGTGTACATTGTTGGTTCAACAATAGTTAACCAAAAGCTTAGCCATATGAGCATTTCATATCAACCATGTTCTTCTTCACCATAACTAGTTCAAATGACTCAAATGAACTAGTTAGAGAGTTGTTCAATTGCAAGTAAATCTTATGTAACTACACAAGACACAATTGAAGCAAAGATGATTTGATTCACTTGAATCGGCTCATGAACTTTTATAGCCATGGTTTGCAAACTGCATTCCTTAGTCTTTTTAAAGTTTAAGTTCAGAAATCATCTTCAGATATATAACCTTCTTAAGTTCGCACACTAGGTTCGCGGACTTAAGCAACCGGCAGAGTTTACAAACTCCAGCAGAAAATCTCGGCAAGAGACCTTCCGCCGGTTCGCGGGGTGGGTTCTCGGTCTTGGCTCACGCAAGTAGTTTTTCAACTCCAGCAAAAATTCTCGGGTTTAAGAACTTCAGCAGTTCGCGGACTGAGTTCGCGGACTTGGAAACAAGCCATTCTTCTGGTTTCTCTTGATCAACAATGTTCGCAAACTTTGGTTCAAGGAATATGACTTTTACATAAATGTGTTTCCACAATAATGCTTATGTCCATCATTGGTTATGTAATCTAAACTCTCATTCCAATCATTGAAACATTCTTAGAGGACGTTATATAGTTGTTACACAATTTCTCGTCAAAGCAATTTTCAAGATGATTGAAACATATCATGACTTTCGTCACTAGGTAAAGATAAACTTGGTCGAAGCGAAAAGCTTACCAACACATATTTTGAGATATAGATAGGCGAGGTATACTCGGCTCGAAATACCAAATGTGTATAATCTAAGTCTATATGTATAGCATACGACTTTTTGTCTCAAGAAGTAGGAGATAGAGTAGATAGACTTTTGAGTGACAGATAAGTTCAAGTCTTCACATACCTTTTTGTCGAGAAGTTCCACCGGTTCCTTGAGTAGTTCTTCTACTTGTATGATGAATCACCATGAAGTCCTTGAGCTCAACTACACTTTCTATCCTAGTCCAAGACTCAGCTATAATAGAATAGAAATCAAGACTTATAGTTTTGATCACTAACATGGACAAACGTGCTTGAGATAGCAACGCACGCGAGTTCGACCGAGCAATGCTCTAACAATCTCCCCCTTTGTCAATTTTAGTGACAAAACTATCAATACATATGGAATACAAAAAAGATAAAGAAACTTAATTAGCACCTATTCCACATGTCTAATCTTCAACATTCCTCGAAATCTTCGTCACTTCCAAGTACTCCAATGATCCCAAAGGTTGTAAGTTTAGCATCATCGATGTTGAAGATCCGTAGCTATAACAATGAGAAAGCATCAGTCTCGATCATTGTTATACAGTGTCATAGTATTATTACATATCGTTAAAGTTCAATTGTATCACAACTTCAACAATAATACTATGGTGATATGTATCACTTCCCCTTAGTCAATACTCCATCTCACATGGAAACCACTCCCCCTTACATAATGACCCGAAGACCATATGTATTTGTAGTGTGAACTAAATATTAATTCTCCCTCTTTTTGTCAATAAAATTGGCAAAGGTACAAGAATGGGATCATAATGAAATTTCCGTAAGAGACATTTCATGACTAAAAAGAAAGAACACACATCATTTAATTTAGATGCAATCATATAGCCGAAGATAATAACATTCATCAAGGAGTTTAAAGATACAAGATAACCCCTCTAAAATTCCACAGCCGCACACCCCTCAAGATATGACCATTAAGCACAAGTTCAAAAGAACTCTCCCCCATTTGATGTCATTCCCGAAAGAACAACAAAAACGACCTTAATTTCGAAAGAAAAGAAAGATTTTATTGGACACCAAAAACCATAAGAATGATTTTTTTATATCCAAAAACTCAATCAAATTAATCACAAGTAAAACCCGTGACTAATTTAATCGGTATACGCAATCAAATTAAACACAAAAAGTGACCAATTCAATTGTTTGTGCTCAACATAAGAAAACTCATGGAGACACAAAAAAAACTCAACTAGATTAATTACAAGAGAACCCATAATTAATCTAATTGGAATACACAACCAAACTAATTACAAAAGTAATCAATTTAATTGGAAATTGTTTTGCTCGACATAAGAAAACTTACGGAGCAATAACTAAATAACCAAACAAGATGATTAATTTAGTTAAAAATGCTCAACATAAAGTACCTTACGGAACAACCAACAAAGATAAAAAAAAATAATCAACTTGGTTGTATCGTGCTCAACATAAGACAAATTATGGAGCCTCATAGTAATACATACGTATATGGATCATGGATGATCAATACTGCGGAATACACAAGGATTCATTTTATCTTCAATCATTATTTGCATTATAACAATAATAGATATAATCCTTGAAAACAAAATATTTTAACCTATCTTCCATCAAAATCATTGACAATATAGGCTTAACTTTTGTATTTGTCAAAAGTCCATTCATCCTTTTACCAGTACGTGAATACCGAACACGAACGACTTTACTTTTGACAAAGTATGGGACCTTCAAGTTCACGGACGCAAACATACATATCCCATAACAAGTTGCAATATAACAAATCATAAAGATTAACACTGCAAAAACATCATCCTCCAAATATTTTTAGAATTTAATAAACCTAAAAAATAATACAAGAAGATGAAAAATAATAGCTATGTGTAGTCATAATCATTGTTATTCAAGCACTAGTTATTCTTACAACTAAACCAAAAAGAATACATACTAGGTAACAATGTATTTGAAATTATTTATCATTCCCGAACTCCTTGTCGTCAACAACCATTGGAATATAAAGTTCATGGAGGAAAGAGTCAATACCAACAAACCGTCTTGGCTGATGATGTCGAACCAGGGCTTTCTGAATTTCCAAAGATCTTAAAACACAAGCCTTTATTTCACTAATCTCCTTTCTTACTTCCTTCAACTCATCAAGAATATCGGAAAACTTATGAGAGTTAGAAGGGACATCCCTTGGCTTTCTTGTATTTTTCCTTTTTCTTTTCAGGGAAGGAGTTACTGGAGATTTCTCTTTCAGTGATTGATGGCTTAACAATCATGTTGACATCTTTTCCGTCCAAAGACATGATGCTTGGAGAACAATTATAAACAACTGGTTTTTGTGAGTGGAATTCACAATCTCAGCAAGCAGTCTTAAGATATAAAGGATATCAGAGAGGAAAAAGGAATGTAAGGTTCGCAACCTTTTACACAGGTTCATGGACACCCAATTCTAAACCCTATAAAGAGTATAAATTGTCGATAGTAACCCTTTACTTTATTTGATAGACAAGAAACACAAACCTAAGAAAAAAACTTTTTCTGAAGCCCGAGCAGTACACAATCTCATCTCTTTTGATCAGGCACATGAGACAAGATTTACCAAACAACACAATTATTTTGTGCTGTGGTGAACAACAATTTGTCCACCATTTTCCTCTTGAGAGGAATCCTCTGACTTCTGTCTATCAAAACTATTTGAACATACCTTCTTCTCTAATGGTCTAATTTTGTCTTTGGAAACCAACTTCTTAGTCGAAGATAAAATCCTACATACCTCAGCAGTCTTTTGGGCAAGTTTAAGCTTCTTTGCCAATCGATTTGCTCTTCGTTGAAGTTTGTTGGCATGCCTCACTTGATGCTTGTACTTGTAACATCTTGATAGTTCATGACCCTTCTGAGAACAAAACGACCACGTCAAACTTGGATAGTATTCAGGCATCTGCGGTGTGAATGCAGCTAGACACATAGTGGATCCCGAAACATTAAAACCAGCGTTTCCAAAGGATGGGTCAATTGATTCTTCCAGCTTGATTGGATTCTCCTCTTCACCGAAACCATCAAGGTTGATATATGTATTGCTACAATTATCAAAATTAATGTTTTCACATAGAAGACCGACACTTGATTTCCTGTCTTCATCGGAATCATAGATCTCAGACATCTCATCAAGTGTTTCAGCAAGACCTTTGTTCCCAGTGTATTTTCTACGATTTGGGCACTCGTTTGCAAAATGACCAAAACCTTTACACTTAAAGCACTGTGGCATATCCTCGTCATTAGCCTCGTCATCATCCCTGTTTTTAGAAGGGACGCGATTGTGAGGTTTATCTGACGACCTAGGTTTGTCTCTTGAAAACCGTTCACTTCTCTTCAATAAAAGATCCCTAAACTGTCTTGTGATCAAGGAGACTGATTTGTCAAGATCTTCATCCGAAAAATCATCCTCAGACTGATCATCCTCAGAGACATAAACATTGTTACTTTTATCAAGTAATTTAGTGTTCCTATGTGCTTTAAGGGAAACATCCTTTCCGATTTTGGATGTATGATCATGATCAAAGATCTTTAGATTTCCAACCAATGTATTTTTGGAAAGATTATCAAGGTTATTTCCCTCAACGATGGCATGCTTCTTAGACTCATATATAGATGGCAACGATCTGAGAATTTTCATCACAATGTCTTTTTCAGGAATAGTCTTACCCAATGCAAACGATGCATTAAAAATCTCAGACACTTTGTGATTAAACTCATCAAATGTATCTTCATCTTCCATACGAAGGTTCTCCCAATCAGAATTAAGGTTTTGAAGCATAGATTCCTTTTCACTGGAGTTACCTTCGAATACGGTTTCTAAGATATCCCAAGCATCTTTAGACCGAGTGCAATTAGACACATGGTGCTGAAGATTTGGGGTAATGGCATGTATGATAGCATTCAAACCGTCGGAATTTTGCTTTGGAACATTTATCTCAGCAGGGGTGTATTCACCAATAGGTTTGGGAACGTTTACATCTCCAACTGCCACAACGGGAGCATCATAGCCATTAACAACATATACCCATGATTGAAAATCACGTGTTTGAAGAAAAGCTCACATATCAATTTTCCACCATAAGAAATTAGAGCCATCGAAGACTAGTGGTACGTTAATAGAGATAGCACCTCTGTCCATAGAGTCAGATCGCTACAAACACAGACTTGTAAGGTCTTAAACGTGTTTGCCTGCTCTGATACCAATTGAAAAAGCGGGAGTCTAACAACACCACCCAATATTTTCGCTTAGCAATCTGTATGGACAAACTCGAATGTACTTTTAAGAGAATCAACAAGACTCAGTCAATTAAAAGTATATCAACGAGTTTATATCTCTCTCTTGATTTGATTTCCTCAAATAGAAACTGCGAGTACTAATCAAATACAAGGAATAAATTGGATGGTACCAAAGACCAATATCCAAATGTCAATCAATATCAATCAACAACTGTTAGGTCGGATTCTCCAATAGATTGATCTAACGCACAACCTATATTATTTCAATTATAAAGATAAAACAATATAAGGCGGAAATTGAAATAACACAGACACCAGAAATTTTGTTAACGAGGAAACCACAAAAGCAGAAAACCCCCGGGACCTAGTCCAGATTGAACACACACTGTATTAAGCCGCTACATACACTAGCCTACTCCAAGCTAACTTCGGACTGGACTGTAGTTGAATCCCAATCAGTCTCCCACTGATCCAAGGTACAGTTGTATTCCCTACGCCTCTGATCCCAGCAGGATACTACGCACTTGATTCCCTTACCCACAACTAAGAGTTGTTACGACCCAAAATCGCAGGCTTTGACAATAAGCAAATATGTCTCACACAGACAAGTCTATCAAAGGATCAATCTGTCTCCCACAGAAAAACCCTAAAGTTTTTGTTCCGTCTTTTGATAATAATCAAGGTGGACATGAACCAATTGATAATCCGGTCTTATATTCCCGAAGAACAGCCTAGATTAATCAATCACCTCATAACAATCTTAATCATATGGTAGCGAAACAAGACGTTGTGGAATCACAAACAATGAGACGAAGATGTTTGTGATTAATTTTTATATCTTTCCTATCGGAGATATCAAATCTCAAGCCAATCAATCTGATTGTACTCGTACGATAGAAGATGCAAGATCAGATCACACAACTACGATAAAAGTAGTATCGGGCTGGCTTCACAATCCCAATGAAATCTTTAAGTCGTTAACCTGGTTTTAGAAGAAGAAAACCAAAGGTTAAAGGAGAACCGACTCTAGTACGCAAACTAGTATCACACGTAAGGTGTGGGGATTAGTTTTGCACAATACTAGATGTCTCCTTTATATAGTATTTCAAATCAGGGGCCTTGGTAACAAAGCAATCAATATTCACCTTTAGATGAAAACCTGATTTAGATTCAAGCTAATATTTCTCAACCGTTAGATCGAAAACTTATCTTGTTATACACAAATGAACTGCATGCTTCTAGGTTTGTTAACCGTACCCAAACGTGTACATTGTGGTTCAACAATAGTTAACCAAAAGCTTAGCCATATGAGCATTTCATATCAACCATGTTCTTCTTCACCATAACTAGTTCAGATGACTCAAATGAACTAGTTAGAGAGTTGTTCAATTGCAAGGAAATCTTATGTAACTACACAAGACACAATTGAAGCAAAGATGATTTGATTCACTTGAATCGGTTCATGAACTTTTATAGCCACGGTTTGCAAACTGCATTCCTTAGTCTTTTTAAAGTTTAAGTTCAGAAATCATCTTCAGATATATAACCTTCTTAAGTTCGCACACTAGGTTCGCGGACTTAAGCAACCGGCAGAGTTTACAAACTCCAGCAGAAAATCTCGGCAAGAGACCTTCCGCTGGTTCGCGGACTGGGTTCGCGGACTTAGCTCACGCAAGTAGTTTGTCAACTCCAGCAGAAATTCTCCGGTTTGAGAACTTCGGCAGTTCGCGTACTGAGTTCGCGGACTTGGCAACAAGACATTCTTCCGGTTTCTCTTGATCAACAAAGTTCGCGAACTTTGGTTCAAGGAATGAGACTTATACATAAATTTGTTTCCACAACAATTATTATGTCCATCATTGGTTATTTAATCTAAACTCTCATTCCAATCATTGAAACATTCTTATAGGACGTTATATAGTTGTTACACCATTTCTCGTCAAAGCAATTTTCAAGATGATTGAAACATATCTTGACTTTCGTCACTAGGTAAAGATAAACTTGGTCGAAGCGAAAAGCTTACCAACACATATTTCGAGATATAGATAGGCGAGGTATACTAGGATCGAAATACCAAATGTGTATAATCTAAGTCTATATATATAGCATACGACTTTTTGTCTCAAGAAGTAGGAGATAGAGTAGATAGACTTTTGAGTGACAAATAAGTTCAAGTCTTCACATACCTTTTTGTCGAGAAGTTCCACCGGTTCCTTGAGTAGTTCTTCTACTTGTATGATGAATAGACTAGAAATCAAGACTTATAGTTTGGATCACAAACATTGACAAACATGCTTGAGATAGCAACGCATGCGAGTTCGACCGAGCAATGCTCTAACAATTGTGACCATCTGGAGCAATTTGCCTCTTTTAATACTGTGGCGGGTTTAGAGCGACCTGATTGGTCGATGAGGAAGAGGGCCGGCCGACAAGTATGGGCCCAGCCACAACTCATGTGCATGTGGCGGATTTAAAGCGACCTGATTGGTCGATGGGAAAGAGGAGGGATGGTCGAGCAACATGGGGGTGTGGCCATCTGCAAGTGGCGCCGGCTGGCCTATGGCACGACCATACCTCCCTTTGTTGCCGCTCCTATTTTCCGCGGCTCCTCTTTTATCCCTTGTTTTCTGATTTTGGGTAGGATTTTGCGCCTACTAATCCATGGCGGATCAATTGCCTAGTTTGCCTAAGCTTAGTTTCGACCAGCAGGGTCTAATATACTGCGCAGGGCGCAAAACCCTAATTTTTGCAAATTAATCAGGTTGATATTTGAATCTTGTGAATTATCACAAAATTGATTGAATTATGTGTGTTGACACAAAGTTCTTTAAATTTGTTGCCAGAGAGCAGTATGCTTTCCGATTGAGTACTTTTATGCAAGGACCTTAACCTTAATACTTTGGGAAATTCATGCTACTCTGCTGCGAGTAAAAACAAATTGTCATGTCATATCAATATTAAGGATTCAGCCGGCGAACATAGCACATAAAGTATTCAAAGAAGCTTATATTAATTGGATAATACAGACAGGGTGATGAAATTTACAAAATATCCGGGCTTGTTGCTACATGCACCATTCTGGGATAAATTTCATGTGAAGATATTGAATTTCTCAATAAATGCGCCAGTGAAGAGGTTGAGCACTCATCACCTTTACATGGATATGTTTCTTTGCAGAGTGACGACACATTAAATGAAAGGTTTTACAAATTTAGCCTTGAACTAAAAACCACCATCAACAGGAACAAAACATGGAGTATTGTTTCATCAAACGGATTACGGAACGGACAAGCATGGTTTATGTAACCACAATTTCTAGACAGTCTCTCTTTAGTAGGGAGAATATCTGACAAACACTTCCACCAGAATTGTTTTACTCTTGGCCAGGTCTGTAGCTTCCAAAATTCCTTCCAACTGATTTCTGTGTCTGGAATTATTGTAGATAAATGTATGTCTCCCAAACTTAAAGAATGCAACTTGTTGTAAGCTTATATAAGAGTGAAAACTCCATTACTTGTTAAATTCCATACAAGCTTATCATCTGCAGCTGCGGGAATTCTCATATGTAGAATGAGTTGTGCAGTATCATAATCGAAGAGATGATGAATGATAGAACTATTCATACTCTTTCTTCATGAAGCATTAAGTCTTCTACCCAAATATAATCTTCACTGTCTTCAACACCTTATTTTGGAACTTGAGGAGTATTAAGACCTATTACCCAATTATCCAACCATATTTTTATTTTGTTACCTTTTTCCAATCTCCACCTGTTGTTTTCCTTAATGAAAGGAATTTGTTTCATCACTCCATTCCACACCCATGAGCTATTCGGCTTTGGAATGGCATGCAGAATACTGGTACATGGAAAATACTTGGCTTGTATGGATTTGACCCATTGCTCTTCTGAGTTCATACATATTCGCCAGGCTTCTCTGACAAGGAGTGCTTGGTTTAGAATTTTCAGATTTCTAAAACCTTGACCTCCTAAGTTTTTATGTAACCCTAAACGTTTCCAGGAAGTAATATAAGTTCCCTTTTTGTCCTTAATACCCCACCAGAAGCCACGCTGAACTGAATCAATCTGATTAATAGTATCAACTGGTAATTGTAGGTAGCTCATTGGGCACATTGGTATTGTATTGATGACGGTCTTGATCATTAACGATTTAGAACATTGAGACATTGATTCACCATTCCATTGAGATAATCTTCCTTTGACTCTATCCACCAGTTCTGAGAAACACTCAATTTTTTTCTTTCCAATAAGTAACGGGATACCCAGATATCTTTCACTGGAGTTCATTCTTGGGACTTTTAATCTTCTTGTGAGTATCCTGCAAAATCTCTGCGGCACGTTAACACTATAGTAAACACTAAACTTATTGAAGTTTACTGTATGTCCTGAAGAAGCACCAAAGTCCTCAATAACTTTCAACAGATTACTGACATTGTGGAGATCAGCTTGTATGAATAAGAGACAATCGTCCGCAAAAAAGAGATTGGAGATTGAGGGAGTACTAGGGGCTATTTTTATACCTTGTATATTATTGTTCTGTTCCGCATGAAGAAGTTGTCTCGAAAATGCCTCCATAACAATGATAAACAGGTAAGGTGATAACGGATCACCTTGCCTTATTCCCCTTGTTGGCTGATAAGCTTTACATGGTCCTCCATTTAGCATAATGGATATTTTTGTAGTGCTTATACAATGCATAATTAAATTACACCAGTCTTGACTGAAACCCATCTTCAACATAACATCCATAAGAAAACCCCATTCAAGCCTATCAAAGGCTTTTGACATGTCTAGCTTTAGGGCTAGATGCTTAGATATCTCCTTCTTATTGTTCATTGTGTGAACAATCTCTTGTGCCAAGTGTATATTGTCTGAGATTTGTTGACCTGGTACATAAGCTGCTTGTTATATGGATATGATTTTCCCCATTAGTTTCTTCATTAGAGGCTAAAATCTTGGAGATTATCTTGTATGATGTGTTGCATAGTGTTATGGGACGCAAATCAGCAGGAAATTGTTTATTTTTTGTCTTTGGGATGAGAGTGACATTAGTGATGTTTAAACTTTTGAGTATAAATCCCGAGCTGAAAAATTGCCTTACAATTTCCACCACTTCTGCACCTATAATTTCCCAATGAGATTGAAAAAATCCAGGAGGAAAACCATCCGGCCCTGATGCTTTACAAGGCTTTGTGTCTTTTAAAACCTTCATAATTTCTTTTCTTTCAGGTATTTTCATTAACTCCAAGTTATCCGCATCAGTGATCACCTTGGCCAACCTAACATTTTTGAAAGAAAAAGTAAATTGATTATGTGAGCTTTCAACTTTCAAACCTATCATACCCACCTGCCAATCATACCCATCCCAAATTAAACCCAGGGCTATTTTGCGTTTCCTCCCCTGCCAAGATCGCTAATTAGCGTTTCCTCCCCAAATAGATTTAAATTAGGGTTTCCTCCCCTCGTTACATTTTCCATCCATTCCTCGGTTAGATGAGTCAGCACCAGTGCACGCGTGGCATAAATTGTACACGTGTTCCATGACTTCCCCAAAATACCCTCCACTAAAAACCAGTTTACAATCATCACAAACATTGCCGCAACCACCACCTTCTCTGTTATTTCTTCATAGCTCAAACCCTAACCTAGACATCACCAATTCCTCCATCTATCATCATTTCAGAGTCTTCCCTAATTTCTATGAGACCCCTGCAACACAATCTATTCTCGGCACCTTCATTCACCAACAGCTCCGTCAACAACAAAAAAAAATCTTCTCCATAATCTCATCCACGACTGTATCTTCACTAGTATAACAATAACTCAGCAAACCCATTAAATCCATTGTTCTTCTCTAACACGACCCTCAATTCCATTTCTCAATCCCTTCACAGAACCATTAATTTCACCATCTACCAACTCGAGCTGTTGGTTTTCGGATTCAACCAAAAACCCATCTTCAGTTGATTTCCAATTCCATATTCTCTGTAAACCCCATCTCCAATCTCCATTAATGTAGCTTCATCTCTTACAACTCTAAACACATATCCATCTGTCTCATCTCAGATCCCCATCAATACCCATTGCCATCAACACAGTGGTAAATCCCCAATTCATAACACTAATTTAAAAAATAATTTGATTGGGTTGTTGCATGAAGTTGCAGATGAAAAATTAGGTTTGGTGGTAAAATTGATTTGGGTATTAAGGTTTGATGGGCCTGTCTAGGGTTTGAGTCGAATTGGATATCGAGAAATTGAATTTGTTGAATCGATGAAATAATGATATTGAAGATGGATCTGGTGATCTTGAGTTGAATTGGATGAATTTAGAGAGTGGGTTTGAGTTTGACTGCTGTTGGTAGTCGATTACAGATGATAGTTAGGATTTATTGAATCGGTTTGAAGCAGAGAAAGAGATGAGGCTGGTGGAGATGAAATTGTGTTTCTACGATAAATGGGTATTCTGAGTTAAAAGGAGTTGGTGGTGATGTTGTGTTGCCGTTGAAGATGCAGACGAGTGTCTGAGTCTCAGTTGCAGGGAAGAACACGAGTTGGTGGTAATTCATTTCAGATTATGATTTTGATTTAAACAAATGGGGGTATTTTTGTAATTTTGTTCGACATGTGTACATTTTTTCCACGCGTGTATCCTTGCTGACTCAACTAACTGGAAGTTGGATGGAAAATGTAACGAGAGGAGAAAACCCTAATTTCAATCTATTTGGGAAGGAAACGCTAATTAGCGATCTTGGCAGGGAAGGAAACGCAAAATAGCCCGTAAATCCATCACCAACTCTTCAGGAAACTAGATCATCAATCATTGCACTTGCACACCCAAATAACACAAGATTTACACACGAAAGCAAGCAAACCGCCAACCCGTCTATCAAATACCAACACGCAACTCTTTAGTCTTTGCATATCAAAATCAAACAGTCCGTTTCTGCGTTTCTTTCTTTTCCTTCCACACGTGTCATCATCTTAACCACTGATAACTCAAGCACCTTGTTTTCGATAAACTATTGAGATCTGGACACGTCATATCAACCCCAACAATTTTAAAGTAGGAATAAATAGTAGTTAATTACATTATTTGGCTAATGACAAAACAAAGCCGTTTTTATACGCTAAAACTAATGTCGTGATTCTGATTGATCCTCTTTCTCTCTATATATCTACAAATCCTTTCGATTTTCTCGATTCAGTTTTTTTCTTTTCTTTTGGATTTTCAATGGAGTATTTCTCATCATCATCATCAGTTTTGATAAGCTTAAGGAATAGAGTGAATTCATATTTATCAGAATATGAACCAATACTACTAGTTGTAACTCCACTCACAGCACTCTTAATTGCTTCTACTCTTCACTCATTCTTGAATCATATTCAAAATCAAGGATTCAAATCTGCTTTTATAGGGTTTTTTATGAACTCTATCAAGTAAGTAATCTTTACAAGGATTGGTAATATTCTTCAATTACTTAATTTTGATTTTTTTTCTCTTTAAAGTGTGATTTGATGATTACAGGTTGATTCCATTTGTTAAGAATTACATAGATGCTGAGAAACAAAAGGTAATTTGTTTTTTATTAGTAGTTGTTAATTTTGCTTGTTTCCCATATGATATAGTATTCAATTCATTCATGTGTATGTGAATTTGGAACATTAAATGCAAATTCTAGGGTTCTGTCAGTTAACTCAATTAAGACCTTGTTCCCCCAAAATAGCTAACATGGTGAAATTAGTGTGTGAAATACTAGAGATAAGGTTGTACTGTACTTAGTACTTCGCCTACATATTTTATAGTAGTACATGTTTTGTGCTAGAGACCCCACTTTTTTTGGTTCCAAAAAGAAAAAGAAGAAAATGTTAGGGCGCACGCCACTTGCTAGGTTGTTTTCTGTGGCACATTATAAACCCTTAGATCCCGGCGTTGATCCCAAAAGGTGCACTATAGTGAGGATTGGCAACTGGTGTGCATATAACACTGACTCGAAATTTAGATGAAAGATAATCAAATGTAGTTTTCGATTAGTAATTGTGATTATTTCTACTGATGTAGGTGGTTGATAAGATGCAATCTGGTGGTAAATCTAAAAGAGATGGTTGGCAAACTGAGTTACCAAAGGTTGGATTAGGAGGACATGTAATAGACAAGTTGAGAGAAGAGAAAGAAAAAGATGTGGCTTGGCAAGGGAAATGCTCCGGTACAGTGTATGTTTACTGTTTTACATTTTGATTTATGTAGGTGTCTTGCACGTTGAAGAGTACAAAATACCCACTCTGTAATTTCTCATTATGCTTCATTTTGTGACTTTTGATGAGATTTTTTTTTTGATGCAGATACATTGGTGGAAATGACTCGGAGAGGCATTTTTCTTTGATAAATGAGGCGTATTCAATGTTAGTAGGACATGGTACATTTTATCAATTGTTTTTTCCCTTGAATTTATTTGCTTTTAGCATTTACTTTCAGCTATAGATTTGGCAGTTCTGTGCTTGGGGTGGGGATATTAAATGACAAGCTGCAAGCCTTCATTTTCAGAAATCATTTATCTTCATTTTGTTTGAATTTACATCAAATGGTCAGATAAACACTCTGTTTATGCTGACAAGTATATTTCAAGATATGTATGATGCAATAAATGACCTATACATATATTGGAGCAGATAGCAAGAACCATTTCATCAGACATGCATATTTTTTATTTTCCAATGGATTTACATGTTTCATTAATGGAAATTTATTGAAAGTGAAGCTTAAGGACTTTAATAACCTGGATTTTGTGAATTAGATTATGTCCTTAGTTATCTAAATTTGGTTTTTGCAGCTATTTATATAAAGATGTTCTTTAGTTGGATGTACATGTTAACAGATAGAATTATAGTATGAGGTGCAATTGTAAGAACTTACATACAGATATTCTGTATGGAAAAAAGTAATCTCCTACTTTTTATATTCTCCTAGTTTTCATCGAATTTCTTAGCACACAACATAAAGCTGATATGTTGATTCATACTCAGGTCATATTTTTATATGTTCATTTGTTCAGGTTTGCACATACGAATCCGTTGCATCAAGATGTGTTTCAGAGTGTAGTACGGTTTGAGGCAGAGGTGGTTGCAATGACAGCTGCATTGCTTGGAAGTAAGGAAACGGCTTCGGGAGGACAAATCTGTGGAAATATGACATCAGGAGGGACTGAAAGTATACTACTAGCTGTGAAAACATCACGCGATTACATGAGAACAAAGAAGGGAATAAGGAAACCAGAAATGTGAGTGGCTTCAATACTTTCTATGGTGTTATAATAGAACCTAAGTATGATATTCTGGAGTTTTCATCTGTAGGATAATTCCTGAATCTGCACACTCAGCATATGACAAGGCTGCACAGTATTTTAATATCAAGTTGTGGCGAGTCCCAGTAAACAAAGAGTTTCAAGCAGATGTCAAAGCAATCCGAAGATTTGTTAACAAGAATACTATTTTAGTATGTATTCCTTAAAAGAAATCTTACTTGTCTTTCATTCATATATGTTGTTTTGGTTTGGCATTACTGGCAGAATCTCGAGGCATATTATTATATTTATTTGTGCCATAATTGCAATTTGATAATGTGAATTTTATGTATTCTCAGATTGTTGGATCTGCCCCAGGTTTCCCTCATGGAATAATCGATCCCATTGAAGTATGTAAACTAAATTTTTTTATTAAAAGATTTGAATCTGTTCTATTCATTTCTTGAATGGTTTTATTTATTTCCTTGTTAGATAGATTTCTGCTGCTTATCAACTCAATTTTGCAGGAACTTGGTGAACTGGCATCCAGTATGGGAATTTGTTTGCATGTCGACCTTTGCCTTGGTGGCTTCGTTTTGCCTTTTGCTCGTAAACTTGGGTATGGACACTGTTGTTATTTGTTAATAATGTGTTAGCTTTGTTGTTTTCACATGATAATGATTACTAAGGACTAATCTACTATTCTGCTCTGTCTAGTTAAATTTTATAACCATTTCTTTCCAACTTCCCAAGAGGAAAATAGATTTTGCACTAACCAGCATCCTTTAAGCACATTTGAAACATGCAGTATAAAGTAAACCCCGAATCACTTGTTGAGTCAATGGTTATCCTTTTACAGGTACCCAATTCCCCCCTTCGACTTTTCGGTTGAAGGAGTAACATCAATATCAGTTGATGTCCACAAATATGGGTTGGCTCCTAAGGGAACAAGTACAGTTCTATACAGGAATCATGAAATACGAAAGGTAGTGGCTTACAGAGTTTGATTCCTGTGCTAACCATTTTTTTTCCAGCCTCATTGTGGATTACTAATCTTTTTTTCTCCATGTCTGTAAACTAACTTGCTGATGGATTGGATGCCTTCGTCGGCAGCACCAATTTGTTGCTGGTAAGTGTACTACCTCTCCTTTTGTATGTTTTTGCTGTTTTGGTGAATTGTTATAATCTCTAACTGATCATGATTCTACAATGCGTCCAACCTCTATGTCTTTGCACATTCTTCGTGCTTTAACAAAAAGGCTTAAGCTTAAAACTGTATCTTTTGTGTCAAATTTCCAGAGGCGTCATTTGTATTCCAGAAAATTACACTTACTTAGTCAAACACTTCCCTGAAAACTCACCAGTAAATTTAATGATCTAGTTGTCTTCCGTGATACTGTGGATGTATACCTGCATATTTATTTTAAGTTGTTACTTATTCCACCACTTCTTTGCTGCAGTTACTGAGTGGTCAGGTGGGCTTTATATTTCTCCAACAATAGCAGGGAGCAGGCCTGGGGGTTTGAGTGCCGGGGCTTGGGCAGCAATGATGAGTCTAGGCCTAGAAGGTACTAATTCCACCAGTATTTTCAGCCAAACATTAAAAGTAAACCTTCATATTTTTAATTTAGCGACGTTATTGTGGATAACTAATAAATTAGTACCATTTATTACAGGTTACTTGCAAAACACTAGAGAGATCATGGAAGTGTCTAAGCAAATACAAAAAGGGTAGAAGATATTTCAATTTGAAAAATTCAAATCTATGTACTCTCTAAATTATTAAGCTAGTTTTGTGCTGTATCCAGGATAAAGGAGATTCCTGAGCTATTTATCATTGGAAGGCCAGACATGACAATTGTCGCATTCGGTTCAAATGATTTAGACATATTCGAAGTCAATGATATAATGTCCTCCAATGGCTGGCATTTGAATGCACTGCAGAGACCGAACAGGTAGGGGTTATCTTTTGACGAGATTTGGTAATCATTTTAGAATCAATAGACCATTTTGACTCTAGAGTTCAGAAGGCGTTTTATTTGAATCCCTTAGCACTGCTGTTTTCAGTGGTGTTACTAACCGTCTGATGGAGAGTCAGTGGCATCTCTACCTTCTTCAGTGTCCGTAAAACTCTATGCAGATTGAATCTTTATGAATTCTAACTTTTCCCGCTGACCAGTAAATTTTCTATTGTGTTTGAAACAGCCTGCATATTTGCGTGACTCTTCAGCATGTTTCGGTGGTTGAGGACTTCCTCAGAGTCTTGAAGGAAGCTGTGCAAACGGTAAGTCTGTCTTTGATAGCTAATTTGAGCAGTCTTTAAGTATTTTTCATTCTTAGCAGATCAATACATGTGTCAGATTGCCTTATCTATATATATATTCTTCTTCCTCATTTTTTTCTTTCTTTTTGTGTGGACAATTTTCAGGTTAAAGCAAATCCCGGACCAGTCAAGGGAGGGATGGCTCCGATATATGGTGCAGCAGGGAAAATGCCTGATAGAGGTATGGTTCACGATTTGTTGGTAGATTTTATGGATAGCTCTTGTTGATGTGAGAGCCTCCAGTCAACGTTGTTCTCCTTGCCATTTCTGTTGTATTGAATTTGTCTGAGACACTGGCACACGTATTAATTGTCTGGAGGACCACACGGTTCCTACATATTTAGTTTTACATAACAATGGGAGGAACCTGCAAGTGCAGATCCATGACAATGAGATAATCTTAGCAAACTACTTGTGACTATTATATTGAAAACGTTTGATTTTTGTTTCACCCGACTAATTAACCTTGCTATCCTACCATGCTCGGTGACCAGACAGTTTCAGAAGTACGTTAAATTTGAAATCGACCATCTCCTCCAAAGCACGGTATCTCTGAGTCAAAAGTGATAAAAGAAGGTTAATGTTGACTGTGACACTCTTACCTTCTACAGCGGAAACAGATGTTTCAAATTTGCCCAAAATTTCAGTTTCGAATTATTGTTGCCGACTTGACAGTTTTAGAGCTTCAAGTTATTGGGTTTAAGGGGCAGGCACATAGTGCCTGCAAGAACTTATGACATTTCCAGGAGTAACCGAGTAACTTCTTGTACCTTTACTTTTTTACTAATCTAACAGAATACCCTTTCTGAGGATCAGAAAAGCACCTGTTGACTTGTGACAGTATCTGTTACTGGGGTGCCCATTTTTTCACTAACAACTGTTTTTGTGATTCTTTCGTTCTCTCAACAAATCCATCCGGTAACCATTCAGATCTGAAGTCAGATTTAATATCAAATTCACTTGGTGGTCTTAATACCCATATAAAACATTTCCCACTATTCTCCAAATCCAAAGCTAATTCTATCATTTTTGATGCTCCAATAGTGTTTTGAGAACCAAATGAAATTTATACAACTGAAGATGGTTTGATGGTTGAATCACTTTATACAACTCTCTGTAGAAATCCCAAATTCTTTGCCCGTCCTTAAGTTTGAAACAACACTCTCATTAGTTGTTATGTTCTTCTCATTGGCTAGTAAAAATGGAGGAAGCAAAGGACCAATAGTCCAAAAAACCATATGATTTCTAAGAATTTCCAAAACCAAAACTTCACTTTTACCTTCTTTAGCAAAGACAAATGCTACAAAATTCGCCCAAATCGACCAACCGTTCATAAAGAATGATGGATTATGTGATTAGTGTAAGCTAAAAAGAGTCTTGTCAGGCAATAGAGGAAGTCTTGGCAGGTGCATAGCGCGCAATTTTACTAGTTTTAGATACGTAAATCAAATTCAGTATATATGTTATGTCATGTGTGAACATTTCATTTTCGCGGACTTTAATCGGCTCAGAGTCGGGTCAGTCATTCCGTAGAAATGGTAGCCTTGAGTTGAAACCTGGCTTTGATGAAGAACACTACTAAACTTTAAAAGACTAGCTTATCCAGCACACACATGGCTATATATTGCATCTACCGTTTGTATTTTCCTCGGTTCTCTCAGACATGGCAATATAAAGCCCCACCAAATGGGTGAGAAATTAAAATGTTGTCGCAAACTTTGACATACACGATTTACCAGGAATCAAACTGAGAGCTAATTGATAACTTAGTTCTGTTTTTTGTATCAATAAATTAAAATCTACTTTCACAAAAATTCGTCAACTAACCATACTAGCTTGTTAGCATGACGTATATCAAATTCACAATGAATACAGATCCCCTCCAGTGAAACATATCCCATACACACATGACATAACATATATACTGCTGTAAAAAATTAAACAACGTATACGGCATCAGTATGAACCAAATATTACAGAAAACTAGAAAGCAAGCAAGATAGGCATGACATATACAAACCATAAACCATCGGGATACCAAACTGAATAGAAAATCTCGAAATCAGAAACTATTCAATCAAGGGCTGGTTGAGTGAGAGTCTTTAGGAAGCTCAGGCAATGCTGGTTTTGGTAGAGTTTCTGGAATCTTAGGCAATTCTGGCAGTTTTGGGATTTCAAACTTGGGTAGTTCAGGTTTAGGAAAATCAGCAGGGATCTTGGGGAATTCAAGTTTTGGAAAAGCTGGGATATCAAATTTTGGGAATTCAGGCTTGGGAAATTCCAGCTTTGGCAATTCAGTCTTTGGCAGCTCAGGCTTAGGAAGTTCTGTCTTAGGCAACTCAGGCTTCGGGACTTCAAGCTTCGGCAACTCAGGCTTTGGGACTTCAAGCTTTGGCAACTCGGGCTTTGGGACTTCAAGCTTCGGCAACTCAGGGTTTGGAAGAGTAGGCACGTCGAATTTTGGCAACTCAGGTTTTGGCAGAGTTGGAACGTCAAGCTTTGGCACCTCTGCCTTCTCGGTTAAAGACACCGTTTCAGTCTTTGGAAAAGTTGGGATATCAAGTTTTGGTAATTCAGGCTTGGGAATTTCCAGCTTCGGCAATTCAGTCTTTGGCAACTCAGGGTTGGGAAGTTCAGGCTTAGGGAGTTCTGTCTTGGGCAACTCGGGCTTCGGTAATTCTGGCTTGGGAACTTCCAGCTTTGGCAACTCAGGCTTTGGGACTTCAAGCTTCGGCAACTCAGGCTTTGGGACTTCAAGCTTCGGCAACTCTGGCTTTGGGACTTCAAGCTTTGGCAACTCTGGCTTTGGGATTTCAAGCTTCGGCAACTCAGGCTTTGGAATTGTAGTAGGCACATCGAATTTTGGCAATTCAGGTTTTGGCAGAGTTGGAACTTCAAGCTTTGGCACCTCAGGCTTCTCGGTTAAAGACGCTGTTTCAGTCTTTGGAACTGATGGCAATTCGGGCTTAGGCAGAGAAGGGATTTCAAGTTTAGGAAATGATGGAAACTCGGGCTTTGGAAATGACGGGATGTCAATCTTGGGCAGTGCTGGCAACTCTGGTTTCGGTAGAACCGGAATTTCAAGCTTTGGCAACTGTGGCAATTCTGGCTTTGGAAAGCTTGGGATCTCAGGAAATGGTGGTAGTTCAAATTTAGGTAATGTAGGTTTTGGAATCTCTGGAACAGTTTGTGTCGTCTCCAATAGATAACGACCTGCTTGAACCATCGTCACGTGGTTGCCGCTAATGAGAAACAATGTACTGAACATGATGAACATCAGAGAAAAGATTGAAGTAAGTTGGTTCCCATGAGAAGCCATTGCTGGTGAATGGTGAAATCAAGAAAGCTTTGTATTACTGAGAGAGTGGGTATTGAAAGAAGTTCGTTTGAGAATGAAGGAATGAAAAATTATGTTTGCATGATTCGGTTTTTATAGCTGGAGCCTTGAACGGTAGTGTCACTTATGTTAGATATTGGTAGATGAGAACTGAGACTTGAGATACTTCTAGTTCAATAGTTGTTATATGTGAGATGGCAAGTCAATGAAGTAGGATAGACTTTCTAATTTGTGTATGTTTAATTAGTTCAACTTCTCAACTGTTCTTTACAAACATATATATAGAATAATATTATGAATCCCAAGTTTAGTTTAGAAAATGAGTTCAAACCACACACTTCCAACATATATTTATTTATTTTCTTACCAAGCAACTTTTATTTCATAAGAAGACGCATGTTACATGCAAGTCCAAATAGCTAGACGAAGTAGAAAAAAAATACTATCCCATTTCTGGAAAAGTGTTATTTTCATTTTTTTCATTTAAATCTAAAATAGATCAAATTGAAAATGTAAAAGTAACACTTTTTCAAAAACGGAACGAGTAAAATAATGAAAAATTATTACAGCAGCTCCATCAAACTGAAATAATCTTAGCAAACTTTTGTCACTAGCTTTTCTGAAATTTGGTCGTATAACCGGCTAAGGAAAAATCTTGGGTGTAGTGGACGGAGTAAAATCCGAACTTGGGTGAAAAAACATCCCCAGGAAAAACTTTGGTTTTTCGGACAAAAAGAAATGCCATTAGACCCAAGAAAAATAAAAATAAGAGGGTTATAGAGCCAAGTTTTATTTTGTTGAAAAGGCAGGAAAAACAAAAACAAGCTTCTCAAGTCTCACAGCTCCAGCACCAGATCTACAAGAGAAATACAAAGAAATATATCAGAATATCTATCAAAATAGAGCTGGACTTTATATTGGTGATCATTTTACGACATGCACCTAGAATTTTACACGTAAAAAGGCGATTATTATAGTACTTACATTCTGCGTCTGTCTTGATCCAGTATTCTCCGTTCGCGTATAGAGTGCTGTCCTTTGTCATGGTACCTCGTTTTTGAGTCTGATGACTCCGTGGAGGAAATGAGGATATTTCTTCATCTACCATTGAACGAGCTGCATTCTTGTTGTAACTAAGAGTGATTCCGGTGTTGTTCTCATTCTTGCGGGACATTTGAGAATTTTGTGGAACGGTAGAGCACTCTGGATGAACTTTTCTGCTGAAAATTTGTAATGCCTGGAAAAGGGAAAAAATCAGAAAAGAGAAAACATAAACATGAGTTACCTTACAATATGAACAGTAAACAAACGTAACGTAGTATCTGCTGTAAGATGAACTGAGTGATTTACCTTTTGGAGTCTGTTTTCAGCTGAAACCGGATCAGCAGGAGTACCACTACGGAGCATCAGCCACTTCAAAAACTTCTTTATGGACATATCACTGACCCCTGCAGAATATTTGGTATGATAATTTTCCTTAGAGTAGTTCTCCTTTTCGAGCCTGTTCTTCTGAAACAACTCTCCTAAGGAGGGACGAGGGTTTTTCCTTGCCACTATCGTGCATTCAGTAGGCAAGTCAAAATATCCTTGAAGTGGAGTATGTTTTCTGTCGCCACTGCCATTGTCAGTACTTGCACCGAGTGTCACAGTACTGACATGACCAGTCCTGGCTGACATTGAACCATTCCAGTAGAACCTATCATCCTTCAGCTTATTAATTACGTTGGCGTTTAACACTTTCTCTAACTCCTCATTCGCGAGCTTCAAGTTATTTTGAGATACGTTTTCGAAAGAAAAAGTTGGTGTTTGAGGTTCAATAACAAGTTGATTTTGGTCCAAACCCAGTATTTCAATTGTCAGAAACCCATCGAAACATCCAGAGATGGAAACATCTGCTGAAGAGGACTCGAGTCCTTTGCAAGCGAGGAACTCGTTGTTTTCTTCAACTCTAGAAGAACCCATTCTAGCAAATGCTTCTGCAGGAGATTTTCTTTCTGAGGTTGGTTGTCCTGGGAAAAGGCTTGCATAACAGTAGGTATATATATTTGGTTTTGGATGGTAGTACTGTTGCTGTTCAGGAGTGAGGGCTTTTGCCCCAGACCTGCAAACAAAATACGAATAAGCCAAAGAAGGGTCATTTCCTGCCCTTCTGTGACCTACAAATTATCTTTAGCAACAACAAGACATGCAGTATGGACCAATGCTGCTGATCAGAAGAAAATATCTCTTTCAACAACAAAAGGTGCAGATATTTTTATAATGTGGTAAAAGCAAATGGTGAATTATTTTCTGCGACAGAAGTAATAGAAAAATTCTGGTGCAAATGGTGGATCTCCGTACGTACGTGTTCTTCTATCTATCGCTTATTACCTCTTTAACTAACTAATTAAAGGTCAGTCGACTCGAAACCCAAGCTTTCTCTTTTGTTTTTGTCATGATCAGGTTGTTTTCTCTTCAAATATATTTGATTCTCTAAGGATATGTACTGTATCAACCTTTGTTGTTTTATGTAACTTGATTTTTATCTTGACTGTCTTTATTCGTTAAAGTTGCAGAAGAATTACCACTGTATACTTACTGTTGAAATCAACACTAATTATTTGATTGTGTTAGCTTGCACCATTTTGTCCATTAAATCTGTGTGGTGTAATGCAAATGAATACATGCTTGTCTGAGAGTATGGTTCATATATTCACTAATTTTCGGAGGTGCCGATGTTCTCTTCATGCCAAACTTAAATATTGCACCTCATAAAGTAGTCTTGAGTTACTATATGGAGCACTAATCAAAGTAGCCATTGTTGTTACTCCTTGGTATTTTAATTTTACCATCCGTTTCATTTTTGTCAGTTTAAAAATTGTGCCCAACTTTTGTTTATAATCATATTTCCTTGATAAACTCGAAAATACGTCATTGTATTTTTTATACGAGCAGTCTTAACAGGAGGGGGAAAATGGATTCAAGGAGGAATTTTTTAACTAAGTGTTAATAGGGATTTGTTTTTTGAGTAGGGGAAACTAAATATTATTTTCTTATATATAATAGAATTAACTAAGTGGCATATTCAACCTGGCGAGATTGGGATATATCCGGATTAATTGGGATATATCTAATAAGATAAAATACGGGTTATTATAAAGTAAAACACAACACTCCTTAACCAGTTATTTTTAAAATGTCTAATCTATCCTTGCTTAATTAACACTAATTAGGTTAATTAATTTAGTTAGCTAATTAGTTGAATTAAAATTCTCAAACTAGGTATTATTTGGATTGAACTCATGGATTATGTGCTATAATTTTTGAGGATTCTTTTTTTTTTTGTAACGGAAATGAAACCACGGTGGCCCAACAGGATTGCAAAGTTGTTGAGTGATTTTATATTCAAAATTACAGAAGAAATCAACACTTTCAATTATGAAAGTATGAAAAATCGAAGGTCGACAAAAAAATACCATGCCGACTATAACATACAGAGAAAGGTGTTTAGAAATGCATGATTAGTCGGCAAGGCATTGATTTCATAACCTACCGACTAAACAATAGTCAGCAAGGTATAAGGATGGATACCGTGACGACCCTGTAAATGTTAATTTTAGAGATGAAAAGTCGTCACAATATTCAACCTAGGAAGATAACGACTAATACTAGTCGGCAAGGTCGACAAAAAAATACCATGCCGACTTTTGATTCGTTTTGATTCTTCATTTTTTTTTTTGATTTCATCGTGTATGATTAGAGTTTTGAAGAAAGATTTCGAAAACTTCTTGAATATGTTTTAGTCCGCATGGTTGTTTTATTGTATTAATAGTATGGGCAATTTGGTTTTTTAATATCTTTTAGACACCCTTAACACACTAGTTTGGATGGATTTAAATTTTGTACACCCTAATCTCATCAGGATATTCAATAGTCTTCTAAATGCTATTTAACATTTACATTAAACTTTTAAGTTTTATCCGCGTTGAAGACTCCGTGACCAAAAACTATCTTAAAAACATAAACTATGGAAAAAGGTTGAGTTAAAATTTGGAATGTGATAGTGCCTATTCCTTCGTTCAAAGAGAAAAAAAACCAGGTCAACTATAAACCTTCATGTCAACAATCCATCTCCTAAATGGAGTTTTCTTGGTTGACAAAATTGGAGAATCTTTTTCCTTCCACAAGACAAATGATAAAGATATATTTACTTGCTGTTTGTAATTTAATGATCAAGGGTTTCGATGGTAACGGATGATCTCTAGTACAGATTCATCTTTGGTATTAGAAACGAAAGTTTCATGCCACTAAGTTAATAGTTTTAATCGTATGAAACTTTCAAATTTATTTCCACCCCACGTGCCATCCCTCCTTTTTTTGTTTTTTAAAACAGAAAATTTACTAGATTACCGCGCACGGTGGGGGCCGACCGAAAATCTGATCAAAATTCTTCTGGATTCAATTTTTACGGAATTCTTTGACTTTGCAGCGGAAAATCCAATTAGGAACACATATATGCGTTACTAATTTTTTTTGTCTTATATCACACTTTTTCTGCACCACATTTTTTCAACTTTTTGGTTTCATTTGAAGCAATTGAAGGTAAAATTGGTAGGATTCACTCGATTTTATGGAGTTGAAATATAAATGGGGACCCCAATCATTATTATCAAACCAATTTTGGAATAGGACGATGAACTTCGATCCAATTTGGTCGAATCGAATGAAATTGTACAAAACTGTGGCAAATTAGATTAGGCCACGGTTTTTTCAAGTATTTTAGGTCGAAATAATTAACAATCAACTTGCGCTTTGATCGATTTGATGGTGCTTATTAGTAGTTGGGTATTATAACTCTTTGATTATCAAATCAATTTTGGAAAAATACGATGATTTCATGATCAATTGAAAAAAAGTGTTGCCTCCAATTGCATTTTTGGCCTCCATTGTCATCACATAGAAGGACTCCCTTCGGTCGTCCAATTAAATGAAAAGAGTTTTAAACAAAAAAAATAAAGAAAAATTCACGAGTTGCTCTAACAACATCTTTGATGGAGACCAAACTTCCCACTACATCGAGGATCGGGCGGACTTATGAGTCAACTCAGTAACATATTTTTTGCTTTCATTTTCATGTTTTTTCTTAATTTCATCTAATTTGCTTGTTCTGATTCATACCATGTTATCTTATTTATATTCTTAATCTCTTTTTCTATCTTTGGTGCTCTTCTTTAACTGATTTACTTGCATATTTTCATTTTAAACCATTTTTTATGAAGTTCATAGCTAACTAAATTCGTTTTCCTTTTTAATGCGTTTGCTTATTGATTTTTCTCTAATGGCTTTTTCCTCTTTTGTTGTTGTGATCATAGCGTTTGCTAAGTATGTCTATAAGCTTTTGCTCATGGTGTTTTTCCTAAAGAAGTCTCAAAGCCGGTTCAACTCTTTCAAAATCGGTAGTATCCCATCCCGCTCAATAGCCAATTCAAAAAACTCAAATTCCATAAAGTCAGCTTCATGCAGTTAATTTGTTTCCTGATTTTACTGCTTCCGTTTCAATGCCACCTATAATGTTTCCCAAAATATGATTAATATTGGAAAATATTGTTTCCATATTATTAGGCTTGAAAATTATCTACAGTTACCCAATAGCTATCTTCTCGATCAATTATACTCTCAATACCCTAATAGTTGTCACATAAATCTCTCCGACATTGATTTTTTTTCCTTTCCGCAATAAAAAACTCAAAACTCACTTTTCACATCCTTGCATCCATCTTCGTGTTTTCGTATATCTAATCTAAAGTGTACTATAATGGAAGGAAGTAATTCTAGTCATGTCGGAGATTTGGTAAATAAGTTCAAGCAAGCTACTCAGGATCTGGGAAATACTAATGAAGTGGTGGTCATCAAGAGCAGTAACAATGAAGAGGGGACTGATTCTAATTGGGAGGCTAGTGTCATTGGAAAAATCATCTCTGAAGGGAGAATGAATTATGATACAGTAGAAAAATACATCACCTTCACCTAGCCATTCCTTACTCTGGAAAATTTAAGAATTATTGAAGTTGAACCTAATATCATGATTTTCAAGTTTAATCAATGGGAACTCCTAAACAAAGTCATAGATGAAAGGCCTTGGAGCATCAACAAGCATCTCCTGGTAGTCCATGACTACATTCCTAGAATGATTTATACTGAGAAACATTGGGGTTTCAACAATTTT
This sequence comes from Papaver somniferum, assembly GCF_003573695.1. Classification (NCBI taxonomy): domain Eukaryota; kingdom Viridiplantae; phylum Streptophyta; class Magnoliopsida; order Ranunculales; family Papaveraceae; genus Papaver; species Papaver somniferum. Next base: position 14,124,795 of record NC_039362.1, on the reverse strand, counting down.
GGATATAACTCAAGTATTTACTACCTGAACACATGAACGTCATCTGTCACAAAAATATGACAAGTTATAGGGAAAGTGATTGCCATTGAACCTAAGAATGCAATTCTTATTGGTATTGATCCTGTGAAGTTTTGTGTTAATGTGGATCTTGCAATGCCATTAAGAAGAGGAGTTAAATGTACCACCAATTCTGGACTTACTAAATGGAAAAAATTCTTCTATGAGCGTCAACCAAGTAGCCTCTGCACTGAGTGCTATGTTATTAATCATTCTAAAGGTGCCTGTAAAGATGCTGCTATTTTTCTTAACAAAGCACATGAGAAACCTTATTTTGTAGGCGACATTAATAACATTCGGAAAAATATCATTGTTGTTTCATCAAGCTCTGTTCCTGCTGTGAGGAAGAATCAGAAAAAGTATGCCAAGTCAGTTGTTTTTGTTCCTCCCAAAGATGGTGAAGTGATCAACTTAGATCTTCTACTCAAAGAAGATGGTGTTATTGCTGATGAGGAAACTAGATTAGGCAAACGTCATACGGGTGACAAGGCAGCCAATGAAATTCCTTCTTTACCTGAGATTTCTTCTCAAAACACCATGTTGAATCCAAATCCACCCTTTGAGACTACACAAGTGATCACGGCTGGAGATGGTCAATCTGCTTATGCTAACAAGGGGAATCAGGTATTTATTTTTTTCAGACATCACTTAATTTTTAATACAATCTAGTCATTTTTGTTTGTCATTAATATTAATCATCTGCTCTTATTCTTATGTTTTGACTTTTATTGCTTTTAACTCTCTTTTTAGACATTTTAACTGTTTCGTTAAATTCTCTTTTGTATTAGTCTCTCGTAACATTAAATTCTCATGCATACTAGATCATAATCTGCACATAAGAATTTTCAAATTTAGCTTTATTTTCATCCTTTTTGCTAATTCTTGTATCATGAAAGTCATATCGTGGAATGTTCAAGGGTTTAACAATCCAACCACTAGAGACAACCTTAGAAATATTATTAGGACCCAAGATCCTTTTTTTTTTGAGACTAAGTTATATGAAGATAAAATGACAACCCTTTTAGCTCCCTTTAGATATCCCAATATTAAATATATTCAACCAGTAGGTCTATCTGGTGGTCTGATACTTATGTGGAAAAAATGGTTTTGTGTGTGATATTGTTAGCTGTGATAACAACATGATACATGCATCTGTTCAAAGTGATCCAAGCCAGCCAGAGTGGTTATTGTCATGTATGTATGGTTACTGTAATTATGCTAAGAAGAAGACACAATGGGAATTCATTAAAGAGATTGGTCTTAATATTACTCAGCCTTGGGTTCTTCTTGGAGATCTTAATTTTAGTCTTCTTGATAATTCCTCTCCAGTCTCCTCTTTAAGTGATGGTTTAGTTCAATCTATTCTTCAAGAAGTTGGTCTAGAAGACTTGGGCTTCATAGGAAGGGAACATACTTGGTCTAGCAATAATACTGGTACAGGGAAGAAAAGGTCAAGAATAGACATGGATTTAGTTAATTCTGAATGGAATTCTGTCTTAAATGATTCTAAACTTCTTCATCTCAATCAACTTGGTAGTGATCATTGCCCAATTATGTTGGTTACTGACTGTTCTCAACAAGCCTTTCAAGTTCTTTCTGTCATGGCTGCATGATAAGACATGTGAAATGGAGATAGCTAAAGCTTGGGAAAAATCAGTTCAAGGCTCTCCAGGTTTCAGTCAAGTCAAAAACTTCAGTTCACAAGAATTGCTTTATCTAGATGGAATAAAAAACATTTTGGGGATATTAATCAGAATGTAGATTCTCTTCAGCAACAAATGTCTGAAATACAAGCTCTTCCTTTTTCTCAATAAAATAATTCAAAGGATAATGAGGTTAGAATGAAATTGGATAAGTGGCATCAAATCCAGCATGAGTTCAATAAACAAAAGTCCAGGGATAACTTTGTTAAAGACGTGAATTATAATACTAAATACTTTCATACTTTAACAAAGATGAAAAGAGAAAGGAATAATATTGATTCTTTAAAAGATTCAGAACGAAATTGGCTTCGCTCTAGAGAAGATATTTTGCTTCACTTCTCACCGATCATTACAACTATTGAGGAACAACATTACTTAAATATTCCAACTATCATTACATAATTCTTTTACCTCCTACTAATGAAGAAATTCTTAAAATCTTAGAGTATGGAGAGTTGGTCTGCTCCAGGTCCTGAAGGTTTTCAAGCAGGTTTCTACAAGTCTCAATGGAATATTGTAGGTAATGATGTCTATGACATGGTTAAGAATTTCTTTTCAACTAAGTTTTTACCTACACAGATTAATAAAACTTATATCTCCTTAATACCTAAAAAGAACAAACCATTTACTCCCTCTGATTTCAGACATATAGGTCTTTGCAATACCTCATATAAAATTATCTCCAAGATCCTAGTATTTATATCTCCATTTCAAGCTGCATATGTTTCAGGAAGAATGATCAATGATAATACCATTATAGCTCATGAGTTAATACATTCTATGAAAAGAAAGGAGGGTGAAGGAGGTTGGTTAGCACCCAAGCTTGACATGTCAAAAGCTTTTGACAGGCTCGAATGGCAATTTCTTATTAAAGTTCTTCAAAGTTTTGGGTTTTGTGAGGAATGGTGTCAGCTAATACAACAATATATCATCACTACTACCTTGTCAGTTCTTCTAAATGGTTCCCTTGTGATGAATTCTATCCTTCTAGAGGAATTATACAAGGAGATCCCCTATCTCCTTATCTCTTTATTCTTACAATGGAGTGGTTCTCTAGAACACTATGTGTAGCACATGAATCAAAGGCAGTTAAAGGAATAACAACTGCAAGAGGTGCTCCACCTATTAGTCATCTACTTTTTGCAGATGATTGTCTCATTTTCACTCATGCTAATTTAACCAGTGTGAATAATCTTCTTCAAATATTGCATGATTTTAGTTCACAATCTGGTCAGGTCATTAATTTTGACAAATCTTCAGTTTTCTACAGTAACAATTTGGATCCATCTGTGTGCAACACTCTCAGCAATATTTTGGGAGTTAATTCTATGAAGGAAAATGAGAAATATTTTTTTAGGATCACCTCTTATTATTGTAGGTTTAAGGTCAAGTCCTTTGAAGAAATCCAGTTTGCTTTTGAAAGAAGACTTGAAAACTGGAAAGGTATCAATCTTCATCAAGCTGGCATAACAACAATGGTGAAAGAAGTTCTTAATGCTGTTCCTATGTATCAAATGAGTACTTTCAAAATACCTAATAAGCTTCTCATGAAACTTGATTTAATACATAGGAAATTCTGGTGGGGTATAAGTCTAATAAAGGTTTGAACTTAATTGCTTGGCAGAATATGTGCTTATCTAAAGACTTGGGTGGACTAGCATTTAGAGATTTGGAAATGCTTAATCATGATCTTCTTACCAAGTTAGCTTGGAGAATTTGTCAGCAATCTAATCATTTGCTTACTAAAATTCTTAAGGCTAAATATTTTTATAAAGGAAAAGTTTCTACATTTGTCAGAAGTGGGAAAGAATACTTTTTGGACTTGGAAAGGCATTGATCTTGGACTGTCTATACTTCAAAGTAACTACTGCATGGAGGTAAATAATGGGATTGATACTAATATCTGAGTTAGGATTTTATTTTGTCGAATTGATTAGCTCGGGACTAGCAAATAATAAGTTTGAGGGTATTTGATAGACGCATTTATGTGTCTATTTTATTTTCGATTTTCTACATTGTTAGTACCCATTTTTGTACTTATTTTGATATTTTATTTCTTTGTAGGTATTTTTTGAGAAATAAACATGCGCGAAGAAATTGGCTCAAAAAGTGGTATTTGGACTCTCTAGAGAAAATTATTGAAATCACCCCTCAAATGGTTAAGGGGCACCTCAATTACTAAGGGGCACCCACTTGTTATTTACACCCCAGGACGCCCCAAGTGTTAAAGGCACCCGGAAGTTGGTTAAGGGCCATCTTCTTCTCCATTTTGAATTTCTGATTTTGGCGGGAAAGTATGTTCTTCACTGACAGATTAGGGTTTGGATTTCGGACGTGATTTGAAGAGACTCAATGGATGAAATTGGATGGAAGGGATATGTTAAGCCTATAAAGGGATGATATGAGTGATTTGATCGATTATATTTGGCTAGATAATCAATTTTGGGATTAAACAGGCTCTCGGGTTTTTTGGTTCGAAACATGGAAGATTCTGTTGGAGAATTTCGTGATATTTGGCTGGAGTTTTTGTCACAGTTTGATTGGGAATATCCTGTTGTATCAAAACAGGGTAGGTAATGGTCTCAGATTCGAAAAAGAAGGGAGTTATCTTCGATTTGGAGAAAACAGAGTGAGAAGGAAGTTACGGGTCTTTCTGAGTTTATATTTGGAAGGTACGTGGTGAATCAGGAATGATATCTTCTCGAAGAGATTTATTTCTATCTATATAATAGTTTCGAACGAGTCAGAGAGGTGTAGAAGAGAAATAAAAGGAAAGTGTCGTGACTTTTGGTCGAAGAGAAAAGAAAGAGATTCTCGGGATTTAGTGGTTTTTCCATGTATAAAAAGGTTGGTACGAGTTCTAGAAATTTGAATCGGGAATTGGGGGACCGAACGGAGGTTTTGGAGGAGCTGCAGAGCAAAAATCAATAGTTGCAGGCGTGTTCATCATCAACAAGAACGAGGAAGAAGAAGGCCAGAACCGTTGCCTAATCTTTCAAATTCGATATCTTTGTGACAGTTTGCCAACAATTATTTCTGTTAGGCTTATCTGTAACAGTGGGTTCTGTAACAGCTATTTAAGTTACAGATTCGCTGTAATATTATTTTCCTTTAATAAAACACCTATTGAGCCATGAGTTATTATTTTGAGCGTGTTTTCGACATAAGGAGCTAAACTCCAACACTGGGACGACGGAGGAAGCCATGTTTCACAATTGCTTGGTAACTATAATGATTCTTCATGACTTTTTCAATTGATTTAATTGATTTATGATTTTTATTAATTAGTTGTGATTTTGTCTGATGACGTGTGCGTAGACTTAGAGCTTTTGATGCATTATGCTTATGATTTACAATTTATCGTTTACAAAATTTACCTTTGGCAAAGAAATAGAGTCCATAAAAGAGTTAGAAGTGTTATGAATCAATATTCGAACCAATTGAATGTGATTAATGGTGGAAGCCCCAGTCCCAGTTCTCTCGATATTTTGTGACAACCGTGTGTACATATTTTCTTTAGTTTAAGTGTTTTCTATTTTTAAGTCTTAAATCAAACCTTTACAAGTCTGATAATCGAATATCTTATTTACCACTTGAAAAACTACATCAGCTACCATATGATTAAGATTATTGTTAGGTGATTGATAATACTAGGCTAATCTTCAGGAATATAAGTCCGGTTTATCAATTGGTTCATGTGCACCTTCGTTTATCAAAAGACGAAACAAAACTCGTAGGTATTTCTGTGATAGAAAGATTTATTTATTCTAATAGACTTTTCTATATGAGACAGATTTATTTATCAAGTTTCGACTTTGGGTCGTAGCAACTCTTGGTTGTGGGTGAGACCAGCTAAGGGAATCAAGTGCGTAGTATCCTGCTGGGATCAAAGACGTAAGGAATGCAATTATACCTTGATCATCGTGAGATATATTAGGGCTCAACTACATTCCAGTCTGAAGTTCATTGGAAGTAGGCTAGTGTCTGTAGCGGCTTAATACAGTGTGGTGTTCAAATCTAGACTAGGTCTCGGGGTTTTTCTGCATTTGCGGTTTTCCTCATTAACAAAATTCTGGTGTCTGTGTTATTTTTTTTCGCATTATATTTTGTTATATAACTGAAATATTACACGTTGTACGTTGAATCGGTCAATTGGTAAATCCAACCTTTGGTTGTTGATTGAAATTGATTGATCCTTGAACATTGGTCTTTGGTACCGTTCAAGTTATTTCTCTTATATTCAATCGGGCTCACAAATTCCTATTTGTGGGTTGCGGATTGAATTAAGAGATAGAGATATAAACTCTTTGATATACTTTTCTCTAGATTAAGTCTGACTGTCTAGTTGATTCTCTTGAAAGTATATTGGAGTTTTTCTATTCAAATTTCCAAATGAAATATTGGGTGTGGTTGTTAGAACCCCTCCTTTTCAATTTGTATCAGAGCAGGCAAACACTTTAAGACCTCAGTCTGTGTTTGTAGCGATCTGAATATGGACAAAAGTGTTATCTCTATAAATGTACCACCAGTATTCAATGGCTCAAATTACTTATGGTGTAAAATTGTTATGTGTGCCTTTCTTGAAGCACGTGATTTTCAATCATAGGTTTATGTGGATAATGGCTATGATCCTCCGTAAGTTACAGAAGGCGATGTAACAGTTCCAAAGGATATTGGTAAATATGATGCTGCCGAGATTTTTGCTGCAAAGAAAAATTCTGATGGATTAAATGCTATCATCCATTCCATTACCCCAGAGCTTCAGCGTCATGTGACTACTTTCGCAAAGTCTACAGATGCTTGGAATATCTTAGAAACCGTATTTGAAGGGAATACCTGTGAAAAGGAAGCTAGGCTTCAAAACCTAAATTTTGATTGGGAAAACCTTCGTATGGCAGATGAAGATTCATTTGATGAGTTTAATCACAAAGTGTATGTAATTTTTAATGCATCTTTTTCATAGGGTAAGATTATTCCTTAAAAGGACATTGTGATGAAAATTCTTAGATCGCTGCCATCTAGATACGGCTCTAAGAAGCATGCCATCGTTGAGGGAAATAACCTTGCAACCCTTTCCAGAAATACTCTGGTTGGGAAGTTAAAGATCTTTGATCATGAGCATACATCCAAATCCGGAAAGGATGTTGCTTTCAAAGCATAAAAGAACACTAAATTACTTGACAAAAGTAAAAGTGTTTGCATCTCTGAAGATGATCTTTCTGAGGATGATTCATCAGATGAACATCTTGACAAGTCAGTCTCCTTGATCACAAGATAGTATAGGGATCTTCTTTTGAAGAGAAGTAAACGGTTCTCCAGAAATAAACCTAGGTCATCAGTTAAACCTCATAATCGTGTTCCTCCTAAAAACAGTGATATTGATGAAACTGATGACGAGGATATGCCACGGTGCTTTAAGTGTAAAGGTTTTGGTCATTTTGCAAATGAGTGTCCAAATCGTAAAAAATACACTGGGAACAAAGGTCTAGCTGCAACTCTTAATGAAATTCTGACAACTATGATTCTAATGAAGACGAAAAGTCAAGTGTTACACTTCTTTGTGAAAATATTGATTTTGACAATTGTAGCAATACATACATCAATCTTGATATTCTTTCAGAAGAAATTCCAACCGGTCTGGAAGAAAAAATGGATCTATCAGTTTCTACTGGAAACTCTTTTTCTGATTTTTCAGGTTCCACTATGTGTCTAGAAGCTTACACATCTCGGGCGTCTGAATCATCCTCCATGCTGACATGCTCTTATTGTTCTCTCAAAGGTCATGAACTTTCAAAGTGTTTCAAGTACAAACACAAAATAAGATACGTCAACAAACTTCAACGAAGAGCAAATCGATTAGCAAACAAGCTCAAACTTGTTCAAAAATCATCAGAGGTATGTAAAGTCATCTCTTCTTCGAAGAAGTTAGTTTCCAAAGAAAAGACTAGATCACTAGGAGAAAAATTATGATCTGAACATTCTGTGAAACATGGTTCTATGAATTCCTTTCGAAAGGGTTATGGTGGACAGATTATTGTTCACCCCAACACAACTTGATTGTGTTGGTTGGTGCATCTTGTCTCATGTGCCTGATAAAAAGAGACAAGATTGTGCACACCTCAGGCTTTAGGAAAAGAGAATTGTTGTAGATTGTTTTATCTTTATCTTTTTAGTTTTGTTGTGCTTTGCAAGTTTGGAATTCTTCCAGCTTTCATATCTAAATTGATATTGGAAGGGACTTCCCTGTTTAGTTAATAAAAGAGGGTTATTCTCGACAATTCTGCCCTCTTTAGGGTTGAGAGTTGTGCTACGTGAACTTATGTGTTTAAAGGTTCCATAACCCTACATTCCTTTTTCCTCCCCTTGAAACTCTTTTTATCATAAGACTGCTTCTTGAGTTTATCTTGTGATTTCCTCTCATAATTCTGTTCGTATGGATACTCCAAGCATTATTTCTTCTGATGGAAAAGATGTTAATATGATTGTTAATCCATCAATCATTAAGGAAAAAGATAAATCTCAGTTACCTCCAACTTTGAAAATAAAAAGAAGGAATGTGAGGAAGCCAAGAGATGTTCCATCAAATTCTCAGAAGTTTTCTGGTGTTCTTGAAGAGTTGAAGGAAACAAGGAAGGAGATTCAGCAAATAAAGGTTATTGTTTTGAGAACTCTTGAAATTCAGAAGGCCCTGGTTCGGCATCAGTTCAAAAGGTTTTTTTGGAATTGACTCCTTTCTTCATGAACCTTATGTTCCCATGGCTGTTAACCACAAGGAGTTCGGGGACGATAAATTTTTTTTCAGAGGTCTCAATGTCTAGGAAACTTTTTATGAGAACTTATTCTTTTGTTTTTAAAAAGGATAACTAGGGTTTGGAATAGCCATTATTGTGAGTACACATATCTATTGCCAACGTTTTCGTCTTGCAATATTTTAGATTTATTTATTTAAATTCTAAGTTATTTGGAAGATGATTTTTGCAGTATTAATCTTTATGGTTTAAAATATTGCAAATTGTTATAGGGTATGTTTTTGATGTCCGTGAACCTTGACTATCTCATATATGTTCAAAAGTTAACTCTATTATATGTCGATATGAAAGTATTGATAAAAGATAGAATGAACTTTTGACTACAAAAGTTAAGCCTTTTATGTCATTACGCAAATATTGATGGAAGAAATGATGAGCTTTTGTTTTCAAAAATTAAGTCTATTATATGTCATTGTGCAAATAGTGATGAAAAATAGAATGAATCTTTGATTATTCTGCAGTATTGGTCTTTCCCTGATCCACATCTTTGTGTATGTATTGTGTTGCTCCGTAAGTTCTCTTATGTTGAGCATGACCAATTGAATTGATCATTTTCCTTGTGGTTAATTCAATTGAGATTTTTGGATACAAATTCATGTTTCATGTGATTTGTTAATGTCAAAAGAAATCCTTCTTTTCTTGTGAAAGTAAGGTCGTTCTTGTTGTTCTTTCGGGAATGACATTTTATGGGGGAGAGTTCTTATTTGAACTTGTGATTAATTGCCAAATATTTGTGGGGAGTGCAGCTGTGGAATATTGTAGGGGTTATCTTGTATCTTTATAAACTCCTTGATGAATGCATTTAGTTCCGACTATATGATGTTATTCTCTTTTGGTCATGAAGTATCTCTATGAAAATTTCATGAGGATCCCACTAGTTTTCATACCTTTGCCAATTTATATTGACAAAAAGGGAGAGAATTAACGTGTAGTTCACACTACAAATACATATGGTTTACGGATCATTATGTAAGGGGGAGTGGTCTTCATTTGTGAGATGAAATATTGACTAAGGGGGGGTGATACCTATCACCGTTGTATTGTTGTAAAATTTGTGATGTAATTGGACTTTAATGTTGTATGATGATACTATGACACGGTATAAAAATGATTGAGAGCAATTGTTTTCTCATTGTTATAGCTACGGATCTTCAACAACTATGATGATGAGTTGAACACATTTGGAATCATTGGAGTACTTGGAAATGACGAAGATTTCGAGTAATGTTGAAGAACCAATGAGATCAAGCATTTGGATGAGAAGCTACAAAGTTTATTTATTTTGTAATCCATATGTATTGATAGTTTTGTCATTAAAACTGACAAAAGGGGAGATTGTTAGAGCACTGCTCGGTCGAACTCGTAAGCGTTGCTATCTCAAGCTTGTTTGTCAATGTTAGTGATCAAAACTATAAGTCTTGATTTCTAGTCTACTTATAGTGATGTCTCGGACTAGGGTAAATTGTGTATTTAAGCATTAGACTTCACGGCGTACATCAATTGAAGACGAAAAACTACTAAGGAGAGCTTGTGGAACTTCATCAACAAAAGGAATGTGGAGATTAAAACTCATCTATCACTTGGAAATTTTATTTCTGCTCTATCTCCTATATTGAGACAAAAGTCATATTACTATAGTTTTCGATTATGCATATTTGAGATTTCGATCTGAGTTTAACTCGCTTACATATTTATCGAAATATGTGTTGGTAAGCTTTCGCTTCAACCAAGTTCATCTTATATTCTTGATGAAAGTCAAAAGATGATCATGTGAAAATCGTCGAGTAACATCTTACATGGTTTGGGTGATACAATCATTTGGTGTAGACTTAGAATGTTTCGTTATGATTATTTCAATAACTTGAAAATTACTTTGATGCTAATAGTGTGTGAAAACGGCTATTGTCATCCTCTAAAAAAGTTTTAATGATTGAAATAGAGTTTAGAACACTTAACCAACATTGTATTATAGACATGTTATGCACTCTTGCATATATGTGATCCATGTCCGGGAACCTAAGTGCGCGTACCCGTACGCATACTGGCGTAAGGTTCATGTCCGAAAAATTCTGCTGGGTTTGGAGGTATGCGTACCCCCTCGCATACTGGCGAAAACCAAACTATGTCCGGCTATGCAAGTATGCGTACCCGTTTGCATACTTGAGTGGTTAAAGTTCTAAAATCGGTTGTGACATGAACAAATAGATTTATGTAATAAGGAATGCGTTCTTTGCAAACCGTGGCTATAATGTTCATGAATTGATTCGAGTGAATCAAACCGATTTTGCTTCAGTTGTGTTCTTGTATACTTCTATGAGAATATAGCAATTGAACAACTCTTTAACTAGTTTCATTTGAGTCATTTGAACTAGTTATGGTTAAGATGAATAAGGTTGATACGAGAGTGTTCATATAGCTAACCTCGGTTAACTACTGTTGAGCCAACATGGTGTACACATTTAGGTACGGTTACATAAACCTAAATGAGGGTACATTTCATTTGTGTATAACAAGCTAAGTTCGATCTAACAGTTGAAAGATATTAGGTTGAATCTAATTAGGTTTTCATCTAACGGTGAATATTGAATTCTTAGTTACCAAGGTAATATTGATTGCAAACCCTGATTTGAAAACTATATAAAGGAAAACTCTAGCAACTAGGAAATCTAATTCCCACACCTTCTGTGTGATACTAGTTGCGACTAGAGTCGATTCTCCTTTAACCTTAGGTTTTTCACGAAACCCTGTAGGTTAACGACTTGAAGACTTCATTAGGATTGTGAAGCCAGCCCTAACTATTTTCTACGTAGTTGCGTGTTCTGATCTTACTTTTACTATTGTGATTGAGCATTATCTTTACTAAGATTTGCTTGATATTTATCTCCGCTGGGTAAGATTAAAAGTAGTCACAAACATCTTCGTCTCATCGTTTGTGATTCCACAATATCTTATTTCGCTACCATACGATTAAGATTATTGTGAGGTGATTGATAGTACTAGGTTCTGCACCTTGATTTATCAAAAGACGGAACAAAACTCGTAGGTATTTCTGTGGGAGACAATTTATCTATTCCAATAGGCTTTTTTTTGTGAGACAGATCTATTTATAAAGTCTTCGACTTTGGGTCGTGGCAGCTCTTGGTTGTGGGTGAGATCAACTAAGGGAATCAAGTGCGTAGAATCCTGCTGGGGTTCAGAGACGTAAGGAGCGCAACTGTACCTTGATAAGTGTGAGATTGATTAGGGCTCAACTACATTCCAGTCTGAAGTTCATTGGTAATAGGATAGTATATGTAGCGGCTTAACACAATGTGGTGTTCAAAGCTGGACTAGGTCCCAGGGTTTTTCTGCATTTGCGGTTTTCCTCGTTAACAAAATTCTGGTGTCTGTGTTGTTTCTTTTCCGCATTATATTTTGTCATATAATTGAAATATCTCAGGTTGTGCGTTGAATCGATCAATTGGTAAATCCAACCTTTGGTTGTTGATTGAAATTGATTTATCCTTAAACATTGGTCTTTAGTACCGTTCAATTTATTTCTCTTATATTCAATCGGGATCACAAATTCCTATTTGTTGATTGCGGATTTAATTAAGAGATAGAGATTGTTAGATCATAGATCGGTCGACCTCGCATGCGTTGCTATATCAAGCATGTTTGTCAATTTTAGTGATCAAAACTATGAGTCTTGATTTCTAGTCTATTATAGCTAAGTCTGGACTAGGATAGAAAAGTGTATGTTAGAGCATAGTTCGGTCAACCTCGCATGCGTTTCTATCTCAAGCATGTTTGTCAATGTTAGTGATCAAAACTATAAGTCTTGATTTCTAGCCTACATACCTAAGTCTCGAACTAGGATAGAAAAGTGTAGTTGAGCTCAAGGAATTCATGGTGATTCATCATACAACGACGAAGATCTATACAAGGAACCGTGGAACTTCATCAACAAAAAGGTATGTGGAGACTTGAACGTATCTATCACTCAAAATTCTATCTCTTCTATCTCCTACTTCTTATGAGACAAAAGTCGTATGCTATATAGACTTGATCATACACATTTGACATTTCGAGCTGAGTATTCACTACTTATCTTTTTCTCGAAATCGTGTGTTGGTAAAGCATTTCGCTTTGATCAAGTTTATCTTCACCTAGTGACGAAAGTCATGAAAAGTTTCAATCACTTTGAGAATTTCTCTGACGTGAATCGGCCTGTGAATAACGGCTACATAGCATCCTCTAAGAATGTCTCAATGATTGAAATGAGAGTTTAGATTACATAACCATGTATTCCTTGAACCGAAGTTTTCGAACTTTGTTGATCAAGAGAAATCGGGAGGATTGTGGAATTGGCTTGCCAAGTCCGCGAACTGTCGGAAGTTCTCGACCGAGAATTTCTGGTGGATTTTCCAAAACTCGTTTGTGTGCTAAGTCTGCGAACTCAGTCCGCGAACTCAGTCCACGAACCCAGTCCGCGAACTGGCGGAAGTTCTCTTTCCGAGAATTTCTGCTGAGTTTAGAAAACTCAACCGATTAACTTAAGTCCGCGAACTTGGTTGTGAACTTAAGAGGTTATGATCTAAAGATGTGCTCTGAACATGAAACATTAAATTACTAAGGAATGCTTTATGCAAACCGTGGCTATAATGTTCATGAGCCGATTCAATCGAATCGAATCATCTTTGTTTCAATTGTGTCTTGTGTAGTTACATAAGATCTCATAGCAATTGAACAACTCTTTAACTAGTTCATTTGAGTCAATTGAACTAGTTATGGTGAACAAGAACAAGGTTAATATGAAATGCTCATATGGTTAACCTTTTGGGTTACTATGTTGAACTAACATACATGTACGCATTTGGGCATGGTTTTCACGAACCCAGTAAACGTGTACCAAGTGTGTGTGACAAGCTAAGTTTTCGATCTAACGGTTGAGAAATATTAGCTTGAATCTAAATCAGGTTTTCATCTAACGGTGAATAAGGATTGCTTTGTAACTAAGGCAAAACCCTAATTTGAAGGTTATATAAAGGAGATATCTAGCATTGTGCAAAATTAATCCCCACATGTCTGTGTGCTACTAGTGCGCCCGCTAGAGTCGATCTCTATTAACCTTTGATTTTCTTCTCTAAAATCAGGTTAACGACTGAAAGACTTCATTGGGATTGTGAAGCCAGACCGATACTACTTTATCGTAGTTGTGTGATCTGATCTTGCATCTTCTATCGTACGAGTACAATCGATTGATTAGCTTGAGATCGTGAGAGTTCTCCGATAGACAAGATAAAGAAGTCACAAACATCTTCGTCTCACTGTTTGTGATTCCTCAATAATCCGCTTGTGTAGTCAGGAAGGATTGTAGAGAGGTGATTGATTAATCTAGGTTTTTCTTCGGGAATATAAGACCGGATTATCAATTGGTTCCTGTTCACCTTGATTTCATATCAAAAGACGGAACAAAACCTAGGGTTTATCTGTGGGAGACAAATTTATCCTTTTATAGACTTTTCTGTGTGAGACATGTCTGTTTATTATCAAGTCTGCGATTTTGGGTTGCAGCAACTCTTACTTTTGGGTGAGATCAGCTAAGGAAATCAAGTGCGCAGTATCCTGCTGGGATCAGAGGCGTAGGAGTACAACTGTACCTTGGATCGGTGGGAGACTGATTGGGGTTCTACTATAGTCCAGTCCGAAGTTAGCTTGGAGTAGGCTAGTATCTGTAGCGGCTTAATACAGTGTGTATTCAATCTTGACTAGGTCCCAGGGTTTTTATGCATTTGCGGTTTCCTCGTTAACAAAACTTCTGGTGTCTGTGTTATTTCTTTTCCGCATTATATTTTATATAATTGAAATAATACAGGTTGTGCGTTCGTGATCATCAATTGGAAATCCAACCTTTGGTTGTTGATTGATATTGATTGATCCTTGGACATTGGTCTTTGGTACCGTCCAAGCATTCCTTGTATTTGATAAAGACTCGCTATTGTTTTTAGCTTGAGTAAAAATCAAATCAAGAGAGAGATATTAACTCCTTGAGATACTTTTATCTAGATTGAGTCTGATTGTCTAGTTGATTCTCTAGCAAAGTATTTCGGAGTTAGTCCATACAGATTGTTAAGCGAAATATTGGATGGTGTTGTTAGACCCCCGCTTTTTCAATTGGTATCAGAGCAGGCAAACACGTTTAAGACCTAACAAGTCAGTGTTTATAGCGATCTGACTTTATGGACAGAGGTGCTATCTCTATTAACATACCACCAGTCTTCGATGGCTCCAATTACTTATGGTGGAAAATTGTTATGCAAGCTTTTCTTCAATCCCATAATTTTCAATCATGGGTATATGTGGTTAATGACTATGATGCTCCCGTTGTGGCAGTTGGTGATGTAAACGTTCCCAAACCTATTGATGAATACACCACTGTCGAGATAACTACTGCAAAGAAATATTCCGACGGTTTGAATGCTATCATACATGCCATTACCCCAAATCTTCAGCATCATGTGACAAGTTGCACTAGATCTAAAGATGCTTGGGATATCTTAGAAACCGTATTTGAAGGCAACTCCAGTGAAAAGGATGCTAGGCTTCAAAACCTTAATTCCGATTGGGAGAACCTTCGTATGGAAGATGAAGAAACATTTGATGAGTTTAATCACAAAGTGTCTGAAATTGTTAATGCATCTTTTGCATTGGGTAAGACTATTCCTGGAAAGGACATTGTGATGAAAATTCTCAGATCGCTGCCATCTAGATACAAGTCTTAGAAACATGCCATCATTGAGGGGAATAACCTCGATAATCTTTCCAGAAACACCTTGATTGGAAAGCTTAAGATCTTTGACCATGAGCATACATCCAAAGTCGGTAAGGATGTTGCCTTTAAAGCACAAAAGTACACTAAATTACTTGTCAAAGGTAAGAGTGTTCACGACTCTGTGGATGATCAGTTTGAGGATGATTTTTCGGATGAAGATCTTGAAAAATCAGTCTCCTTGATCACAAGACAGTTTAGGGATCTTCTGTTGAAGAGAAGTAAACGGTTTTCAAGAGACAAACCTGACGGCCGCGTACCTCCTAAAAACAGGGATGCTGACGAGGCTGATGACGAGGACATGCCTCAGTGCTTTAAGTGTAAGGGTTTTGGCCATTTTTCTAACGAATTCCAAAATCGTAGAAAATACACTGGGAACAAAGGTCTAGCTGTAACACTTGATGAAATGTCTGAAGCCTATGATTCCGATGAAGATAGGAAATCAAGTGTAGGGATTCTTTGTGAAATATCGATTTTGATAATTGTAGCAATACATATATCAACCTCAATGGGTTCCGAGAAGATGGAAACCCAATCAAGCTAGAAGATTCACTGAATCCGATAACTGGAAACCTTATCAATGATGTTTCAGGATCAACAATATGTCTAGCTGCTTGCACATCTCATATGCCTGAATACTATCCAAGATTGACGTGATCGTTTTGTTCGATGAAGGTACACGAACTATCAAGGTGTTACAAATACAAGCACCAAATAAGGCACGCCAGCAAACTTCAACGAAGAGCAGATCGATTAGCAAGGAAGCTGAAACTTGCTTAGAAGACCGCCGAGGTATGTAGGATCTTATCTTCATCTAAGAAGTTGGTTTCCAAGGATAGAATAAGACCATTTGAAAAGAAAATATGGTCAAATCGTTTTGATAGACAGAGAACAGAGGATTCCTCCCATGAGGGAAAAGATGGACAAATCGTTGATCATCGCAACACAACTTGATTGTGTTGTTGGGAAAATCTTGTCTCATGTGCCTGTTCGAAAAGAGACAAGTGCTGATCCAGGCTCCAGAAAAGTTTTTCCTTCTTTTCTTAGATTTGTTATTTTTTGTCTATCAGATAAAACAAAAGGGTTATTATCGACAATTCTACTCTTTATAGGGTTTTAGAGTTGGACGTATACGAACTTGTCAATAGGTTTTGAAC
Source organism: Papaver somniferum (assembly GCF_003573695.1). NCBI lineage: Eukaryota > Viridiplantae > Streptophyta > Magnoliopsida > Ranunculales > Papaveraceae > Papaver > Papaver somniferum. The sequence goes on along the minus strand of NC_039362.1, from coordinate 14,108,258 downwards.
CCTACATTCCTTTTTCCTTTTGACATCCTTTATAAGACTTCTTGTTGAGTTAAGTGATTCCATTACACAAATCCAGTTGTTCATAACTGTTCATAAATATGGTCAAACCGTTTTGATAGACAGAGAACAGAGGATTCCTCCCATGAGGAAAAAGATGGACAAATCGTTGATTATCGCAACACAACTTGATTGTGTTGTTGGGAAAATCTTGTCTCATGTGCCTGTTCGAAAAGAACAAGATTGAGTGCTGATCCAGGCTCCAGAAAAGTTTTTCCTTCTTTTCTTAGATTTGTTATTTTTTGTCTATCAGATAAAAGAAAGGGTTATTATCGACAATTCTACTCTTATAGGGTTTTAGAGTTGGGCGTAACGAACTTGTCAATAGGTTTTGAACCCTACATTCCTTTTTCCTTTTGACATCCTTTATAAGACTTCTTGTTGAGTTAAGTGATTCCATTACACAAATCCAGTTGTTCATAACTGTTCTCAAAGCACTATGTCGACAGATGGAAAGGATGTCAACATGATTGTTAAGTCTTCAACCAAGGAAAAAGAGAAATCTCCTGTTTCTAAGTTTCTGAAAAGAAAAAGAAGGAATACAAGAAAACCCAGGGCTGTTCCTTCTAACTCTCATAAGTTTTCCGATGTTCTTGATGAGTTAAAGGAAATAAGAAGGGAGATTTATGAAATAAAGACGTTCGTGTCTAAATCTTTGGAAATTCAGAGGACCCTAATTCGACCTATTCAGCCAAGATAGTTCATGGATATTGATACTTATCTCCTTGAACCTTATGTCCCGATGGTTGTCGATAACAAGGAGTTCGGGAATGATAAAGAATTTCTCAAAGGAATTGTTGCCTAGTATGTCTTCTTTTTGGATTAGTTGGAAGAATAACTAGTGCTTTGAATGGCGAAGATTGTGACTACACATAGATATTTTTGTTTTCATCTTCTTATGTTATTTTTTAGGTTTATTGGTTTTTAAATTCTAAAAATATTTGGAGGATGATATTATTGCAGTATTAATCTGTTTTGAAGTATTGCAATATTTTTATGGGATATATATTGTTTGCGTCTGTGAACTTGAAGGTTCCATATTGTGTCAAAAGTAAAGTCGGTCATAAATTGATATTCGTATTGATGAAGGACGAATGGACTTTTGACAATAACAAAAGTTATGCCTATACAGTCATTTGTTTGATGGAAAATAGGATGAAATCTTTTGTTTGACAAGGATAAAGTCTATTATGTCGTTATGCAAATAGTGATGGAAAATAGAATAGATCCTTGTATGTTATCCACGGTATTGATCTTCATTGATTCATTTTGTTATGTTTTACCGTGAAGGCTCCATTGTGTATCTTATGTTGAGCACCTTACAACTATGTCGATTAATATTGGCCTTGTTGGTTGTTCCATGAGATGTTATATGTTGAGCATTCTTGAACTAAATTAATCATCTTGATTGGTTATTTAGTTATTTGCTCCGAAAGTCTTCTTTTGTCAAGAAAAATCTTTTGACAATTAAATTGATTACTTCGATGATTAGTTTGGTTGTGTATTCCAATTAGATTAATTATAGGTTCTCTTGTAATTAATCTAGTTGAGTTTTTCATATATTCCACAAGTTCTTGTGTTGAGTATATGAACGGCTACTAATCATGTTCTATTGGTTGATGTAGTCGTATATTCCGTAAGGTTTTCCTTATGTTGAGTATTTGAACGATTAAGGTAGTCATATCCGTGTGGTTATCTTAGTTGTAGATCCGTGAGTTTTCTTATGTTGAGCACAATCAATTAAATTGATCACTTTTGTGGTTTTATTTATTTGTGTATTCCGATTAAATTAATCATGGGTTTACTTGTGATTAATTTGGTTGAGTTTTGGATATAGAAAATCATTTCCATGGTTTTTGGTGTCCAATTAAAAAATCCTTATTTTCTTTCGAAATTAAGGTCGCTCTTGTTGTTCTTTCGGGAATGACATCAAATGGGGGAGAGTTCTTTTGAACTTGTGCTTAATGGTAATATCTTGCGGGGTGCGCGGCTATGGAATTTTATAGGGTTATCTTGTATCTTAAAACTCCTTGATGAATGCATTTAGCTTCGGCTTTGTGATTGCATCTAAATTAAGTTGGTATGTACTTTTTCTTTTAGTCTATGAAATGTCTCTTGTGGAAATTTCATTATGATCCCGTTCTTTTACCTTTGCCAATTTTATTGACAAAAAGGGGGAGAAATAATGTAGTTCACACTACAAATACATATGGTTTTCGGATCATTGTGTAAGGGGGAGTGGTTTCCATGATCGAGATGAAGTATTGACTAAGGGGGAGTGATACATAACGCAATAGTATTGTTGTTAAAGTCGTGATGCAATTGGACTTTGATGTTACATAATGATACTATGACACTGTATAATAATGATCGAGAATATCGATTTCTCTCATTGTTATAGCTACGGATCTTCAAAAACGGTGGTGCTAAACTTACAACCTTTGGGATCATTGGAGTACTTGGAAGGACGAAGATTTCAAGGAACGTTGAAGATTAGACTATGGAATAGGAGCCACTAAAATTTATCTTTTTTGTATTCCATATGTATTAATAGTTTTGTCACTAAAATTGACAAATGGGGAGATTGTTAGAGCATAGCTCGGTCGACCTCGCGTGCGTTGCTATATCAAGCATGTTTGTCAATGTTAGTGATCAAAACTATGAGTCTTGATTTCTAGTCTATTATAGCTGAGTCTCGGACTAGGATAAAAAAGTGTAGTTGAGCTCAAGGACTTCATGGCGATTCATCATACAACGACGAAGATGTACTCAAGGAACCGTGGAACTTCATCAACAAAAAGGTATGTGGAGACTTGAACGTATCTATCACTCAAAATTCTATCTCTTCTATCTCCTACTTCTTATGAGACAAAAGTCGTATGCTATATAGACTGGATCATACACATTTGACATTTCGAGCTGAGTATTCACTACTTATCTTTTTCTCGAAATCGTGTGTTGGTAAAGCGTTTCGCTTTGATCAAGTTTATCTTCACCTAGTGACGAAAGTCATGAAAAGTTTCAATTACTTTGAGAATTGCTCTGACGTGAAACAGTTTGTGAATAACGACTATATAACGTCCTCGAAGAATGTCTCAACAATTGAAATGAGAGTTTAGATTCCATAACCATGTATTCCTTAATCCGAAGTTTTCGAACTTTGTTGATTGAGAGAAACCGGAGGAATTGGCTTTGCCAAGTCCGCGAACACAGTTTGTGAACTCAATCCGCGGACGGAAGTTCTCTTGCCGAGAATTTTTGATGGGATTTTCCAAAAACTCGTTTGCGTGTTTAGTCCGCGAACTGGCGGAAGTCTCTTTGCCGAGATTTTCTGCTGAGTTTGGAAAACTCTGCCGGTTGCCTTAAGTCTGCGAACTTGTTTGTGAGCTTAAGTGGTTATGATCTAAATATGTGCTCTGAAAATGAAACTTAAATTATTAAGGAATGTTTTATGCAAACCGTGGATATAAAGTTCATGAGCCGATTCATCGAATCATCTTTGTTTCAATTGTGTCTTGTATAGTTACATAAGATCTCATAGGAATTGAACAACTCTCTAACTAGTTTATTTGAGTCAATTGAACTAGTTATGGTGAAGAAGAACTAGGTTAATATGAATTGCTCATATGGTTAACCTTTTGGGTTACTATGTTGAACCAACATACACGTACACGTTTGGGAACAGTTTTCACAAACTCAGTAAACGTCTACCCAAGTGTGTGTGACAAGCTAAGTTTTCGATCTAACGGTTGAGAAATATTAGCTTGAATCTAAATCAGGTTTACATCTAACGGTGAATATGGATTGCTGTTTAACTAAGGCAAAACCCTGATTTGAAGGCTATATAAATGAGACATCTAGCATTGTACAAAACTAATCCCCACACGCCTGTGTGATACTAGTGCGCTCGCTAGAGTTGATTCTCCTTTAACCTTTGGTTTTCTTTTCTAAAACCAGGTTAACGACTTAAAGACTTCATTGGGATTGTGAAGCCAGGCCGATACTACTTTTATCGTAGTTATGTGATCTGATCTTGTATCTTCTATCGTACGAGTACAATCTTTGATTGGCTTGAGATCGTGAGAGTTCTCCGATAGGCAAGATAAAGAAGTCACAAACATCTTCGTCTCACTTTTTGTGATTCCTCGACAAACCGCTTGTGTAGTCAAGAAGGATTGTTGAGAGGTGATTGATTAATCTAGGTTGTTCTTCGGGAATATAAGACCGGATTATCAATTGGTCCCTGTTCACCTTGATTTTATATCTTAAGGCGGAATAAAACCTAGTGTTTTTCTGTGGGAGACAGATTTATCCTTTGATAGACTTTTCTGTGCGAGAAAGATTTATTTATTATCAAGTCTGCGATTTTGGGTTGCAGCAACTCTTAATTTTGGGTGAGATAAGCTAAGGAAATCAAGTGCGTAGTATCCTGCTGGGATCAGAGGCGTAGGAGTACAACTATATCTTGGATCGGTGGGAGACTGATTGGGGTTCTACTATAGTCCAGTCCGAAGTTAGCTTGGAGTAGGCTAGTGTCTGTAGCGGCTTAATACAGTGTGTATTCAATCTTGACTTGGTCCCGGGGTTTTTCTGCATTTGCGGTTTCCTCGTTAACAAAACTTCTGGTGTCTGTGTTATTTCTTTTCCGCATTATATTTTATATAATTGAAATAATACAGGTTGTGCGTTAAGATCATCAATTGGAAATCCAACCTTTGGTTGTTGATTGATATTGATTGATCCTTGGATATTGGTCTTTGGTACCGTCCAAGTTATTCCTTGTGTTTGATTAAAGACTAGCTATTGTTTTAGCTTGAGTAAATCAAAACAAGTGAGAGATATTGACTCCTTGAGATACTTTAATCTAGATTGAGTCTGACTGTCTAGTTGATTCTCTAGCAAAGTATTTAGGAGTTAGTCCATACAGATTGCCAAGCGAAATATTGGATGGTATTGTTAGACCCCCCGCTTTTTCAGAGATATAAACTCTTTGATATACTTTTCTCTAGATTGAGTATGACTGTCTAGTTGATTCTCTTGAAGTATATTGAAGTTTGTCTATTCAAATTGCCAAACGAAACATTGAGTGTGGTTGTTAGACCCCCCACCCCGTTTTTTCAGTTAAGAAATCTAAAGGAGGAGGAGTCCAATGAACATTGTGACAATTTATTCCTTGAGTTTTTGTTGGTAAAGGAGATTTTCTAACTGCATATTCCTCAATCTAATTTTTGCATCTTTGCACAATCTTTTTAGGATTTGAACAGCTATTCTGAAACACTTTTCACACCGTTCAGACCAAATACTACATGCAGTTATAACATGCTTGATGTCTTCAAACTTAGAAATCTGCTTGTTATGTAGACTGTCAAAACAACTGTATATCCAGTCAGAAAAATTATTATGATTACCACTAGTCCATCCCAAAACTGAAAACCAGTTCACTCTTGAGATATTGGAGTTCATTATTACATGAGCAGCAAATTCCACTTGTTGACTACAAAAAGGAAAAAAGAGTCATATGTACGAGTAATTGCTTGACCCAGGGATTCTTTAGTGGGAAGAAGATCTGAAATAGCTTTCCACAAAAACTGTAGAATTATAGGTAAAGTAGAGAGCTTCCACATAGTTGAATAAATATCATGCATTATAGGACCAACTGACTAAGAAAGATTTTTTCCTCTGAACACATCTTACTATAACAAGACTTGACTGAGAAGATACACCTTTTTATCCAGCAACCATATAAAAGTATCTTCTTGATGTATGTGAATAGTAATATTGTGAATAAGAGAAACTATATGAGAATCAAACAGTTCATGAACTAGTGTTATATTCCAGGAAGAAGTATCTGGGAGGAATAACTGATAAACATGGATATAGTTGTTATGAATAATAGACCCCTATTTTGATTGAGCATCTGAATGAGTATCCATATCTAACGATGCTTCCATGTATTCTCCATTTTCCTAAGTTCCAACAGCTTAATTTGAGCATAAACTGAAGTTATGAACAGATGATTATCCAAGACCAAGTAGAATTAGTCTTCTACTTTGGATCGAAAAGATCTCCATTTGGATAATATTTAGCTTGCAAAGACTTAGCTATTATTGAAAGTTTGTCCATACATAGCTTCCATGCAGACTTGGCCAGCAAGGCTCTATTAAAATTTGCATATCTGGAAAACCCAATCCACCTTCCCTTCTAGCATGACAAGCTCTTTTAAAAGTAACAATGTTCTTTTCTTTGTTGGTCTTTTTGTTTATCCAAAAATCTTGTTGAGGCAAATTCATTTTTTGGTATTTCGATTTTGTCCAATGTTAGTGTTTGGTATAACTTTTGTCCAACTTAGGCTTTGGTACTTAGAATTCACATCGACATGTATTGACTCGGTTAAGTATGACTTCTGTTTAATTATTTATTAAAAAAAAAAAAAAGTAAAATATTACTTAACCCCGTTAAGTTGTCGTTAGCATTATAAATCGGCCTCTTTGAATTTGTAAAAAGAGTCTAGATATCTCCGTTGCAATCAAAAAGACTCTTGATATTCTCTTTTTCTGATCCAGGTCAAATTCTCCAAGAAGAAAAAAGCATTTCTGAATTCCCATCATCATCTTCTTTTCACTGTCAAACTTAAATAGAAAGATACCATATTGAAATAAACATAAACATTAATTATTTAGCTCGAGTTGTTACAAAATTAGATCTCGCCATGAAAGGAATTCCCAAAGTTTGACGTAGCAGTAATCAAATCTATGCAACAAAAATTCCCTAATGGCTTCTTAAATATTACTTGTGATATTGAAGTATGTTCTTTAGTATCAGCTACCCATCTCTTCCTTTTTTTTATTCTCCTCCTTCTCAACAGTAAAAAAATAATAATTGTTATTCCCATAATCAAAACGGTGTTTCTTATCTTAGTTCGTGAAAATTTTGGTAGACAACAATGGGTTTTTGTTTTGGTTTTGATCGAACCGAAGAAATTGTAGTTTTAGAAGCAATAATTCCTGCTTAGATAAATGAATTTAAATTTTATGGGATTTAAATGAAGAGTGAAATGATTGAACAGGATATTCAAGAATCTAAGATTCGAAAGGGGAAGCAAGTCAGGAAAAAATGAACCTACGGAACGAAACATCTAATAATTTCAGAGAATGAATTGGAGAATTTGGAATTTTTTGGTTATCAGAGTAAACATGGTGTAGGAAGAGATGGCTGATTTTTAGGGTTCTATTTGGGAAGAACATCGATAGTTCTATTTAGATGGGTGGAATACACCCGGTGGAGATCAAATATGGATTATCCACGTGTATGATCTGTCAAGGACATGGTTAGTCCTTTTTCTTACTCGGTCAATAATAAATTAAAAGAAAAAAGCGGAATTGTGCAGGATCGAGGTCATATTAGCGCCTAGCCGTTAGCCTACACGTCAATAAATTAAGGACATGGTTAGTTATTGTTTATAAAGTGAAAAAATATTTCGGTATTTACATATTTGATTGGATGGAACTTTGATTTAATCGAGTCAACGCGAGTCAACGTGAAGTCCAAATGCCAACCCCTAAGTTGGATAAAAGTTAGACCAAACACTAATTTTGGACAAAATGTTAGTACCAAAACCCAAATAACCCTTGTGACTACTCGTTTTCCCGTAGTCTACGTAATGTATACAACTCTGAGGATCTGATACTAAGTAGTATTGATACCTCCGTTGAACCGATATTACCAAGTAATAAATGATAACTAAGATCACAATAACAACGAAGAACACAAGTATAATGTAAAATCTTCTAAGTTATCATGAGATACAAGAGATTTACGTGGTTCGACATTGGTCTACATCCTCAGGGTAATGAGTGCTTGTTTTTGTATTAAGTTGTGGTGGTTACAAAGATCTTAAATGCTTTCCAAAGTAATAGACAGAACTCAAGTGGAAGTAAATACTTAAGTTCTAAACATTAAAGAGGTATAAGCTTAAGACTAGATCTTCTCACCTAGATATTGAATGCCCTTAGTTTGTTGGTGAAGCTTGATATTTATAGCCCCTCTTGCTCCAGGTATATCTTTGCTGCCTATGGGTCCATCATCTGCTGATATACCTTTCGTACCAATGGTACCTTCGTCTACTGCGTACTTTCTCCAGTTATATTTCGCCACCTCAGCTGGCCCACGTTCCTTCGGGAACTACCCAACCTTAGTACAGGTTGTACCTCCGTTCACCTCAAGCTTCCGCCAATCGGGTTCTGCCATGCTTTCTCTCTCCACGTGCCTAGATTCATGCGCGTAGATAAGAGATTTGAGCATTAAATGCTGATTGGATGCGTCATCTACCTCTGTCCCCTCGCCAGCTGACTCTATATAGACTAAGCTTTTTCCTTCCTTATCTTGACCGTTCACGCCTTCTTTCTTGGAATGAGATAAAGTAGATCTGCGGAGGTATCCCTTGTTACTCAGGCTTCTCTGTTTAGCGAAGGCTACATAGTTAGGTATATATGCGGCCACTAAGATCGTGACACGTGCTCCACAGAATATTGGTATTCACGGTTTGCCCCTTTTCTTTCATCTTCTACCGTTTGGTAGAAGTGGAAGGAAACTTCCGTTACGCCGCCAATTTTGCACGTACCGATTGAGTGGTCCCTACATCTCCTTTCATGCAATAACTTCCCCTTGAATTTGGGGACATCCAAATTTTTTGGATTTTCCATCCGCCTATAAGAGGGGAACAAAGAGAAGGGAATTTTATTAACTCCCTTTCCTCTTCTTTTTCGAATTGTCACTCTCTATCCCTTTTATTGAGATACTTTTTTGCTGCTAACTGCTCCCCTTTTTCCTTCGACTCTCCGCGTGCTTTGGCTCCATTGTGTCGATCATACAAGTAAGTGATACTCGTATTTGGTCTTGATTTTCTCCATGCTTGCCCATGTTGTATTGTTGTCGGACTAGGAGACTTATTGATGTTGCTTATTATGCTTGCATGTGAGAATTCCTGCTTTCTTTTGCTTGTTTACGCTGTATGGGAGCTTGGGTTTTGTTCCATTTTGATTTTTGATGATGGTTTCGGTATGATAGTTCTTCGCCTGCAACTTTGATCGTGTGATCAAAGGTTTTTGATTTTCCCCCATGATATGTTTAGACTGTCCCCTTTGGTTGGTTAAATGAAACCCATGCCCAAAGTTCGTCGGTTTTTTTGCCCCAAGTTCACTTTTGAATGAATTGCAATCTTCTTCTGCCATTGTTGATGGAGATGTTCTTCCTGCTGGTGTTAGGCATCATGAGGCTTCCAAAGAAACCTACGCGTAAGGGTCCAAAGATATCTTCGTCTGCTTAGATATCTTTATCCGCTTTGATATCTTTGTTCTGATGGTCTTCTTTTGCAGTCTGCCCATGCTTCTTCTGATGGGACTTCTCCAGGCTCTGCTGGTAATTATGTGGCCACAAGGACTAGGAAGAGAAAGGCTTTGGTTGAAACGCCTGCGGAGGTAAGGATCATTATCATACCTTTGTGCTTGTAAGTTCCTTAGTACCTTGCCCACGATTCTTAGCTGACGCATGTGTTTCTTTACAGTCTTCCCAGAGGAAGGGTAAGTTGAAGACCATGATTGATCTTGATGCTTTGGATTATGATCCCAAGGCTGCTGGTGAGGGACCCGGTGACAAAGACATGGAGTATATCGAGGATACTGGCTTAGTCCTCATTTGGATGATATTGAGGAGGATTTTTCCAAAGAAAACCCTATCCCCGTCCGAGCTGCTTCAGTTGAGGGTGAGAACCTTCTTGTTGGTACTGGTGCTCAGCTAGTAGAGCCTGTTAGCGTTCAAGCCCCTGCACCTACGTTATCCTTGAAGATGCCTTCGTTTTCTGCTTCTAGCAAAGCTTTGACCGCTAAACCTGCTGCTGATGGAGCTGCTGTTGTGGCTTCTAAGAGTCTCCCTTCATCTCCTGCTACCTCCCTTAAATCAAGTGGTTCGTTTGCTAAGGTTGTTACCCCCACAGTGAGGGCTGGCAGCTCAGATTCTCAGCAAAAGAAGAAGGTTGTGATTTCACTAGCCAGCTTCTCCTTCAATGTTGTTCCTGCTTCACTAGGGAGTGCTCAGTCTGTTTCTACTGTCCCCCCAGCAAAGTTGTTGGACCCCCACCTTCGTCACCAGATTGGACCATACTGGGTAATCTTCCTTCTGCCGGTGACATGGATTTGGGCGGCTCTCAAGATCCTCTTTCTGTTCCTATCTCTTACATCATGCCATTTCTTCGTCGTGGTGAGGGTTCAGCAGTCGTGCCCCTTGTTCGTGTTCAAACAAACGAGGGAGTTGCCGCTGAATCTAGCTAAGGTAGGTTGCCGGAGAGCTTGAGCTTGGGTAGTTCCGATGACGCTATTCTTGAGGCCATCCTGCGGGATTCCAATGGTCCCTTTTCTGTTGGAGTTGATCATCATCATCTTGGTAGTTATTTCGAGATAGCTTCACAGCTAGACGTGTTATCTTCCCAGTATCGTGCTGCCAAAGACTTGTTTTTGACCCTGATTGTCTCCGCTCCAGTCAGAGCTTTGGTGAGATCCGTAGGGGTAGCATCCAAGAGATGAAGGCTTTCATGGATACCTATGCTAACTTATTCCCCCGTCTTTCAGCGTTCTCAATAAGTGATTCTTACCTTATCGTTTTTCTTCTTAATCTGATCCTTCGTCCGTCCTTATACTCGTTTGTTTGCAGCTTTGCAAGCAGACCGATGTTGGTTATACCTTATTCAAGGTTTATAGAGCTAAATGCACTCATTTGAGTGCCCTGCTGGAACGTGCTCGTCAAGAGTATGCTCTTTCCGTTGCTCAGCAGCCTTCGTCGAGAGATGTTACTTCTGCTGCTAAGATATCTTCGTTGGAGGATGATCTGAGGAAAACCCAGAGATCTTTGGAAGCTTGTTTATTGGCTCTTGAGAGAGCTAATAATGTTGCTAAGGTTGCCGAGGATGGTCGCAAATCTGCTGATGCTTTCTTAGCTGTCGAGTCTTCTAAAGCCATAGGTTTGTTTCTTCTTCTCCTTAGCTTTTTTCTTTACTTTCTGGTTGCATAGTCCTAAGACAACCTTCGTATGCCAGCCGACAACTCTAGTGAACTTAGATGTCTTCGAGATCAAGTGGCCAAGTTAACCTCCGATGTTTGGTATTATCAAAAGAAGATTGATAGGATAATGAACGTAATTGTTCATTATGAGGCCCAACTTTCTCTTGAGTCTGTTCATAATGAAGACCTAGTGAAGCAGATGGATTCGCTTCGTGAGGAGTGTGACGAAGCCCTTTGATGGAAGGAGAGTCTCATTTTAAAGCAAAAGGAGGATATTGCCTTAGTCGAGAAGCGTCTCTTTGCCAAAGAAATTATTCGCAAGAAATATCATGCCGATTTTGAAGCTGCTTATGCTTCTTTAGCTAAGGTTACTGCAGAGTGTAATGTTTTAACTTCTGAGGTCTGTCCTCTTAAGAACAAACTTGTTGATGCCAGCTCCGTGCCTTCTTCCATGTCTCATGCATCCTTAGTAAAAAGGTTTGAAGAGTTAGAGAATGTGTACCAAGTTTTATCCTATGAGAATGCTTCGCTCTGGATAGATGTTGATGATCTTCGGACGGAGAGGGATACCCTTGTGGAAGACCTTGATGAGGCTCAACATAGTTTAGAAGAGTCCCCTAGTCATGCCGAAGGTAGATTAGGACAATTATTTTTTCCGTAGAATCCTTTGAATAATTATCTCCTTGTTCTTGTTGCTGATACCCTTTCTGTCTGCAGGCCTCCAAGATAAGTTGGTGGGTGCTAACGCCAAGATTAACCGCCATGAGGGCCAGATATCTCAGTTGGACATATCTCGCCAGTTTGATGCTGCTGCTAAGTTTAAAGCTGAGGCGCTTCAGCAAGCTAATGATCATCTTAGCGCTCATATTAGGGAGCTTCGTCAGAAATCGGCTTCTGACCTAGCGGTGTAAGCTTCCTAAATGGAGGCGCAGTTCAAGCGTTTTGCCATTGACTATATTAACAATGCTTTTGCGGAGGCTGAGCTCCAGGCTGAGGGTGCTGTCTTCCCTCGCCTTCCTTACCCTTGATTGTGCTATGCTAACCTTGTTTTCAACCGAACTCCTTTAATGTATTGTGCCCCCAGCTGAGGGGCCTTTGTTGTCTCATTTTCTTGAAACAATGCTTCGTTATTTTTTGAACCTTCGTCATCTGCAACTTTGAGATGTGTTAGTTTTATTTTGGTAGTACTTATTTTAGTATCTTTATTATTATTATTATATATATATATATAATATGTCTAATTTTTTGCACATTCGAGTCATTACAAGGTGCTAAGGTGTTTTTAACCTTTGGTGGAACATTCATCATCCTACCCAAGTATCCTTTGGCCAAAAGGTACCGTGGTGGCGAGGGCTCCTACGTGGGTAATAATTTTCCTGTAACCCTACGCGTTCAGCGCGATTGCTGCTTTACTTCGAAAAGGTATCTCTCTTTTTGGGATATATTGCTTATTATTTGCCTTTCAGTGGGATTCATTTGCCCTTAGGATCCGAGATTGACATATGCGCAGTTATGCGGTGCCTTGTCTCATCGTCAATTCTGACGGAGGGTGTCTTTTCTAACCCAATTTGTATTTAATCAACATGCACTCTTTCTTAGCAAAAGTTTCTTTCATTGATTAATTTGGTTTGTAATACCTTTGATCAGGGATAGAACATGGCGGGCTATTGCCCTTCCCTTCTTCTCCTGAGTGATAACCATTCTCTTACGGGTAATACTTCTTTAGGTACATTGCATTCCAAGGGTGTTGCAATACTTCCCTTTGAGATTTCTTAAGTAGTATGAACCCTTTCCCGCAATATCGTGTATAATGTAGGGTCCGTCCCATGTCGGAGCTAGCTTCCCCCACTCTTTCTTCTCTTTCTTCCTTTGATATGGTGGTATTTGACGTAGTACGTATTCTTCGACCACAAAGTTTCTAGGAATTACCCGTTTGTTGTATTCACGAGCCAGCCTTCGTTGGTAGTTTACCATCCTTTGCAGAGCTACTACTTACTTCTGCTTCTTTTTCTTCAAGGTCATCAAGCTTTTCCAGCATAAGATCTGTTGTCAGATTCTTTTCCCATGCCTCTGTCTTCGTTGTTGGCAGTATTATCTCCGTTGGGATGACTGCTTCGGCTCCGTAGGTTAAGAACAGTTTCTCCCGTGGCTGCCCTTCTAGTAGTACGGTAGGCCCAAAGGACATTGTGCAGCTGCTCGCACCATCTTTTCTTGTATGCCCCCAGCTTCTTTTTTAAGTTCATTGCTATCGTCTTATTAGTGGCCTCCGCTTGTCCATTGCTCTTAGGAGATATCGGAGTAGACTTGTTTTTCTGAATATTGAAGGTGTTGAAGAGCATGTCTATGTTCTTTCCTTCCAACTGTTTGCCATTGTCAGAGACTATGGCGGCTGGTATCCCGAACCTGCAGATGATTTGCTCGAACAAGAATTTAAAGACATATGTGTCCCTAATCCTTGCCAAAGCCCTTGCTTCCACCCATTTGGTGAAATAATCCGTAGCTACGATAAGGTATCTTTTTTTGATGTCCCCTCTATCAAGGGTCCAACAATGTCAACTCCCCATTTGGCGAATGGCCACTGATGACCGAGTTAAGCTCCGCTCGCTTTAATCTTCCTAGCATAGCGTTGGCATCTTTCACAACGCCTTGCTACATTCTTCGCATCTTCGTCCATGCTTAGCCAATAGTATCCTTGCATTTTGGCTTTGATTGCCAAAGACCTTCTTCCGCTATGATTGCCAGCTTCTCCGCTGTGTATATCATGCAGTATCCTTTTACCTTCGGTTTGTGAGAGACATCGCATCAAAGGTCCAAGAAATGACCTTCTATACAGTATCCCGTCTCGTAGGCTGTACATTGCTGCCTTTGATTCGAGTTTTCGAGCTTCTTTGACGTCTGCGGGTAAGGTACCTTTATCAAGGTACTGGTGAATTGGGATTCTCCAATCGTCCTCAGCTTCGTCTTCGTTGCTTTCATCTGACGTGGGTTGATCTTTATCAGACTCACCAGCTTCGTTATCTGGCTCTCCCATCGCTTCATCTTCTTTTTCTTTTTCTGCTTCCCTCATGGCCCTTGTTTGGACGGCTAAGGTTTCTTCAGTGTCGGAGGTTAGTCCTTCTATCGAAGGTTCATAAATTCTCCCAATTTGGACTGAGGTAGTGTTTCTGTCTCTCAGCATTGATGATATAAATGCCAAGGCATCTGCGTGTCTGTTATCTTTTCGGCAGACATGTCTGAATGTGACCTTGTTGATCTTTGACGCATGCTCCTGTGCTAGCTTTAGATACGAAGATAGTATCGGATCCAGAGTTTGGTATTTGAGCTCTATTTGTCTAATGACCAATTGCGAATCACTAGTCAAACGACATCTGATAAGCCCAGCTCATGTGCTAAGCGTAGGCCGTGTATGACTGCCTCATACTCCGTGATGTTGTTAGTGTATTGTTCGAATTCTAACCTGAATGCATAGATGAGTCGGTCTCCAGTAGGGGTTGTTATCACGATCCCTATACCTGCCCTTCTCCGTTGGAGGAGCCATCTACGAATATCTCCACCTTCGTGAGTTCCGTGGTTCCAAGAGATCCTCTGGTTCCGGCTTGTCTTCCTCCATTCCTGGGATGTCGTCTATCTCAGCTTCGTCATTCAGAGGTAGGTCTGCCAAGAAGTCTGCTAAGATTTGTGATTTCTCCCTTTCCTGGTTTCGAAGATTATGTGAAATTGTTTGATCATGGCATTCCATTTTGCCACTCTTCCAATCTTCTCGTGTGTCGAGGATTTGACTTATTTGAGCCTTCGTGAAAACTCGGATGGTGTGTGCATCGAAATATATTCTTAGCTTTTGTGTTGCCACTACTAAGGCATATATGAGTTGTTCCACCTTGGTGTAGTTACGCTCCGCTGACTGAGTCTTGCTGATGTAGTATACGGGCTTTTCTCCTTGCCCTTGGTCTCGTACCAACACTGCGCTCACAGCGTAGCTTGTTGCTGCTAGGTATAGTGTGAGTATTTCGCCTGGCTCCGGTTTCTGCAAGATGGGTACTGATACTAAGTACTCTTTGATCTTGCGAAAAGCTTGTTCGCACTCTTCGGTCCATGTGAACCTGCTTCCTTTCCTTAGTGTGTCAAAAAATGTTTTGCATTTATCTGATGATCTTGATATGAATCTTCCCATGGAAGCTAAAATTTCATTTAGCTTTTGCACTCCTTTTAGGGTTTGCGGAGATGACATCTCCATTATTGCTCTGACCCTTTCAGGGTCTACTTCGATTCCTCGCTTGGTGACCAAGTAACCCAATAATTTTCCTGAGGTAACTCCGAACGTACATTTGTACAGGTTCACCATCATGTGGTAGGTCCTCATGGCTTCAAATATCTCCCTTTGGTCCGAGAGATGGTTTTTTGCTTCGAGCATGTCGTCTACCTAGACCTCCAATATTTTTCCTATCAATGGCTTGAAGATTTTGTCTACTAATCGTTGGTATATTGCCCCCGCGTTTTTTAATTCAAAAGACATCCTTGTATAGAAATACGTGCCTCGTGGGGTAAATAACGCAGTATGCTCATGATCTTCTTCCGCAAGGGCTATTTGGTTATATCCTAAGTATCCATCCATGAAGGATAGCCTTTGGTGGCCTTCGGTTGCATTGACCAGCTGGTCAATATTTTGCAGTGGGTAGCTGTCCCGCACGCCTTATTGAGATTGCTAAAGTCGATGCAAATGCGTACACCTCCGTTCCTCTTAGGAACAATGACCATGTTTGATATCCAAGTGTGATATTTGAATTCTCGTATGAATCCAACTGCAAGTAACTTTTGCAGCTCTTTTTCCACCCCTTCGTGGTAGATGTCTGCCACTTTAAGTATGCGCTGTTTGAACGGTGGTATCTCCGGTCTGAGCCGAAGGTGGTGTGAGACCAAATTCGGATCGATTCCCGACATGTCTTCCATTGACCATGCGAAGACATATGCGTATTCTTTTAGTAGGCTTTGTAGTTGCATCTCCTCTTCTTCATCAAGCAAAGTTCCGATGTTGAGCATCTTTGGTTATGCCTCCGTCCCGATGTTGATTTTCTTTGTTGGTTCTACCGGGAGAAGATTTGAGGAGTGCTTTTCTGTAATTGTCATTTGGCGGAGACATCTGCGCCTGGAGTGGCGGAGGTGCTTGTCTTCGGGTCTGAGACGACTTTGGGTACTGATGAGGATGTGTCCTGTACTTCCTTGGTATTTTCCTTACGTCTCTTTCTTTCATGTTGGTGAGTAGCAGTTCTTTCTTCGTTGAGTCTCATTTCCGCTAGATTGCATAGCCTTGCGTCTTGCTGGTCGTCTTTGATTTCCATTTCACCCATAGGTGTTGGAAAGCGTACTGGTGATACGTCGAAGTTGTTCCTCGCATTCGATGAACCCGTACTCCGCCCATGATTACGTTATAGGGAGAAGGTGCGTCCACCACACAGAAGCGTGTACTGGTTACTAAGGGTCCTGCGTATACATGCAAGACGATTTCTCCCTTCGTTCTTGAGGCTTCTCCATTAAAACCATATATTGTGCAAGTAGAAGAAAATCCATTTGTTCTGATGTCAAACCCATGTGTAGGTAGGATTCGTAAAATAACACATTTAACGAACTTCCCCCATAAACAAGGACCTTCGCAACGTTCCATCCATGTATTGGAAGAGTGATCACTAGTGGATCGTTGTGCATTTCAACCTCCTGGTTGACGTACTTTGTTGAAAAAGTTAATGACGTGGACATCCAGTCCCCCCAACTGCTAGTGTGTGGTCCACTTAGCTTGAACACTTCATGGGATTCAATCTTATTTCTGATTCGAGCTAACTCGAGGATATCTTCGAGCATTTCTTCTTGACCTCCGCTGGAGAAGGTGATCATGTTGATGTATTTGCCATCCTGAGGTAGTTCTACCCTTTTCTTTGGGATCTCCTCAGTCTCCGCTGGCTGTAGTTGTACGTACTCCATGAATTTGCCTTCGTCGATGAATCTTTGGATCACGTTGTGTAGGTGGTAGCATGTATCAGCAGTATTTCCGTAGTATTGGTGGTACGCACATTACTCTTTAGACTCCTTTGTCTTTTCTTACTGCTTTCCCCTAGTATTAGGGTAAGGAAAGCCTGGCTTTGTTCCCTCCTTGCTTAGGATGTGAGAGAAAGTTGTGTTTAACTTTGTGTAGACCTTATCCATAAATTCTTCTCTTCCTTTGCCTCGTTTTCCATCTCGGTGCTTGGATCGCTTGTCTCGAGAATTGGTTCTGCCCCCGACTTCGTTTTGTCGCTTAGATACCTCCGGAATTGGTTCCAAAGAGTTAGTTCGTTGCGGAGCCGTTGTTGCCTTTGCTTGTGCCCTGGGGTTGTCCTTCTGGATTTCTTCGAGTCTGATGTAACGGTCCTGGAGAACCCTGAGCTCGCCTTCGGAATCGAGGGATCTGTTGTGAAGCTCCACGAAGATGGTTGAGGTTCTATCAAGTCCGTACTTATAGCAATTTATGTTAGTTTCTGGATTAACTTTTCCAATTGCTTGGAATGTCTTTTTCCACCTGTCTGTGTACTGCATCAGCGTCTCCCGGGGACCGATAGCTATAGCCTATCTAACCCCGCCTTTGTTGATTTATTGTACATGTATGTCTCCAAAACACCGTAGATAATTGCTCGAAGGAGTCAATTGAGTTTGCTGGTAAGTTGTCATACCAGGCCAGTGTTGATCCCGTCAAGCTTGTTGGGAAGTACCTACAAAGTACCACCTCGTTTCTTTCCCAATGGACAAGGACACGAGTGTAATACCGTAGGTGGGCTGCAGGATCTGAGGTACCGTTGTATGCTTGGAACGTAGTTACCGGGCATTTCGGAGGGATCGTTTCCCTCAAAATGCGAAAGGATAGTGGTGACGTGGTTTCCTCCTATAGTACTTCTTCTAGTCTTGCGCCTGCATGGCTAGTTTTTAGGCCTTGGATCTCCTTCCGCATTTTCTCCATTTGCTCCATGACCATGTTCACATTGTGAGCATCTTTGGAAAATGCTTCGTCGTAGTAGGTTTGAGAGGGCTTGTATGTTGAATCTGTTTCATCTGGATCATGGTGCGCTATCCTTGCTTCCTTAGGCTGATTCGCCTTTGGTGGGTTGAGATCCACCCTTCGTCTTCCTGAGATAGCCCCATTTTCACGCCTCGGTTGTGGAGGGTGCGTTTGGGAACCTTCGACTTGTATGTCTAACATACCTTTGAGGTTCTAGTTCTCTTGGGCCATCTCGTGCATTGCATCTTCGTTTTTCTTGTTACGGAGTAGCAAAGCTGCTTGTGCCGTCATTTGGTCTTCGTTGTGGGTTCCACCCCCCCTAAGGAGTGTTGTCTGTTGGATCTTCAGAGTTTTCCACTCATTCCTCTATAATTGGCGCATCTAGATCTATCTGAATTGGAGTTAGGTTTCCCAACCCTCGCCCCATAGGATCTAAGGTTCTGGGTAACCCTGCATTGGCCGCAGGTGGCTTCGTAGTTGTAGCATGCTCCGGTAATGGAATGCCGTAGATTGGTTGAGATACTGATGTTTTCCCCATCCCTTCAGCATGAATAGGCGATTGTTAGGAACTGTTCTTCTTGCTATTTCGGTTTGTCCGTCCTCCGCTTCATTCCTTTGGTTTGCTTGAGACGGATTTTGGGATCTCCCTCTTGTGATAGTTGGTCGTGAGCTTGTTGGTACATCAGTTGGTTTTTGCACGCCTTCGGCTTTGCTTAGTCTGCGGTTACAGAAAAATCGAAGAAGTCTGCTCCTTGGGTACCTTCGTTAAAAGTAGCTATTAATGCTCTGACATAGAAGACTGTTAAGCAGCTTTTTCAGAAAAAAGACTGAAATAATGTTTTTGACAGACGGGTATTAAATGCTTATGACATCCTTGGAAAATACAACCTTAAAATATCGAAAACCAATGAAAAGAGGGGGTGCCAGATCTTGCGAAAAACAAGGCTATTAAATGCGTTGGAAGATCTTTTATCCTTAAAATTTTATTGAGATTCCTCTGTCAGTTCAAAGGTTCTCAGATCTAAGATGCGCTTTGTTTAAGAAAGGATGTTTTAGTATAAAACAAACATTTTGGCGTTTTGTGAGTATGTTTTTTGAAAGATTTGTTGTGGATCTGTAATGAGGCACGTTTTTAGAGGCTATGAACACAAAAACATACACAAATGAAGGATGAACGAATCACTAAAAAGTGAGATTCATCGGTGAAACACATATCCCTTCGTTTCAGAAGATGTATAAGTAAAATGTAAAACTGTGCATAAACTCAGGTTCGTGAGAAAAACACGGTGGGCGCCAAACTGTGACTACCCGTTTTTTCGTAGTCTAGTAATGTATACAAATCTGAGGATCTGTTACTAAGTAGTATTGATACCTCCGCTAAACCGATATTTCCAAGTAATAAATGATATCTAAGATCACTATAACAACGAAGAACACAAGTATAATGTAAAAGCTTCTAAGTTATCATGAGACACAAGAGATTTACGTGGTTCGACATTTGTCTACATCCACGAGGTAATGAGTGCTTTTTTGTATTAAGTTGTGGTGGTTACAAAGATCTTAAATGCTTCCCAAAGTAATAGAGAGAACTCAAGTGGAAGCAAATACTTAATTTCTAAACATTAAAGAGGTATAAGCTTAAGACTAGATCTTCTCTCCTAGATATTGAATGCCCTTAGTTTGTTAGTGAAGCTTGATATTAATAGCCCCTCTTGCTCCAGGTATATCTTTGTTGCCTCTGGGTCCATCATCTGCTGATATACCTTTCGTACCAATGGTACCTTCGTCCACCGCGTACTTTCTCCAGTTATATTTCGCCACCTCAGCTGGCCCACGTTCCTTCGGGAACTACCGAACCTTAGTACAGGTTGTACCTTCGTTCACCGCCAGCTTCCGCCAATCGGGTTCTGCCACGCTTTCTCTCTCCACGTGCCTAGATTCATGCGTGTAGATAAGACATTTGAGGATTGAATACTGATTGGATGCGTCATCTACCTCTGTCCCCTCGCCAGCTGACTCTATATAGACTAGGCTTTTTCCTTCCTTATCTTGACCGTTTAGGCCTTCTTTCTTGGGATGAGATAAAGTAGATCTGCGGAGGTATTCCTTGTTACTCAGGATTCTCTGTTTAGCGAAGGCTACACAATTAGGTATATATGCGGCCAATAAGATCGTGACACGTGCTCCACAGAATGTTAGTGTTCACAACCCTCATTTTTTTGATGGTAACATATGGAAATTTGAAGCTAGACTTATGGTGATTGGGAATTAATGACATTAGAAACATTCCTAATCATCACAGATCTTGTAGCTTCAGACATATTGCTAACATTCCATTTAGAAAATATATGATCCATCTTGTCTACTGGCACACCAAAAGAAACTTTCTTATTTCTATCGAAAAAAAAGGAAGACCCAAATATTTCTCATCCTTAATACTTAGTTTCATTACTTGAAGAATATACCGCTATGTCTTAACAATCTGTAGGGTCCATATTTGAACTAAAAAAGATAGCTGACTTGGAAAAATTAATTAGTTGGCCTGACAAGAGCTGAACTTCTCAATGATGTTAAGAAACTTATGTGTTTGAGATAGATTAGCCTTATAAAACAAAAGGAAATCATCTGCAAACTGTAAGTGATATATCTTTGGAGCATGTCTAGAGATTTTCATACATGTTATTTGACCAATAGCTTCACAATTAGCCATATATCTAGATAAAAATTCCATGAAAAAAATGAATAATATAGATTTTTGTTAGAGGGAGAGCAAAAACTGATCCGAGGAGTGCGAAAATCATAGTCGACTCACTGAGACAAACCTCTTCATTATACTTTTCAAACTCAGACTAAATTAACCCTACTAGTTCACCATTCTTTGTAAAGATACTTCCCGCCTTTCTCCAAGGTGATCAATCTTTTCCAGCATAAGATCTGTTGTCAGATTCTTTTCCCATGCCTCTGTCTTTGTCATTGGCAGTATTATCTCTGTTGGGATCACTGTTTTGGCTCCGTAGGTTAGCAATAACGGAGTTTCTCCCGTGGATGCGCTTCTTGTAGTGCGGTAGGCCCATAGGACATTTTGCAGTTGCTCGCACCATATTTTCTTATATGCCCCCATATTCTTTTTTAAGTTCATTGCTATCGTCTTATTAGTGGCCTCCGCTTGTCCATTGCTCTTAGGAATATATTGGAGTAGACTTGTTTTTTCTGAATGTTGAAGGCGTTAAAGAGCATGTCTATGTTCTTTCCTTCCAACTGGTTGCCATTGACAGAGACTATGGAGGCTGGTATCCCGAACCTCCAGATGATTTGCTCGAACAAAAACTTAAAAACATATGTGTCCCTAATTCTTGCACAAGCCCTCACCCATTTGGTGAAATAATCTGTAGCTACGATAAGGTATCTTCTTTTTGATGTCCCTTCTATCAAGGGTCAACCAATGTCAACTCCCCATTTGGCGAATGGCCATGGGCTGATGACAGAGTTAAGCTCTATTGCTCGTGCTTTAATCTTCCTGGCATACCGTTGGTGTCTTTCGCAACGCCTTGCTACGTTCTTTACATCTTCGTCCATGCTTCGCCAATAGTATCCTTGCATTTTGGATTTGATTGCCAAAGACCTTCTTTCGCTATGATTGCCAGCTTCTCCGCTATGTATATCATGCAGTATTATTCTTCTACCTTCGGTTTGTGAGAGGCACCGCATCAAAGGTCCAAGAAATGACCTTTTATACAGTATTTTGTCTCGTAGGTTGTACATTGCTGCCTTTGACTCGAGTTTCGAGCTTCTTTGACATCTGCGGGTAAGGTACCTTTGTCAAGGTACTGGTGAATTGGAATTTTCCAATCGTCCTCAGCTTCGTCCTTGTTGCTTCCTTCTGACATGGGTTGATCTTTTTCAGACTCGTCGGCTTCATTATCTGGTTCTTCCATTCATTTATCTTCTTTTTCTTTTTCTGCTTCCCTCATGGCCCTGGTCTGGATGGCTAAGGTTTCCTTTATGGCGGAGGTTATTCCTTCTATCGAAGGTTCATAAATTCTCCCAATTTGGACTGAGGTAGTGTTTCTGTCCCTCAGCATTGATGATATAAATGCTAAGGCATCTGCGTGTCTGTTGTCTTTTCGGCAGACATGTCTGAATGTGACCTTGTTGATCTTTGACGCATGCTCCTGTGCTAGATTTAGGTACGAGGATAGTATTGGATCCATAGTTTGGTATTTAAGCTCTATTTGTATAATGACCAATTGCGAGTCACTAGTCAAACAAACATCTGATAAGACCAGCTCATGTGTTAGGCGGAGGCCGTGTATGACTGCCTCATATTCCGTGATATTGTTAGTGTATTGTTTGAATTCTAACCTGAATGCATAGATGAGATTCTATGGTTCCGACTTGTCTTCCTCAATTCCTGGGATGTCGCCTATCTCAGCTTCGCCATTCAGAGGTAGGTATGCCAAGAAGTCTGCTAAGATTTGTAATTTCTCCGCTTTCCTGGTTTCGAAGATTGTGTGAAATTGTTTGATCATGGCATTCCATTTTGCCACTCTTCCAATCTTCTCCGTGCTGTCGAGGATTTGACTTATTTGATCCTTTGTGAAAGCTCGGATGGTGTGTGCATCGAAATATATTCTTAGCTTTTGTGTTGCCACTAATAAAGCATATATGAGTTGTTCCACCTTGGTGTAGTTATGCTTCGTTGAACTGAGTGTCTTGCTGATGTAGTATACGGGCTTTTCTCCTTTCCCTTGGTCTCGTACCAATACTGCGCTCACAGTGTAGCTTGTTGCTGCTAGGTATAGGGTGAGTATTTCACCTGGCTCCGGTTTCTGCAGGATGGGTACTGATACTAAGTACTCTTTGATCTTGTGAAAAGATTGTTCGCACTCTTCGGTCCATGTAAACCTGCTTCCTTTCCTTAGTGTGTCAAAAATGCTTTGCATTTATCTGACGACCTTGATATGAATCTTCCCATGGAAGCTAAAATTCCATTTAGCTTTTGTACTCCTTTTAGAGTTTGTGGAGATGGCATCTCCATTATTGCTCTGACCCTTTCAGGGTCTACTTCGATTCCTCGTTTGGTAACCAAGTAATCCAAGAATTTTCCTGAGGTAACTCCGAACGTGCATTTGTCTGGGTTAACCTTCATGTGGAAGTTCCTCATGGCTTCAAATATCTCCCTTAGCTCTGAGAGATGTTTTTTGCTTCTTTGCTCTTGACGAGCATGTCGTCCACGTAGACCTCCAGTATTTTTCATATCCATGGCTTGAAGATTTTGTCTACTAATCATTGGTATGTTGCCCCCACGCTCTTTAGTCCAAAAGGCATCCTTGTATAGCAATACATGCCTCATGGGGTAAAGAACGCAGTATGCTCCTGATCTTCTTCCGCAAGGGCTATTTGGTTATAGCCTGAGTATTCATCCATGAAAGATAGTCTTTGGTGGCCTTCAGTTGCATTGACCAGATGGTCAATATTTGGCAGTGGGTAGCTATCCTTGCGACACGCTTTGTTGAGATTGCTAAAGTCGATGCAAATGCACACACCTCCGTTCTTCTTAGGAACAATGACCAAGTTGGATATTGTCACACGCCCATTTAATCGCCTAAAATTTTCATGGGACATGACCGGCAATGATTGTGGTTCGGTAAATCATATGCACCCACAATCACTCAGCCTTGCACACTTGCACCAAAGTACGCATCTTCCTTCACTCATAAAGCATTGCACAACGGAAGTCTTTTCTTCTTTATCTCTACCTTTTCATGCCTCCGTAAGCATAAGAGGTTCTGCCATGTACTTAACCATCTCACACAACATCAGCAACATAATGAACACAAAGAATACTGCAATAAACCCATTTTATTGCATTAAAGGAAGATTACAAAACTCGTCCAACTCATGGACCAAAACAGGCCATTCACCCTCTTGGTGAATGCCTAACTCTCTCTACAAAATTAGTGGTTCTTCTCTAACTGAAAAACACTAACATTATTGATTCCTAATCTATTTATACATGCTAGGATCAGGCCAAAACTTTGTGCAACCGCTTGCACCTGCAAGGAACATCCATGTGTCTTAAAGGGTAGTTTCCATAACCGCCAATCTGCTTTTCAACTGCCACCTTTTATGTTGTCATGCAGATTGAAGCCACACTTGTGAACGGTTAGGAACACTCTACTAAGGTTATAAAATCATTTTATAACCCTTCCAACTTGTCTCGCACCTTTGGAACGCTTGTGAAGTCAATAACTAACTTGTAACCGCCACCTGAGCCGTATTGCACACTTGCTGTGCCATACTGGATTCTGTCTTGCACCAACGTTCAGATCTCTTGGCCCTGCATTTTTATCATTCCAAACTCATGCACGGACAATCTTTATTCTTCAAACATCGAGGACAGCTCCTTAAGCTCACTCTAGTTACTCATGCGTCATATATGCTTCACTTCTCCAATTAGCTTGACAACAGCAATGCAACTCTTACATTACCAACTTGTTTGGACTGTTCAAGATTTGAAGAGCCTTGAACTAATGCCATAGACCAACTCTTGATCTATAATTCAGTTTTGCATCATCCTTGAGATTGGGCCAACTCAATTTCATGGATATGCATCGATGCCAACATCGCATGTTGCATCCGTCAACTTTGGCCATGTCTTTCCAAACCTTCAATGAAGCTTCATTGTGTCGGACAATAAGCTTCATTACTTAGCAAAATGTATTTACAATGTAGTGCTACTCTTGCACTTCATTGGCCCTGCGGGGTTATGTCATTCTTAGCACTTGACGGTCTATACAAAATATCGCTATTATGGCTTGCGTTGCGCTATTATGGCTTGCGTTGCGCTATTATGGCTTCACATTGCACCATTACGGCGGAGTACTGACTTGGCATGCAACTCGGTGATGCATAATCATTATGCTCACTTGCAGGACCGTCAACAGACCTCCCCCACCTAATCCGTTCAACGTCCTTGTCGAACGCAACCAAGTATATACTATATACTTGTTCTCTGGCCTTGTACGCTTCTGAGCCCTTCTCAGAAATCAACAAAATTTGCTTGGCCTTCAGTCTTTCCAAAACTTCTTTGCCTAGTACTTTATGCCACTACTTAGCTTTACTGCGTTGCCATTGATCCTAATGATTTTGAACTTTTGTTGATACGTTGTGCATACGTTCCAACTCTTCTTCAAGCCGCATATCAATACTCAAATGCAAACTCAAATTCTCCTTAGCCAATTCCCTGAATTGTGCTTGAACTTCGCATGAATCATTTGTGCCTAAGTGTACACAAGTAATGATTCTTCCCAACTGATCACAATGATCATTACCATAGTCTTTTTCCTTCATTTTCTGACTTTAGTTGCACCACGCAACTTGACAGGACTTATACAAAACTTGGCCTCATTCTTCAATCATATGCGCCTATGCCAAATCATGACATGCCTTAAGGTATGCACTCTATGACTTCACACCACTCTTGGTATGCACCACAATCTATATCCTTTGTTGCACCTTGCAAACATCAGCACTTTCACTAGATTTGGCCTCCAAATCATGTTGCAATCTTCACCTTCTTGGACTTGCATCATTTTTATGCCAAAGAACTTGAACCTTGCTGTTCTTTGCTTGCATTGTCGCAACATCATGATTGAAATGCATGACTCTGGTATAGTCATGACTTAGGATACCCGGGGCTATCCTCCATCATTTTAAAAGAAATATCCTCTTCACGCGCCTTTGAAACAAGCAATTTAAGCATCACTGCTCTTTCAAACTGCTACGCTTTAATGTGGCGGAAAAACAACATCATGTTATTCCTAATTATGATTCAATCTTAACTCATTTACTTGATGGACTTACATCTTCATTCTTGCTGCATTATTCCATGCTATCGCTGTCATATGCCGTCGCACTTCCACATACCTCTCAACAGCAAACTCGACTATGCCACCAACTCTATTTACTTCTTTCACTTTCAGCGTCTTCTATTGCATATTTTGGCTTAATATGCTATGTAGCATCTTCCACGCGAACTAGCTTTACTTAGAACGAAAGAGGCAAGAGCTTTCACTTCAAATACCCTCATTCACTACTACCTTACATAGACAGACTTCATTCCAACACCAAGGTCCACTCGACCCAAACTGAAAGTATACTCAAACTTGAGCAAATACTCGTGCCAACTGATTGCAACTTGTAAGACCTAACAAGTCTTGCAATACTGACTTCAACTTCGCTTCTAAGCAACAAAGAAAGTGAGACAGTACCTACTGTCCCCAATGTAGCAATTCACTTTGCCACATGCACTCTTCCAACTATCAACGTTCTTATGCAACTCCCATAACGAAGCACAATATAATTGACACTTAGTTGAATACTCCTTATAGACTGATGCTATCATTTTGCTTTAGCTTTCATGAAGATTTCTTCAATAATGGTCACATGCCATCTTTATGCATCACCACTACTTGGTCCTTCTCTTTCCATGTATCTATGATTCGTCTAACTTGCATCTCCAACCGCATCATGCATCTTGGCCATGCCCAAATCTCATTTAGCGCATGCTACTGTTGCATACATGCTATGCCAATTAGCACTCAAATCTTGACACAAACTTGTGCACCTTTGCACAACTGGAACGGACTTCCGAGCATCACCATAGAGCTTAGCAAAGTCATATCACTCAATGACTTTCGCGGATAAACAATTTGGACAATTTTAACAAGGCCATAATCCTTGAAAATGAGGCGCCACTGCCTACATTCTATGAAGCAAGAATGCCGCATTCTTCTTCAAGCTTGGAACTCATTTTTACTGCCCATGCACGACTGGAAACTATTGTCTTTCCCCTTCTCCAAAATCAGCTTTGTAGCAATACTGATTTGTAATTGACAAGAACATCCGCTTGTGGTTATGATCAAATGCAGGTCTTTGGACACCCTTGTTCAAGCATATTGATCCCACTCATAAAACCAGGTGCAATCACACTCCTTCTGCGTGCATCTAGCATCAACGAAGAACTCTTTGCAACGCATGACCGTGGTGTATCGATTTTCCCCTAACTTGCACTTCTTTCTCAGCCTTTTCATAAGCTTTATGCTAGATAATAATTGGCCATCCAATTCTTCCTTCATGGCATCACATTTCCACAAACATGCTGGTTCACAACCATACTTTGCATTACCACCAAGGTATATGCATTCAAGAGAGATAACTTTAATCATCCATCAACTGGCTACGATGAAAACACCTTCAATATATCACATAGACATGTTCTTCATATACTTTTCCACTGCAAAGGCCATCAACTTCTTTGTATTCAGGAATTGTCGCAAAATTCCCATTACTTCTTGTAATGTACTCGCTACTGATAACACTACGAAAGAATGCATTCCAAATGCATGATATTCGCATACTTGTGAGAAACATGGACTTTAAACAACTGACTTGCACCATAGAAGTCAGCATACTCCTTATTTTTGTCATGCCATCACTTGAAAACCTGGTTTTCAATGATCCTTGCACGTTCGTCTAACACTTTGGGATGGAATTTTGATACCTTTGTCATAAACTTTCATGGCATGTTGTTACTTAAAGCTTCAAGTTCATTCCATATTTCTACACAAGACCAAATTCTTCTAGTCTCCATACTAGTGAATCCCAAACAATTCTTCACTGAATTTGACAAACAAATGACACCAACTTGAGTAAAAGAGAGAAAAATTAGCAATTGTGTCCCCTAACACAGCTTTGATACCGGCTGTCACACGCCCATTTAATCACCTAAAATTTTCATGGGACATGACCAGCAATGATTGTGGTTCAGTGAATCATCTTCACTCACAATCACTCAGCCTTGCACACTTGCACCAAAGTACGCATCTGCCTTCACTCATAAGGCATAGCACAACGAAAGTCTTTTCTTCTTTCTCTCTAACTCTTCATGCCCCCATAAGCATAAGAGGTTATGCCATGTACTTAACCAATTCTCACACAACATCAGCAACATAATGAACACAAAGAATACTGCAACAAACCCATTTTATTGCACTAAAGGAAGATTACAAACTCGTCCAACTCATGGACCAAAACAGGCCATTCACCCTCTTGGTGAATGCCTAACTCTCAGTACAAAATCAGTGGTTCTTCTCTAACTGAACAACACTAACATTATTTATTTATAAGTTATTTATACATTCTAGGATCATGCGAAAACTTTGTGCAACCGCTTGCACCTGCAAGGAACAACCATGTGTCCCAAAGGGTAGTTTACATAATTGCCAATCTGCTTTTCAACTGCCACCTTTTGTGTTGTCATGCAGATTGAATCCAAACTTATCTTGAACTGTTAGGAACACTCTACTAAGGTTATGAACTCATTTTATAACCCTTCCATCTTGTCTCGCACCTTTGGCACGCTTGTGAAGCCAATAACTAACTTGTAACCGCCACCTGAGCCGTATTGCCCACTTGTTGTGCCGTACTGGATTCTGTCTCGCACCAACGTTCATATCTCTTGGCTCTGCATGTTTATCATTCCAAACTCATGCACGAACAATCTTTATGTTTCAAACATCGAGGCCATCTCCTTAAGCTCACTCTAGTTACTCATGCGTCATATATGCTTCACTTCGCCAATTAGCTTGACAACAGAAATGCAACTCTTGCATTACCAACTTATTTTCATTGTTCAAGCTTTGTCCAGCCTTGAACTAATTCCATAGAGTAACTCTTGATCTATACTTCACTCTTGCATCATCCTTGAGCTTGGGCCAACTCAATTCCATGGATATGCATCGATGCCAACATCGCATGTTGCATCCGTCAACTTTAGCCATGTCTTGCCAAACCTTAAATGAAGCTTCATTATGTCGACCAATAAGCTTCATTACTTAGACAAATGTCTTTACAATGTAATGCTACTCTTGCACTTCATTGGCCCTGCGGGGTTATGCCATTCTTAGCACTTGACGGTCTATACAGAATACCGCTATTATGGCTTCACATTGCACCATTACGGCGGAGTACTGACTTGGCCTGCAACTCTGTGATGCATAATCATTATGCTCACTTGCAGGACCGTCACAGATATCCACGTGGGATATTTGACTTATCGTATGAATTCAGCTGCAAGTAACTTTTGAAACTCTTTTTCTACCCCTTCGTGGTCGATGTCCGCCACCTTACGTATGCGTTGCTTAAATGGTCGTATTTCCGGTCTGAGCCGAAGGTGGTGTGAGATCAAATTCGGATCAATTCCTGTCATGTATTCCATTGACCATGCAAAGACGTCTACGTACTCTTTTAGTAACCTTTGTAGTTGCACCTCCTCTTCTTCTTCAAGTAGAGTTCTGATATTGAGCATATTTGATTCTGCCTCCGTCCCGATGTTGATTTTCTTTGTTGGTTCCACTGGTGAGCATATTTGTTGCTGAGGTCGTTGAGGAGTGCTTTTCTGTAATTGTCATTTGGCGGAGACATCTGTGCATGGAGTGGTGGAGGTGCTTGTCTCCGGGGCTGAGACGACTTTGGGTACTACGGAGGATGCGTCATGCACTTCCTTGATATTTTCCTTGCTTCTCTTTCTTTCATATTGTTGAGCAGCATTTCTTTCTTCGTTGAGTCTAATTTCCGCTAGATTGCATAGCCTTGTGTCTTGCTGGTCGCGTTTGATTTCCATTTCACCCATAGGTGTAGGAAAGCGTAGGTATTGGTGATACGTCAAAGTTGTTCCTCGCAATCTATGGACCCATAGCCTGCCCATGATTACATTATAGGGCGAAGGTGCTTCTACCACACAGAAGCGTGTATTGGTTACTAAGGGTCCTGCATGTACCTGCAAGACGATTTCTCCCTTTGGTCTAGAGACTGCTCCGTTAAAACCATATATTGTGCAAGTGAAAGAATCCATTTTCTCTGCTGCCAAACCCATGCGTAGGTAGGGTTCGTAAAATAACACATTTAACAAACTGCCCCCATCCATGAGGACTTTCGTAACATTCCATCCGTGTATTGGAAGAGTGATCACTAGTGGATCGTTATGCATTTCCACCTCCTGGTTGACGTCCTTTGTTGAAAAGGTTAATGGCGTGGCCATCCATTCCTCCCGAGTGCTAGTGGATGGTCCACTTAGATTGAACACTTCATGGGATTCAATCTTCTTTGTGTTTCGAGATAACTCGAGTATGTCTTCAAGCATTTCTTCTTGGCTTCCACTGGAGAAGGTGATCATGTTGATGTATTTTCCATCCTGAGGTAGTTTTACCCTTTTCTTTGGGATCTCCTCAGTCTCCGCTGGCTGTAGCTGTATGTACTCCATGAATTTGCATTCGTCGATGAATCTTTGGATCACGTTGCGCAGGTGATAGCATGTATCAGTAGTATGTCTGTAGTATTAGTGGTACACACAGTACTCCTTAGCTTCCTTCGTCTTTTATGGCTACTTTCCCCTAGTATTAGGGTAAGGAAAGCCTGTCTTTGCTCCCTCCTTACTTAGGATGTGAGAGAAAGTTGTATTCAACTTCGTGTAGATTTTATCCATAAATTCTTCTCTTCCTTTGCCTCATTTTCCATCTTCGTGTTTGGATCGCTTGTCTCGAGAGCTGGTCCTGCCCCCGGATTCATTTTGTCGCTTAGGTACCTCCGGAATTGGTTCTAGAGAGTTAGTTCGCTGTGGAGTTGTTGTTATCTTTGCTTGTGCCCTGGGGTTGTCCTTCTGGATTTCTTCGAGTCTGATGTAACGGTCTTATACAACCCTGAGCTCGCCTTCGGAATCGAGGGCTCTGTTGTGAAGCTCCACGAAGATGGTTGAGGTTCTATCAAGTTCGTACTTATAGAAGTTTATGCTAATTTCTGGATTGACTTTCCCAAATGCTTGACATGTCTTTTGCCACCTGTCTGTGTACTGCATCAGTGTTTCCCGGGGTCCGATAGCTAAAGCAAATAGCCTATCTAACCCTTCCTTTGTTGATTTGTTGTACATGTATGTCTCCAAAAACACCGTAGGTAATTGCTCAAGGAGTCAATTGAGTTCGTTGGTAAGTTGTCATACCAGGCTAGTGCTGATCCCGTTAAGCTTGCTGGGAAGTACCTACAAAGTACCACCTCGTTTTTTTCCCAATGGGAAAGGACACGAGTGTAATACCGTGGGTGGGCTGCGGGATCTGAGGTACCGTTGTATGCTTGGAACATAGGCACCAGACATTTCGGAGGGGTGGATTCCCTCAAAATGCGAAAATATAGTGGGGACGTGGTTGCCTCTAGTAGCACTTCTTCTAGTCTTGCGCCTGCGTGGCCAGTTTTTAGGCCTTGGATCTCCTTCCGCATTTTCTCCATTTGCTCCATGACCATGTTCACATTGTGAGCATCTTTGGAAAATGCTTCGTCATAGTAGGTCTGAGAGGGTTTGTGATAAGTGCATAATTCATATGATTTTAGTATCCATTCCATACTTGTTTTATCTATTATTCTTACATATATTTGTATTATTACTCTTGTTTTCTCTTATTTTCCTCTATTAGGTGAATCATCCAAAAAAGATCTACAAAGTGCTGAAAATAGCTAGGAATAGAAGTATTCCAAGTACCCCAGTGCCAAAGTCCAAGAGAAGTGGAAGAAAAGCGACGAAAAGGAGCAAAACGCTCAAAATCAAGAAAAAGGACAAACACCGATCTTAACTCATTCAAATTAAGGATTTCTCATCACCATCTTGAAGATAATTGAAATATAAAAAGAATGCAAAAAGAATGAGGTCATTTCGAGTTCGGATGAAGAAGTTGTGGCCAAAACAGTTTTCATTGAATACCGAAGACAGTGAAGTCCGCGAACTGGGTTTGCGAACCGAGTTCGCAGACTTATTTCCGAAAATATCTTCTGGAATTTGAAGTTTGCGGACTTATTAAATGGGAAACGTGTATTCACACCTTGGAAGGCCTAAGGGCACGTTTGGAGTCGTTATGTCATATTTTCGGGTCGGGTTCCTAAACCTAACTAAATACTTGGAGACCAAGCAATGTAAACCTATAAAAAGGTATTAGGTTATGTAAAAATATGATTGAATCTCATATCACAAGTTCTATATCAAAACCTAGGGTTTACCCCTTTAGGGGAAAACCACCATTATTCATTTTTTGTGTAATATGAGTAGCTAAATCCTTTGTTGATTAAGGATGACTTCAATGTTCTAAGCGTGAAGCTTTATTAATAATAAAAATCTATTGAGAGTTTTTATCATCATCGTTTGTCTTTACTATATCTAGGGTTTATGAGTGATTCTTATATTGATTTGGAGTGCACGCTAGATTAGTCTATTGATTGTTCTATTGCTAGTAGAAGTTATGAGATAAGTAATCATCGATTAGCTCTCTACACAAGTAGAAATCACGAGACCTTACAGAGGGATTCTGTGGAGCAATCATGTGTGAAGACAACACCATCAAGTAAACCTTGATCTAAGAGTTTAACTAGTGGGATCAACCTAAATTCACAAAGCTTAAGGCGTTCAATTGGATTACACCTTGAGTGATCTACTACTTGGTGGTTCGTTGGACAAAATCTGGTAGTCGAGAACTTCTGTATCCAGTGATTGAAGGAGTTTTGGGGATAACCCTGATCTAGCTGTTATTCTACGGTTGGTGATGAATGGTTCTTACGAAAGATAGATAAGTATATTAATCCAGTTATCGCTTGGTGACGGAGAAGGATTCCTTGATTATCCCTTTCATCTTATTGTCTTTATATTAATCTTAAAACCAAAACCCCCCTTTGTTATTTACTTTATTTTGCTGATCAAATAACATATCAATTACACAGCTCTCCGTGGGAACGATCTCTTACTGACACTATATTATTAGTTAATTAGTGAGAAATATATATATATATATATATATATATATATATATATATATATATATATTAATTTGTTGCATTAAAGACATGTATCTGCCGGGGAGCAGTTGCTAATTGATTTCTTATTTGTTTAGCTTATTTTTATTTTTTAGATTTTTGTTTTGATTTTCTTTTTCTTGTGAGTCGTCATGTTTCCTTACGAAAATAACATGTACGGAGCACAAGATTACACATACAACAATGATAATCAATATGATTTTCAATCTCATTCATATGAAAACTACCAACCATCCTATGGGTATAATCAAAACCAATATTTTGGTTATGATCAATATCCCACAGAGCCTTATGGATATTCACATGCATATCAACAACCTTATGACGGGTATGTAGGTGAGCAACCACAAGGATGGTAGGATAGTTGTGCTTCTAATGATAATTCTTCTAGTCTGGCAGATTTAGTGCACCAATTTATGGATAAGCTAGACCAGCATATTCAAATAATGCACGATTTCAACAAAAAGACTGAAGAATCACACCAAGAAATTCAAAGGAGCACGGAGAATTCTCAAATAAAAATGTCTCAACTTAGTGAGATAAGGAACGAAAAAGAAGTTTGGTTTCAAAACCAAATTAATTATGAAGTTCCAAGGGACAACAACGAATATTTTGGTGATGAGCAACCTTTTGAAATTCCTTGCAACAATGATGAAGTTATTCCAACTCCGTATCTTAATAATGATCACTCGCCTATTCAAAAGGAGGAGCCTTGGTATGACCGAACTATTTTTATGAACGGTGTGACATATTCAAATGCATATCAACGTTACAATGAACATCCATATTACAATATTTGTAGGCCGGTTGATTTGCAAGAAGTAAATCCGATTTTCTCTTTGTCGGAGACTCATACAGAAGACCCTAGTATTTTTTGCACCAATGTACTAGACTTCCTGGAGAGGATTCTGATTCTGATGACGAGGTTGACGAAGAGATTGAGATTGAGAATGAAACCAAATTGATTGAAGTGGTGGAAGACCCAATTGAGCTATATAATAATAGTTCGACAAAGGACCACGATATACTTGAGGTAAATAATTCACTGTTAATTACGAATGAGGATCCGATACAAGGTTTGTCTAATCCTTTGCATAATTCTATATCTATTGATCATTTTCCTCTAATTGAAGTAGCTTATCAAAGAGTTGTTAACCCAAATGTTAAGAAAATACCTCACTTAGGATTGGAGTTGTGTGCTTCTAAAGTTTTAACGAATTATTTTTTTCTAAGTATCCACCACTTGATGTGTTTGATTCGAGTATTGTGCAGGTTCATCAAGCTGAGGAACCTTTTGAAGTTCCCGAATTCTATGTTCTTTATCCACTTTCGAGTGTAGAAAGGACTAAGTGTGGGGGAAACTTCAATAAAGTGATAGATTCAATATTTATATCTTGTGCTAAATTTTTTGTGAAGCTATTATTTGAATTGCAGATTGTTATTTGGAAGGATTATCAAATTTTCAGATTGTTGGTATACGGACGATAACAAAGCGCTGCGCGGGAGGCAACCCATCGGTTTTGTATCTCTATCTCTATCCCTTTTGTTTTTAGTTTTCTTAGTTTTTCATATCATATCTTGCATTCCCATCTTAAATTTTACAAGTCCTTCTATAATGAAAGTTTTGACGAATTATCGTCAGAAAATTCTGACTGCGCACTTGTCACCAAAATAGCTCTGGAGACTTCATACAGAGTCCGATTTGAGTGTTTGACACCAACTTTTAAAGAGTACAGACTCACCTTTCTTTTCCAAAAATAAAATATGAATTCGGAGTCTGTTAAGTTGGAACGATAGGCCTGGACATTTGAGTTTCGGTATTTTTATAGAACTTTTTCAGATTGCATGTCAGTCAGTCCGGAGGCCATAAAAGTCAGATCATTTATCGAAACACTGTGAAATTTTGACACCTTATAGAAAAGACTAGATGTTTTTACTAGTTCCCTACCCATTTGTATATTTTTCGAGTTTTTAAGGGTTGTTAAGTCAGAAATCAGAATTTTCGGTTTTGAACATTGAGGACAATGTTGAGTTTAAGTGTGGGGGAGTAGCTAAGCATGTTTTGTTTGCATACAAAATAATAAAATAATAATCTTTGATTTCGTACATTCTTGAGACTTCATCTTTTGGAGTTAATTATGAGCTATTTAGGATGACACTCTAAACCTTTTTAGGTTGAAACAGTTCTTACGGCTATAGATTAAGTTCCCTTTATTTCAATCCTTAAATATATATACGTTCATAATTGAATGCGAAACTAAGCTATAGTAGTCATTTGAAAGATTCATCCTCGCAATTAATCATTACTGAATAACTTTATTTTTATTTTTGAAGTTTTATGTTTCTCTAAAGTGATTTGGTGGGATCCTGATACTGCCGTGGATGTTGTAGCAAGGTAATTATTGGTTGAGTTTATATAATAGCCCCATAAGACAATTGTGTTACACTTATAAAGAGTGACCCGGAAAAAAATGAAAAGAAAAAAAAAAGAAATAAGAAATAAAATATATAAGGCTCCTCTTCATTTATCGACATTAATAAATGATAGGTCCGGAATTGCGGATTAATCATAGTCGATGAAAACAAAAATCATATCATCACTATATAGAAAGTCAAAAAGACTATTGATGAGGTTCTTGACACTTTGAAACAGTATGTGTGAAACGTTGTCTCTGTCTCCGTCGCCTAAGCAAGCATGGAGTGCAGGATCTAAGGCAACTATCACATACTTGCTGAAAAGGAACATGCGCTTAGAGTATCTGATCATGTGGTCGAGTTAAATGGGTGCTTCTCTCAACTATTGCTCCATGAATTTATATCTTTGACGACATCCATACAAGTATTATGGGTAACATCTTTCACTTTAGTCGACATTTGCACACTTCACTTTTTTATTTCCATTTTCTTATCTATCCATGTGATTTCAGTATGCGAGTGTTGTGGCAAACATTGCAACAAGTACGATGACTATCTTAGTAGATTTTTGCAATCAGGTTGAATGTAAGTAATTGCTTGTGTGTGATGATTGGAATGTATGTGGAATGTTTGTAGCTAAAGAACGTATGCAAGCTAATTATTTAGCTATTACTTTGTGTCTATCCTTAGTAGTTCTTCCAAGGCGAGAAATTGGAGTAGGTTTTGTAGGTATACCTCTTGTAAGCCCTCACGAGACTATAACTCGTCCACTAGGGACACTTAGGGGTTTAAAGGCCTGTTATTCATGCTAAGAGTAACCGTATCCTCATGACATGGAGTTGTTGTATTTAGGATTAGTTTTATTTGGTTTGCTCGAGGACTAGAAAAATTTAGGTGTGGGGGAATTTGATAAGTGCATAATTCATATGATTTTAGTATCCATTCCATACTTGTTGTAGCTATTATTCTTGCATATATTTGTATTATTACTCTTGTTTTCTCTTATTTGCCTCTGTTATGTGAATCATCCAAAAAGTATCTAAAAAGTTCTGAAAAGAGATAGGAAGAGAAGTATTCCAAGTACCCAAGTGCCAAAGTCCAAGAGAAGTGGAAAAAAATGGACGAAAAGGAGCAAAACGCTCAAAATCAAGAGAAAGGCCAAACACCGATCTTAACTCATTCAAATTAAGGATTTCTCATCACCATATTGAAGAGAATTGGAAGATAAAAAATAATTCAAAAAGAATGAGGTCATTCCGAATTCGGATGAAGAAGTTGTGGCCAAAACAGTTTTCATTGAATACCGAAGACAGTGAAGTCCGCGAACTGGGTTTGCGAACCGAGTTCGCAGACTTATTTCCGAAAATATCTTTTGGAATTTGAAGTTTGCGGACTGGGTACGCGAACTTATAAAATGGGAAACGTGTATTCACACCTTGGAAGGCCTAAGGGCACGTTTGGAGTCGTTATGTCATATTTTCGGTTCGGGTTCCTAAACCTAACTAAATACTTGGAGACCAAACAATGTAAACCTATGAAAATGTATTAGGTTATGTAAAAATATGATCGAATCTCATATCACAAGTTCTATATCAAAACCTAGGGTTTACCCCTTTAGGGGGAAACCACCATTATTCATCTTCTTTGCAATATGAATAGTTAAATCCTTTGTTGATTAAGGATGAATTCAATGTTCTAAGCGTGAATCTTTATTAATAATACAAATCTATTGAGAGTTTTTATCATCATCGTTTGTCTTTACTATATCTAGGGTTTATGAGTGATTCTTAGATTGATTTGGAGTGCACGCTAGATTAGTCTATTGATTGTTCTATTGCTAGTAGAAGTTATGAGATAAGTAATCGTCGATTAACTCTCTACACAAGTAGAAATCACGAGACCTTACAGAGGGATTCTGTGGATAAATCGTGTGTGAAGACAACACCAACAAGTAAACCTTGATCTAAGAGTTTAACTACTGGGATCAACCTAAATTCACAAAGCTTAAAGCGTTCAATTGGATTACACCTTGAGTGATATACTACTTGGTAATTCGTTGGAAAGAATCTGGTAGTCGCGAACTTCTGTATCCAGTGATTGAAGGAGTTTTGGGGATAACACTGATCTAGTTGTTATTCTACGGCTGGTGATGAATGGTTCTTACGAAAGATAGATAAGTATATTAATCCAGTTATCGCTTGGTAACGGCGAAGGAATCCTTGATCATCTCTTTCATCTTATTGTCTTTATATTTATCTTAAAACCAAAACCCCCCTTTGTTATTCACTTTATTTTGCTGATCAAATGGGAAACGTGTATTCACACCTTGGAAGGCCTAAGGGCACGTTTGGAGTCGTTATGTCATATTTTCGGTTCGGGTTCCTAAACCTAACTAAATACTTGGAGACCAAACAATGTAAACCTATGAAAATGTATTAGGTTATGTAAAAATATGATCGAATCTCATATCACAAGTTCTATATCAAAACCTAGGGTTTACCCCTTTAGGGGGAAACCACCATTATTCATCTTCTTTGCAATATGAATAGTTAAATCCTTTGTTGATTAAGGATGAATTCAATGTTCTAAGCGTGAATCTTTATTAATAATACAAATCTATTGAGAGTTTTTATCATCATCGTTTGTCTTTACTATATCTAGGGTTTATGAGTGATTCTTAGATTGATTTGGAGTGCACGCTAGATTAGTCTATTGATTGTTCTATTGCTAGTAGAAGTTATGAGATAAGTAATCGTCGATTAACTCTCTACACAAGTAGAAATCACGAGACCTTACAGAGGGATTCTGTGGAGAAATTGTGTGTGAAGACAACACCAACAAGTAAACCTTGATCTAAGAGTTTAACTACTGGGATCAACCTAAATTCACAAATCTTAAAGCGTTCAATTGGATTACACCTTGAGTGATCTACTACATGGTGGTTCGTTGGAAAGAATATGGTAGTCGCGAACTTCCGTATCCAGTGATTGAAGGAGTTTTGGGGATAACACTGATCTAGTTGTTATTCTACGGCTGGTGATGAATGGTTCTTACGAAAGATAGATAAGTATATTAATCCAGTTATCGCTTGGTAACGGCGAAGGAATCCTTGATCATCCCTTTCATCTTATTGTCTTTATATTTATCTTAAAACCAAAACCCCCATTTGTTATTTACTTTATTTTGCTGATCAAATAACCTATCAATTACATAGCTCTCTGTGGGGAACGATCTCTTACTACCACTATATTACCAGTTAATTAGTGGGAAATATATATATTAATTTGTTGCATTAACGACACGCATCAGTTTTTATGTTGAATCCGTTTATTCTGGATCATGATGCGCTCTCCTTGCTCCCTTAGGTTGATTCGTCTTTGGTGGGTTGAGATCCACCCTTCGTCTTCATGAGTTAGCTCCGTTTTCACGCCTCTGTTGTGGAGGGTGAGTTTGGGAACCTTCGATTTGTATGTCTAGCATACCTTTGAGGTTATGGATCTCCTGGGCCATCTCGTGCATTTCATATTCGTTTTCCTTGTTACGGAGTAACAAAGCTGCTATTTGTGTCGTCAGTTGGTCTTCGTTGTGGGCTCCATCTCCCTGAGGAGTGATGTCAGCTGGATCTTCAGAGTTCTCCACTCCTTCGTCTACAATTGGCGCGTCTGGATATATCTGAATTGGCGTTAGGTTTCCCAACCCTCGTCCCGTAGGAGCTAAGGTTCTGGGTAACCCTGCGTTGGCCGCAAGTGGCTTTGTAGTTGTAGCGTGCTCTGGTAATGGCATGCCGTAGATTGGTTGGGATCCCGATGCCTGTCCCATCCCTTCAGTAGGGATAGGTGATTTGTTAGCAATTGTTCTTCTTTCTATTTCTCTTTGTCCGTCCTCCGCTTCATTCCTTTGGTTTTCTTGAGACGGCTTTTGGGATCTCCCTCTTGTGATAGCTGGTCGTGAGCTTGTTGGTACATCAGTTGGTTTTTGAATGCATTTGTCTTTTGTTATCATGCGGTCACAGAAAAGGCGAAAAAGTCTGCTACTTTGGTATCTTCGTTAAAAGCAGCAATTAATGCTCTGACACGGAAGATGGCTAAGCAGCTTTTTTAGAAAAAGGACTGAGATAACGTTTTTGATAGACGGGTTTTAAATACTTATGACACCCTTGGAAAAAAAACCTTGAAACATTTAAAACCAATGAAAAAGGGTGTCAGATCTTGCGAAAAACAAGGCTATTAAATGCGTTAGAAGATCTTTTTTCTTCAAAATTCGACTGAGATTCCTCTGTCAGTCAAAGGTTCTCAGATCTAAAATATGCCTTGTTTAAGAAGGGTTGTTTTAGTATAAAACAAACATTTTGGCGTTTTTTGAGTATGTTTTTTGAAAAAAAAATTGTGGATCTGAAACGAGGCACGTTTTTAGAGGCTATGAACTCAAAAAAAAACATACACAAATAAAGGATGAACGAATCACTAGAGAGTGAGATTCATCGTTGGAACACATATCCCTTCGTTTCAGAAGATGTATAAGTAAAATGTAAAATTGTGTTTAAACTCAGGTTCGTGAGCAAAACACGATGGGCGTCAAACTGTGACTACTCATTTTCCCGTAGTTTACGTAATGCATACATCTCTGAGGATCTGATACTAAGAAGTATTGATACCTTTGTTGAACTGATAATGCTAAGTAATAAATGATATCTAAGATCGCAATAATAACGAAGAACACAAATATAATGTAAAAGCTTCTAAGTTATCATGAGACACAAGAGATTACGTGGTTCGACATTTGTCTACGTCCATGGGGTAATGAGTGATTGTTTTGTATTAAGTTTGAGGTGGTTACAAAGATCTTAAATGCTTCCCAAAGTAATAGAGAGAACTCAACTGGAAGTAAATACTTAAGTTCTAAACATTAAAGAGGTATAAGCTTAAGACTAGATTTTCTCTCCTAGATATTGAATGTCCTTAGTTTGTTGGTGAGGCTTGGTATTTATAGCCCCTCTTGGTCCAGGTATATCTTTGCTGCCTCTGGGTCCATCGTCTGCTGATATATCTTTCGTACTAATGTTACCTTCGTCCACCGCGTACCTTCTCCAGTTGTATTTCACCACCTCAGCTGGCCCACGTTCCTTCGGGAACTACCCAATCTTAGTACAAGTTGTACCTTCGTTCACCGCCAGCTTCCACCAATCGGGTTCTGCCACGCCTTCTCTCTCCACGTGCCTTAATTCATGAGTGTAGATAAGAGATTTGAGCATTTAATGTTGATTAGATGCGTCATCTACCTATGTCCCCTTGCTAGTTGCCTCTTTGTAAACTAGGATTTTACCATTCTTATCTTGACCGTTTAGGCCTTCTTTCTTGGGATGAGATAAAGTAGATTTGCGGAGGTATCCTTTGCTACTTAGGCTTCTCAGTTCAGCGAAGGCTACACAGTTGAATATATGTGCAACCACTAAGATCGTGACACGTGCTCCACAAAATATTGGTATTCACAGCAATTTCTAGAGTTTCATGTTAATATCGATTTTGCCTAGACTTCGCGAACCAAGTTTTCTAGTTCACGAGCTGTGCAATTTCGAGTGTTTCCTATTGACATCGATTTTTTCCCAGAGTTCACGAACCAAGTTTTCTAGTTTGAAGACTATGCAATTTTCAAAAAAATTTGTTGATATCAAAACATGTGTGGTCAACAAACCACTTTTTCCAGTTCGTGAACTATGTGGAATTTGAACATATTCGAACTTGAGTTTTTGCTTGATGGTTCACGGACCATGTTGGTTAAATCATAAGCTACTTTTTATGCATGTTCCTTAACTATATATATATATATATATATATATATATATATATATACACATGTGCACATTCTTCTTTGTTACAAGATAAACTTCTCACATACTTACATGCATGGTTTCCATCCTTGGAACTATTATTCTATATTGAGAATTTATAAAGTTTTTTTGGAAAGTATTTCATAAACATTGTGTTTGAGCATTGCTTGGTTGAACCC
Source organism: Papaver somniferum (assembly GCF_003573695.1). Classification (NCBI taxonomy): domain Eukaryota; kingdom Viridiplantae; phylum Streptophyta; class Magnoliopsida; order Ranunculales; family Papaveraceae; genus Papaver; species Papaver somniferum. The sequence continues at coordinate 14,066,798 of NC_039362.1, read as the reverse complement.
GCCAAGCGTTGGTATCTCAATTTTGATTGTCATATTTTAGTTCCAAAACTCAAGGTCTCTTGATTAGATTACTAGAGTCAACTTCGTCAGGTTGGAATAAGAAGTCTATAAATGTTGAGATATACAAGTATTATTCTGAAGAACCTGGAAACTCTGAAGACATGTCGACACCAACGAACACATCATCCTTATTTCGAGGTTAATCATAAAAGACTTGGCTTGTTTCCATTTCTATCTGCACTTTCAAATCGTTTAGACTGTAAACATAACATGCAGAGTTATATATATGAAACTTTAGTATTAGAGACTTGATCATTTTATTATTATCAAAGTGTCAAGGAAGAATATACAAGTTGTATCACAACTTATGTATATTTAATTATGAAGTGGTAGGTTTATAAAATACCTCCAAACTAATACCGCAAGTGCACGGTGTCGAGGTGTAGAATAATGCAAATACGGGTCGAATCCACAGAGACTAGGGTGTGTAAGTTGAAGTTTCCTAAACTGTTTTCTAAGCTCAACAGAGAACAAAGGCAGTAGCCAAAGGCAAGGCAGTGAAGTAAAATAAAGACAATGAAGCAAAGGTAACAGTGGCAGTGAAACAAAGGCAGTGAGCCTAAGGCAGAGAAGCTAAGCAGTAAATGCACTAGGGGATTTGAATTCACCTTATGGCCTAGCTAGGCAGCATCAATCTAGTTTATGCTCTTGTCCCTAATGGACAAAGGTGGAGGCTCATGCCTTCCTATAATCCAGGGCATACATAGATAGATATTTAATTAACTAAGCTCACTAGCATCACCCCTAGCATTGAGTGTCTTCTTACAGCACACTCAATCACAGGTGATGTTTGATCCCTAAGCTTCATAACTTCCCTACTTTAGTTAAATGTGGATGGTTAAGTCCCTAAATTCTCTAGTCCACCCCTAGCATTGAGTGTCTTCTTACAGCACACTCAATCACAGGTGACTTCAATCACCAAGAACACTAACATCCTAATTCAGTTAAACCTACAAGAGTGTTCACTAAGATTTTGCTACCCAACAAGGTCTTCAGGCTTCATCTAAGCCCTAGCAAGAGTAATTAGAACATATTTCCAGTAATTGTAAACATGATAAACATAAAGAGTAATTGAAATTGAAACTTGGAATTAAAACAGAAGATTACAAAACCTAACAGTGGAGAGAACTGGCTAATCCAGGCCTCCAAAGGGTGCTCTGGCTAATCCAGGCATACCCACAACATCACAAAACACCTTCTATTTATACCCAAATTAATCAATTAGGGTTCCTACACAAAAATCCCCAAATTCCCCCAAATCAGGGCAGTTAGGGTTTCGAAATCTTACCCATACTTCTCGAATTTCACTCATACGCTTCTACCCACTTGCGTCTGCCTCTCCTAGACTTCCTCCATGCGTCAATTTCAGCTCTAGGTTACCTACTTCATCAATCTCTCACGCTTAGGGTTTCAGGGAGAGAAACGTGAGAGAGTGATGGAATATGGAGCTAGATGGAAAGGGGGGGGGTGATGGGTTTTAGTGGTTGGAGTGGTTGTGATGTTTTGGTGGAATTTGGTGGCTGGCAGAGACGAGGTTGTGGTGGCGATGGAGTTGGTGGATCTGTTGCAGAGGGATGGGGGAGAAGATGGAGAAGAAGGTGGTCGATGGAAAATTGGGTAAGGTCTGTTTGGCTGACGGGTATAGGTGTTAGGTGCTCGGGTGCTGAGCGGGGACATCAAGTTGGATGTATAGCGAGGATGAGACGTTGGATGTGGAGGTGATGGATCGATCTAACGGCGAGATGGAAGGAAGCTTAAAGCGACCGTTGGATGCGGAAGTACAACGAAACTGACGGCTCAAGATGGAGTTAGGTGCTATAGTGTTTGACAGGAGCTTCAGATTTCGATGCACGAAGATGATGCGACCGTTGGATGCTGAGATGATCCAATCTGACGTCTAAAAAGGGAAACGGGTATGGATATTGGAAATGGGTTTGGGTGAAGGTTTGGGGCCTTGGGTATGCCAAGCCCATATCTTCTTTAAGAACAATTCTTCCTTGTTAAGCCCATTTCTAGCCTTTTGGTCTTGTGCACAACATTCCTCGCGGCTTCCTTGCGTAATTCCTCTCGGCTTCCACCACTTTTCTGATCTTTTCGCTCCGTAATTCCATCCAAACTTTATTTAGAACCTAAAAATACAAAATTAATTAAGAAAAGTATTTATTCTTGAAAACAATGAAAATACAGAATATGGGATAAAATGGAGAATTAGAGCACAAAAGATGAGTTAATTTCCAAGAAAAAGATATAGAAATATGCACTTTTTAGCACTCATCATGAAGTATAACATTTATCTTTTGAACTTCGTAATTGTGACATACACACTATCTTTGTAACTTGTTACCAGATTGTATAGTGAACTTAGGATTGATTGCATCCCTAGAAAACTAGGTATAACTACATGAGTTTAAGGAAATATATTTGAGAAACTTGTTTCATAGTTGAAAGGAATCAATGGAATATGTGGTCCGTTTCCTCTTGGGGACTTATAGAAGGACCGATCCCTATTGAGGAGATCTATAGCATGAACGATCCCTGCCTTGAGATATACAACAGAACCGATCCCTATTGGGGATCTCTTGCAGGACCGATCCCCATAGAAAAACTTATATTTCCGATTTTACTTATACTTTAGGGTTTTGTGAATATCGGAATATGAATTGTTATTAAGGAAAGTTCAAGATGTCGACATAGTAAGTAATTTGGACATGAGTTAAAATCTTACCTTTTATTGTTCAAAGATACTTCTCAAGGTGAGATCCCAAACCGAAATGTTTAAGAATCATTTTATTGAGATTTTTGAATTTATATGTTTATTTTTCAGCAAGTAAAACGTATCTCTGGAATATATATTAGTAAAATATACTTGTATTCTAGTTAATATTGAGTTGTCATCCATGAGGGATTTTGGTATATGAGTTGGACATTGGTTGGAATTAGACAAATTGGTGTTTATTGCATATCTTTTGATATTTTCAGTTATGAAAATTCCTTGATGTACATTCTACCTTGGTCTATAAATATCGAAGTTTTTTCTTCATACAAACTTGTCTTGACACATGCACTTTATTTTGTAGTCACTGTGGTAGCCGATTAATATTATTACTTGTGATACTATCTTGGAGAGGAGATTAACTTTATTAGGAGAAATCTCTTACGTCTTCTAGTTGAAAGACTTATGTAGGATCAACAAGCGTCTAGATAGTACCATTGGTGGAAAACTAGAATTTGTATTATTTGTAGTTTTTAATTATTTTATTTGATTTACTGACAGTGGTTAAAACCTTGATTGCAGCTAGTTTGATTATTCTTGAGAGCCTTATTTTTTAACATAAGGTCACTCAAACTAGATCAAGGATTGACGGTATTTCAGATATGTCTTTAGATCTGACGATAGACTTGTGATCATCCATTGTAACAGACTCCGTCTTATGCATGATTGATCATAAGTGGAGTCAAGTTTATTTGTGCAGGTACTTTGAAGACATTGAAGATTTGAAGACAAGAATATTTATTATTAGTTTATGATATTTATGATTTACTTCGTGTACACACTTGATTGGTTGTGATCCGACTTAACTTTGTTTATCTTTTGATAGACCTCTTACTGCTAGTCGTATAGATCAGTAATCTATCATTTGGTGGTCATCTTCAGGATCTGAATCTGATAGTTTATATACCTAGATCTGATTATCTTGATAATATAGATCTTGGTTGATCTAACAGAACAAAAAAGTTTATTAGATTAAACGGAAGAACCTTTGTTTGACTCAACATAAATCTCTGATTTACTTCTTGAGATTGATCATAGAGAAGTTACGAAAACAAATTAGTTTGTTACTGTTTTGCAATACGATCCAAAGGGTTGAGTGGAAGATGTCTTCACGAGTGGTAAAACAACTTAAGATAGTAGACTCTTTCTTGGGGATAATGTGAGTTGGCCATATTGGTTGAAGACGCATGGATAATGAGGAAACTAGGTAACTAGGGTTAGTTTACTTGGTCTCAACTATACAAAACTGGTAGTAGTCTTTGTATATCAACTTAATTCTAAGAGTATTCAAAACTGGACCAGGTCCATCAATTTTCTTCATTTCCGGTTTCCTCATTAACAAAATCTTGTTGTGTTCTTTTACTTTACCTTCCCCATTATAAATGTTTTAGTTATATAAAGTAATTGCACTTGTACGTTAATCCAAACAATTGTGTTTGACCCCTATAGTTAGGTTTCAGTTTCATATTTATGATATATACCAAGTGTATACCTTGTGGTTGTTATCTTCTTGGCAGTCTCTGTCTATATTAGATCATGCAAGGTATATGTCATACAGGTTGATATCGAAAAGATTGTGGTGTACTTGGTACCCTCATCATTTCAATTGGTACCATAGTAGACAAATACAAAAAAGATCTAACAATCTATGTTTGGTGCAACCCAACCTATAACCAAATATAGTTAAGGAAGAACATAAAGACACTTCAGTTAACGTATCACAAGAAGTCGAACAAAGTAATTGCATATGCTACTACATCTGCATTTCATAACTCTAGAGATAAAATTCCTAGTAACTCATATTTGTTAGAATACTGCTCGGTTGAACTCGCAAGCGTTGCTATCTCAAGCTTGTTTTTCAAGTTTAGTTGATCAAAACCATAGTCTTGATTTCTAGTCTTGAAAAACGGGGGTATAACAACCACACCCAATAATTCGTTCGACAATCTGTATGGGCTAACTCTAATATAATTTTGAGAGCGCCAACTTAAAAGCGAGCTCAATCAAGAAATATACCAAAGAGTTATATCTCAATTTCTCAATACAATCTGCAACCGAACAGATAGAAATCTGTGAGCCCGATTGACATGAGAAATAACTTGGACGGTACCAGACTAATGCCTAAGTGCCAATCAATTCCTATCAAACAATCAAGGTCGGACTTACCAATTGATTGAACTATGCATAACCTGTGATATATAAATCTGTCTCCCACAGAAGTACCTATGAAGTTTTGTTCCGTCTTATGATAAATCAAGGTGAACGGGAACCAATTGATAATCCGGTCTTATACTTCCGAAGAGCATCCTAGAAATAATAATCACCTCACAATAACTTAACTATATGTTAGTAGAAGAAGTTATTGTGGAATCACAAAGAATGAGACAAAGAGCTTTGTGATTATTTTTTAATATCTTTCCTATCGAAGATAAATCTCGAGAAAATCTTAGAGAAGATAATACTTAATACGATACAACAAGTAAAATCAGAACACACAACTACAAAGAAAATAGTTGGGTATGGCTTCACGAATCCCAAATGAATCTTCAAGTCGTTAACCTATAATGGTTTTGGAAAAACCTAGGTTAAAGGAGAATCGACTCTAGTCGCAACTAGGACACAAGAAAGTGTCGGGATTAGGTTTTCCAGTTGTTATAGTTCTCCCTTATATAGTCTTTCAAATCAGAGTTTGCTTTCAATCAAAACTAAGATAGCTTAGTAACAAATCATTCTATATTCACAGTTAGATGGAAACCCGATTTAAGATTCAAGCTAAGTCTGCTTAAAACCAAAGAAATATCTCTCCATCGTTAGATGGTCTTAGCTTGTTACATACAACTGAAATATACCTTCATTTAGATATAGGTAACCGTACCTAAACGTGTATATTGAGTTGGCTCAATAACAGTTAATCGAAGTTAGCCATATGAACACTTTTGTCTTAACCACATTCATCTAACACTTATAGATCAACTATGATGATCAATCAATCATGAAATATAATCAACTGAATCTAATTGTGTTCTACATATAGTTTTTCAATTGTTCACTATTTCACAGAAATATATATGAACCAACTGAAACAAAATCAGATCGATTCGTAAGAATCAATTCATGAACATTAAGCCACGTTTTGCAAAGATTGCATTCCTTAATTCATAAATGTAGTTGTTCATGAGTATGAAAAACATATTTAACCGATTTTAGAACTTAAACCACTAAGTCTGCAAACATGTACGCAAACTATAACTTTCGGAATTTGGTCTTGTCCATCTGTTTGCAAATGGGTATGAAAACAACAGTCCCGGACCTAACTCAAGTAGAGTCGTTTGCATACTAGTATGCAAACAAGGTTCCTGGACCTTAACAGTTAAAACCATTCGCATACTAGGTATGCAAACAAGGTTCCCGGACCTGAAACATACCAAAAAGTTTGCATATTAGGTACGCATACTGTGTTGCATCCAGACAAAGGTTTTTGTTCTAAATTCCCATTTCAATCATTGAAACATCCTTAGAAGACTACAATAGCTGCCTCACACAAACTATTAGCTTATAAGTAATTTTCAAGTGATTGAATGATCAATATGAAACTTTCCGAGTCGACATCAAATGATTGTCTCACACAAATCATGTAAGATGTTTCAAGGCAATTTCCACATGATCATCTTATGACTTATTACTTAGTTCCAACAAATAAATTGTTTACTAAACTCATCAAGAATATGATGAATATAGCTAAAGCAAAAAGCTTCCAACACATATTTCGAGAAATAGATAAGCGAGATAAACTCGGCTCGAAATATCAAATGTGTATAATATAAAAGTCTATATAGCTATACGACTTAGTCTCATTAGGAGATAAAATAGAATAGACTTCTAAGTGATAAATAAGTTTTAGTCTCCACATACCTTTTGTTGATGAAGTTCCTCCAAGCTCTCCTAAGTAGATCTTCGTCTTCCATCGATGAACGCCATGAAGTCTAAGGCTCAACTACACATTATATCCTAATCCAAAAAATATCTATAAGTAGACTAGCTAGAAATCAAGTCTATAGCTTTGATCAACTAAATTTGACAAACAAGCTTTAGATAGAAACGCTTGCGAGTTCGACCGAGCAGTGCTCTAACAAGTCTACTTATAGATATGTCTCGGATTAGGATAGAATATGTCGTTGAGCTTTAGACTTCGCGGCGTTCATCGATTGAAGACGAAGATCCAATGAGGAGATCTTGGAGGAACTTCATCAACAAAAGCTATATGGAGACTAAAACTTATCAATCACTCAGAAGTCTATTCTATTTTATATTCTACTGAGACTAAGTCGTATAACTATATAGACTTTTACTTTATACACATTTGATATTTCGAGATGAGTTTATCTCAGTTATCTGTTTCACGAAATATGTGTTGGAAGCTTTTTGGTTTAACTATGTTCAACATTATTCTTGACGATTTTAGTTGGAAACAACTTATTTGTTGGAAACTAAATATTGAGTCAAAAGATGATCATGTGAAAATTGCATTGAAACATCTTATATGATTTGTCTGAGACAATCATTTGATGTCGTCTTGGAAAATTTCGTATTGATCATTCGATCACTTGAAAATTACTTGAAGCTAATAGTTTGTGTGAGACAACTATTGTCGTCTTCTAAGGATGTTTCAATGATTGAAATGAGAGTTTAGAACAATTAACCATGTCTGGATACAACACGGTATGCATACCTAGTATACGAACTGTATTGTTATGGTTCAGGTCCGGGAATCTTGTTTGCGTACCTAGTATGCGAACGGTTTTACCTGTAAAGGTTCGGGAACCTTGTTTGTGTACCTAGTATGTGAACGGTTCTACCTGAGTTGGGTCTGGGACAACTGTTTGCGAACGGATGAACAAGGCCAAGGTCTGGAGCTGTTCTTTGCATACCTGGTTTGCAAACATAATGGTTTAAGTTCTAAAATCGGCTAAGTATGATTCTCATACTCATGAACTAAACATTTGTGAATTAATGAATGCAATCTTTGCAAACAGTGGCTTAATGTTCATGAACTGATTCTTGTATAAGTACTTTGTACAATTATGAATCAATCCGATTTCGTTTCAATTGGTTCATATATATTACTATGAGATAGTGAATAATTGAACAACTCTATTTGAAACACAATTAGATTTATTTGATTATATTTCGGGATTGATTGGTCATCATATTTGATCTAAAAGTGTTAGATGAATATGGTTAAGACAAAAGGGTTCATATGGCTAACTTCGGTTAATTGTTATTGAGTCAACTAAATATACATGTTTAGGTACGATTACCCATATCTAAATGAAGGTATATTTCATTTGTGTGTAACAAGCTAAGACCATATAACGGAGGAGAGATGTTGCTTTGGTTTTAAGCAGACTTAGCTTGAATCTTAAATCGGGTTTTCATCTGATGGTGAATATTGAATGCTTTGTTACTAAACTATCTTAGCTTTGATTGTAAGCAAACCCTGATTTGAAAGACTACATAAGGGAGAACTCTGGAAATTGGAAAACCTAATCCCAACACTTTCATGTATCCGAGTTGCAAACTAGAGGCGATTCTCCTTTAACCTAGGTTTTTCCAAAACCCTATTAGGTTAACGACTTGAAGACTTCATTTGGGATTCGTGAAGCCAGATCCAATTATTTTCTCTGTAGTTGTATATTTTGATCTTACTTGTTCTATCATGTTGTGTACTATCTTCTCTAATATTTGCTTGAGATTTATCTCCGCTAGGTAAGATATAAAAATTAGTCACAAAGTTCTTCATCTCAGACTTTGTGATTCCGCAGTAACTTCTTCTACTACCATATGCCTAAGCTATTGTGAGGTGATTGATATTTCTAGCATGCTCTTCGGGAGTATAAGACCGGATTATCAATTGGTTCCCCTTCACCTTGATCTATAATAAGACGGAATGAAACTTCATAGGTACTTCTATGGGAGACAGATTTATCTATTAGAATAGACTTATCTGTGTGAGACAGGTTTGTTTATAAGTCTTCGACTTTGGGTCGTAGAAATCTTTAGTTGTGAGTGAGATCATCTAAGGGAATCAAGTGCGCAGAATCCAGCGTGGTTTTAGAGGCGTAAGGAACGCGACTGTACCTTAATCGGTGTGAGACTTGGTTAGGGATCAACTACATTCCAGTCCGAAGTTAACTTATAGTAGGCTAGTGTCTGTAACGGCTTAATACAGTGTGGTGTTCAATCTGGACTAGGTCCTCGGGTTTTCTGCATTTGCGGTTTCCTCATTAACAAAATTTCTGTTGTTTGTGTTATTTCTTTTCCGCATTATATTTGTTTATATAATTTAAATATCACAGGTTGTGCGTAGTTCAATCAGTTGATAAATCCGACCTTGTTTGTTGGAATTGGTCTTTGGTACCGTCCAAGTTATTTCTCTTATTAATCAGACTCACAGATTTATATCTGTTTGATTTGCTGGTTTGTTAGAGAACTGCTCGGTCGAACTCGCAAGCATTGCTATCTCAACCTTGTTTGTCAAATTTAGTTGCCAAAACTATAAGTCTTGATTTCTAGTCTACTTATAGATATGTCTCGGATTAGGATAAAATGTGTAGTTGAGCTTTAGACTTCACCGCGTTCATTGATTGAAGACGAATAACTGCTAAGGGGAGCTTGTGGAACTTCATCAACAAAAGGTATGTGGAGACTTGAACTCATCTATCACTCAGAAGTCTATTTCTAATCTATCTCCTATTGAGACAAAATTCGTATAACTATATCGACTTTACTTTATACACATTTGATATTTCGAGCTGAGTTTAACTCGCTTACATATTTCTCGAAATATGTGTTGGTAAGCTTTCTCTTTAACCAAGTTCATCTTTTATTCTTGACGAAAGTCAAAAGATGATCATCTGAAAATCGGCTGGTAACATCTTACATGATTTGTGTGGGACAATCATTTGATGTAGAATCGAAATGTTTTCTATTGATCTATTGATCACTTGAAAATTTCTTTGAAGCAAATAGTTTGTGCGAGACAGCTATTCCCGTCTTCTAAGAATGTTTCAATGATTAAAGTAGAGTTTAGAACAATGAACCATTGATTGGATATAACACAATATGCGTACTTGTGTGCTAACTGTTGCAAGTTACTCCAAGTCCGTGAACCATAGTATGCATACCCGTATGCATACTGGTTTAACAATTGAAGTCCGGGAACTTAGTACGCATACTCGTATGCGTACTGGCTTAACAGTTAAGGTCCAGGAATTTAGTATGCGTACCCGTTTGCATACTAATTCAACTGAGTTCGGTCATGAACGGCAATATGCGTACCTATTTGCATACTGGCGGACATACCAAGTCCATAACTCTAAGTATGCGTACCCGTTTATATACTTGAGTAGCTTAAGTTCTAAAATCGGTTTATTCATGAACAAATACATTTATATAATACAGAATGCAATCTTTTGCAAACCGTGGCTATAATGTTCATGAATTGATGCGAGTGAATCAAAATCGATTTTGCTTCAATTATGTCTTGTATATTTCTGTGAGAATATAAGCAATTGAACAACTCTATAACTAATTTCATTTGAGTCATTTGAACTAGTTGTGATAAAGATGAACAAGTTCGATATGAAAGTGTTCATATAGCTAACTTCGGTTAACTATTGTTGAGCCAACCAAGTGCACACGTTTAAGTACGGTTACCCATATCTTAATGAAGGCACAATTCATTGTGTATAAAAGCTAAGTTCAATCTAACGGTTGAAAGATATTAGCTTGAATCTAGTCAGGTTTTCATCTAACGGTGAATATTGAATGCGTTGTTACCAAGGTAGCATTGATTGCAAACCCTGATTTGAAGACTATATAAGGGAGAACTCTAGCAACTGGGAAACCTAATCCTCACACCTTCTGTGTGATACTAGTTGCGACTAGAGTCGATTCTCCTTTAACCTAGGTTTTTCTAAAACCATTATAGGTTAATGACTTAAAGACTTCATTGGGATTCTGAAGCCAAACCCAACTATTTTCTCTGTAGTTGCGTGTTCTAATCTTAATTTGTTCAATCGTATTGAGTACTATCTTCTCTAGGATTTTCTAGAGATTCAATCTCCGATAGGTAAGATAAAAACTAGTCACAAACATCTTCGTCTCATCGTTTGTGATTCCACGATATCTTGTTCCGCTACCATACGATTAAGATCATTGTGAGGTGATTGATATTACTAGGCTGTTCTTCGGGAATATAAGTCGGGTGTATCAATTCGTTAACATTCACCACGATTTATCAAAAGACGGAACAAAAACTCATAGGTATTTTTGTGAGAGACAGATTTATCTATTCAATAGACTTTTCTGTGTGAGACAGATTTGTTTATCAATTCTTCGACTTTGGGTCGCAACAACTCTTGGTTGTGGGTGAGATCAGCTGAGGGAATCAAGTGCGCAGAGTCCTATTGGGATTCAGAGGCATAAGGAACGTGACTGTACCTTAATCAGTGTGAGATTGGTTAGGGCTCAACTACATTCCAGTCCGAAGTTAACTTGTAGTAGGCTCGAGTCTGAAGCGACTTAATACAATGTGGCGTTCAAATCTGGACTAGGTCCCGGGTTTTTCTGCATTTGCGGTTTCCTCGTTAACAAAATTTCTGGTGTCTGTGTTATTTCTTTTTCGCATTATATTTTCTATATAATTGAAATATCACAGGTTGTACGTAGTTCAATCAATTGGTGAATCCAACCTTTGGTTGTTGATTGAAATTGATTGACGCTTGGATATTGGTCTTTCGTACCATCCAAGTTATTTTTCATATTAATCCGGCTCATAGATTTCTATTTGTTCGATTGCAGATTGATTTGCGAAATTGAGATATAACTTTTGGATGTATTTTCCTTGATTGAGGCTAACTGTCTAGTTGATTCTCTTGGAAATATATTGGACTTAGTCCATACAGATTGCCTAAACGAAATATTGGGTGTGGTTGTTAGGCCCCCGCTTTTTAATGGTTGGATTGAGAAATAGAGATAAAGCTCTTTGATATCTCTCTTGATTGGACTCGCTTTTCAGTTGGTGCTCTCGAAATTATATTGGATTTTAGTCCATTCAGATTGTCGAATGAATTATTGGGTGTGGTTGTTATATCCCGCTTTTTCAATATTATATATCCGTTCCAGGTGTCAAAAGGGATGCTGTAAAAAAATTGGCCAAATTCCTAAACCTATTAGTCTTATGTCCATCGAGGTTCTGAAATTGAAAACAGAAGCTAATACTCCCAGACAAAAGATCAGAGATAAAGAAATAAGCAGTGCTTAGGGTCATAGTAGTTTGTTCGTTTCCTTTTTTTTTATAGCCTTGGATTTGCCATTTTATGCTATGGTTTGCAGCAAAGCCAAAGCCATCCATATGCGAGTGGCATGCCATGCACCTTAAAAAAGCCGTAATCTGAAAAAGGTAAAAAAGCAACATTACAGAGGGTATTATCGTAACAATTATTAAAGAACCCATTTATCAGACTTACACCATGTTTGTTTACTCCTGACTCATCTGAGTCGTCTGGATCTGAATCATCTGGATCTGAGTGAAATCACCTGACTCATCTGGATCTGAGTCGATATGTTTGTTTTGAGTCAGATCTGACTCATCTGACTCAGAAATAAGTGAGTCAGTAGTTTGGTCCCATGAGTCAGGGGTATTTTGTTACCTGATTCAAATGAGTCGGAGTCAGGGGTTATGTCTGAGTCAGAGGTCGAGTCAGATCTGACTCAAAATGGAAAACAAACGGTCTGACTGCTGACTCGGTCCGAGTCAGGGGTTGACTCAGATTCAGACGCCGAGTCAGCCGCAAACAAACAAGTTCTTACTCTCTCTCCCGTTGAAGCTTCAGCTCAAGTCATATTTCTTAGACAGCAGAAGCAGCAGCAGAAGAGAATTCGCTCTCCGTTGCTTCAGTTTCCTAAACCTGCTTAGTGCTTCTGCTCTCTTTTATATAAAAGGTATGGATTGGCTCTACGTTGCTTCAGTTTTCCCAGAATCAATCAAATAAACCCAAAACCTTAAAATTCAGATGATGATTGCTGCACCAATTTTGGACCAATATTAGGGATTTTAGAGGCAGGAAGGAGGGAAGGATTCCTAGGAACACCAGGCAGGAAATATACACTGAATCCTAGAGTGAAATCCCCCAAAATCAAAGCCTAATTTCTGTAGATATCAAACATAATCGGTCTGCAATCACGATATCTAGGGTTACTCTCTGTCTTACACATGGATGGATGCATGTGTAGTATGGCACATCATTTTTGTTAGTATTTTGTGTCATTAGTTTTCGAATTTTGTAGATGCAACTATGCAGATATGCCATGGGATCATAAATCAAAAATCCCATGGAAACCCAACCATATATAGATCATCAGCTTCTTTTGGATTACAAATTATGTTCAGTTTTGGAACGAATTTCATTTTATGCAATATGCTGATTTGGGTTCATAAATTGCGGTGTGATTATATGTTTGGAATTATTTGTTCGGTGTAGAATGACTTATCCTTTGAAGTTGAAAATCATGATTAAGTTAGTAATTAGTAGAACTAGATCAGTCCAGTCATTGATGTTAATTAGTTTTGTGATATTCTTAGTCTCTGCTGTTTTACCTCCAGGCTATTAAGATTTTCGGAGAGAGGGAAAGAGATGACAAGGGTATCTTGGTTGGTTCTCCTAATTTCACTTCATTTCCTCAACAATGTTCTGGCGGATCAGATCTTCACACCTCAGGCAGGTAATACACATCTCTGCTGCATTGAAATCTCTCTGTTTGCATTGAGTTATATCTAGAATAAAATCATTTTGTTTGTTTTGTATTTATTAGTTAGACCACACATTCTTCACTTTATCCAAAGTTGGGTACAAAATCTTTTAAGTAGCCAATTTTGAATTATGTAGTATTCTTAATGATCATGATCAAGGTGTTCCGGTTAGAAAGTCATGATCAGCTACTGTATCTATAACATGCTAAGACAATGACCTTACAATTATATGCATTGGTTTTGTTTATTCTGCTCAGTTTCTTACAGTGGGTAACGCCCATGTCTGGATGTTCCTATGAGTTTAGCATTTCTTGAGTGTGGTTATTTTTTATTAGAACTGTGCAACATCAATTCTGTCAGTAACTTATTATCATATGCTTGAAATCGGTCCATTCAGTCAGGTACCAAAGCAACACCTACATATGCACGTAATGGCCACACATTGTAAGCTTTTGAAATTAATATGTGCATCAACCTATGTCGAATGAACTCACATATTTCAGGAGCTATCATGCTTTTTTTCTTTTTGAAAGCAATATAATGTCTTTGCAAAACCTAGCCTTGCGCCACCAGTTACTTTCACTTAGCTGACTTAGAGAGTTTGCCTAGGTACAAGCATCCAAGCAATCCGAGTCCACATAAGCTTGAACATTCTGTTTTCCTAGTGCCACTGTCGTGTGATTCATTTTGCATATTCTTTTTTGTCTGTAATTTTACTAATTCCGGTCATTGACACATTTAGCATGATCTCTTGGAAACAACTTGCATTTTTAATAGAAACTACGATGAAGCTTGTAAATTGTGATTCTTTGAATGCCCCTTTTCTAACTTTCAGTGAACAGGTGGGACATTTGGTCGTAGCTCTCGTGAACCAAAATACAGCATTGAATACCTTCAAGCAGATTCCCCCTACCAACCTGTGAGTATATTATCTATAGTAGATGCTTAACCCATATACTAGAATAGTTGTTTGGAAGGGTAGATAACATTTTATGTCACCCTCATGTTTTCACTTCTTTATTCACTAGAATTTATCTTGTGGAGAGTTTCTCTTTGATTCTGGTTCAGGAACATTAGAAGTTATGCTGTGGAGAATTTAACCTTGTTTAGATTTGCTGATAGCTTGGCACCTGTATTGCCATTAGTGCCCATTCATTTAGGTTACCGACAATAAAGTAGCTGGCATAAAGATTTGGCTAGGCTTCTGCCAGTATCTATCTATCATTCCTTAAGGATCTGGTTTAACTCTTGAAACGACTGGCTTCATTTGTCTTTCAATTCGTCAGTCTATGGAAGTTTCAGATGCCAACTGTTTTCTTTCAGAATAGGTCCTCTTCACGTGGGTGTCTGTTTTGTAGTCTTACCTCCTTCCAGGAGAGCTGGTATGGGTTCTTAGCAATCCATTAGCTCTAGACATCATCTGAACTCGGCTATTCTTTTTAGCATCTGAAGTGCCATACTTAAAGTCCGATATCAAATGACCCCTAGTTAACCTAACCTTAATGGTTGTGCTGTTTCACAGAACGATGATCAGGAGTCATTGGTGATGTCAAATGAGGAGGGGAAAAAGTACATGTGTTTCTTGCCCAGTGTTGAAAAACCGAAAGCTGAAAGTTCAGTTGCTCAGCGTAATTCAAGCAATTCGATTGTTGAATCAGAAAGAAGTGTGAGATTGAAGACACCAGATGAACTTTTTGAGAATTTGAAGGGTCCCTGCTTTATTAGAGTGAGGATTTATCACCAGAAAACTATCAAAGACATCTTAGTTTGTTTCTGTATCTTATTGTTTTGCTTTTAAATGATAGGAGTTTTTGAGAGCTTCTTGTATATCTTTCTTACAAAAACACTGCAGGCGTACTGCGAGTTTGCGTGTTCTTTCAGATTAATGATAAAATATTTTTCTCCTAAATTCTTACTCTCCTTTCTGCAGCAAGAAGGCTGGTGGACTTATGAGTTCTGCTATCACAAGAAGCTGCGACAGATTCATTTGGAGGGAGATAAGGTAAAAGCTCTTTTTAGACTCTCGTTCATTCAAAGTGTTCTTCTTCAAAAGTTTTGAACTTTCTATGAATTATCATCTATTCTAGTAAAGCTATACAGACAACTCATTAGGGTCACTGCACAAAGATTAGATGCTGACATTGATTGTTCAAGAACTTCACAGACAAAATTTCGTTGAAGGTTGAAAACAAGCTTGGTAGCTGTTCAGACTGTTCTTAGTCATTTGCTCGAATTGTCTCTGTTGTACATTTGAGAATTAAATCTTATAAACTGGACAGTTATGTAACAATATTTTTTAATGTTATTTGTACAGGCGCTTCAGGAATTTGTTTTGGGAGAATATGATGCTGAAGCCACTGCTCTTTACAACCAGAATTTGTCTGATTTTTCTACTTTCAAAGATCCGCGCTCAAAAGATGCATCTCAAAGGTATGAATTCTTCTCTAGTTAAGCTATAGAATGGGTGAAAGCTGGATGAAAAACTCACAACTCTTAATCTGTGTTTAGGTATCACACACACATATACACAAATGGGACCCTCTGTGATCTCACAAATCAGCCTCGAGAAACTGAGGTATCAAGATGACATTAATGAGATTTATGCCAACTTAAATATATATTAGTTTCTTTTTCTCCTTTGTTGCGGTTGAATTAGAAAATGAAACAAATTCTCAAGTGGATTGAAAGCATTTTACAGGTGAGGTTTGTGTGCCAACCAGGGCCTAAAGGTGTGATTACTTCTATTGCGGAGCTATCCACTTGCAAGTATGCGCTTACATTTCAAACCCCTTACCTTTGCAAGCACCCGTAAGCCCTATTTACTCTCATAATTGTTTTTCTTAATGTTCCACATCTATATTGCATGCTTGCTTTATTTAGCGTATTTTTTGTTAAAGCTTAACTACTGTTTTTTAATAAACATATATGGGGCAACTTCAACAGTATGTTCAAACAAGAGAGACCCGTACAGCACACAATTTACTGTAACGAGCTTCCTGAAGTTGCGGGGAACGAAGATCAAATCCCTCATAGGGAAAGAGAAGATAGCATCAGTAGCAGCCCTACTAACTTTAAAGATGAAAAGATAAAAACGGTTGAAGGCGTGGTTGCGGAGCTACCTAATTATGAGGAAGATGTTGATTCAGAACAGTTCGCAGCAACATAATCTGAAGGGGCTCACTTAGGCTCAAATTTAAGTTTGATCTCAACTCATTCATAGGGTACAGCAAGTAAAAATCTTATTTTACAGCGTTAACAATATATTGATTTAAACCTATAAAATTACAAAAATTTTACATTACATGTGTATTGTGCAGTGGAGCTATATGATCTCATAGACCAAAAGAATAAATTAACTTCTTTATTTAGTCTACTCTAATTTTATTCGTAGACCAAAGATTAAAATTTTCCATTTGGAAAAGCATACAAAAAGCTCTACCAACAAAGAGAAATTGGGATCTTTCTTGGATCTTGATACGACTTGCATTTCTGTGAAATTTCATACAATCCATCCATCATTTATTTTTTGATTGTGAGCTTGCGCGAGAAGTTCAAGGGTTTTGGAATGAGGGTAAAAGAACCCTCGTTCACTGCCAAATTGGATGAGAGACTAGGTGAATGAGTGAATTTTGGACCATGGGAAGGACCTTATTACACAGTAAGATGCTGAAGATCAACCCTTTGGATAAAAACGATTTACCCAGGCAGCTGAATTTTATCTTTTACTATTAATTTAACAATTAAACTTGAACACAGCTGTCATGGTGGGAGGGCCGACCAATGAAAAACGAAGCGTCACCGGCTGTATAACGCGTTATACATCCTTTTTTTTGTTGGAATGTTATTTTTGAGGCATATACATCGTTTTAGTGGTTGTATAACCAAATTAGTGGCTGCATGAACCAAAATACGATTGTATAAATTGTTATGCATCCTTTATGGTGGCTCCATAATTCGTTATGTTTTTTTTTTGTTGGAATGATATTTTTTAGGCATATACTACCCCTGTTTCAGAAAAAGAGATACTTTTTAGTTTCATTTTTGCCTAAAAATAGGCCAAATTGAAAAAATAAATAAAATGAAAGTATCATTTTTCCACAAACGAAGTGAAAGTATCACTTTTACTAAAACAGAAGGAGTACATCGTTTTATTAGTTGCAACTGGAGGATGACAAATAAATTAAATAATCATTTTTTAAAGAAAAAACTTTGGACATAATTAAATAACGGCCCGTTAAATAACGGCCCGTTAAATAACTAGAGGATAACAAATAAATTAAATAGTCATTTTTTTAAACTTGTGGTCAAACTGTGTTGACCTGCTTATATACTACTCCCTGTTCGCATGTCCCACCTAAGTTTGAGAACGGAGATCACCATCTTTTCCTTTCTTCATCGTATTTTCTCTGCTCACCTAACCTAAAGTCACCTAATGTTTTCCTTACCCTATATATAAGTCGTTAGACTTCCCTTCTTCGCTCACCAATCGCCATGCAAGAAACCATTTTCGAGAAGTTTTATGAGACATTGGGGAAAACTGAAAACACATCTCATGTCGAAGGCGGTAGCGGTAGTAACCATCTTTCCCCTGCGCACCTAACCTAGTCGCCTGATCTTTTCCCATCCCCTGTATATATATATATATATATTTTTTTTTTGACAGGAACATATTATCGTTGCGCGTGTTCCCTTATTCGCTCACCAAACCTAAACATTAGAAGAAAATAAAGCCATGGACTTCTCAACTCTCATATTCTGTTGATGTTATTAATAACCACGTCTCGTGTGGAAGACAATAGTAACGTGATATTAAGTGGTCATGGCGAACATCATCATTAAGCAGTCCAATTAATGTGGTATATCATGCTGCAGTAGTGAGACGTGCCATACCAAGATGGCAGCTTATATCTATCCACCTTACATCTCCATGAGCAACCTCTTAAGTCCTATGATATTTCTAATCTAGCAGCGAAATGTTAAATAAAACAGCGCTAAACGCTGAACCAAACAACGTCATATAATTTTATACTAATTATTACCATTTCTTTCTCCATTTTTTTCCTCTCTCTCCCACTTTTTCCTCCCTCTCTCCATCTTTTCCCTCTCTCTCCCCCTCTTTTTCCTCTCTCTCTCTCTCTCTCTTTCTCTTCCCTCTCAAATACGTCCTACTTCTTTCTCTATCAAAACATTTATCTAGCGCTTAATGGTTCAGCGTTTATGTCACTTTTTCAGCGCTGAATGATTCAGCGTTTCAATCTCTATGCTAGTTGAACTGCGAGTAGTTGTTAGGAGAGAGAAGTATCCAGAAGTAGTGTTAATTTTTTTCCCACACTTTTTTCTTGATTTGCAACACTTTTTGGCCAATCTAGCCCATAGGGGTTAGTCTTACAATCCAATCGTAATGGTGTTTCCAGTGTATCATTGGCTTTTGATCCAATCAAGTCTCCAGATCTCTATCAAGTTATCTGCATCTGGGGATAACTAAAGTTTATCTTTCTGACAAAAGTATTTCTGCATCCGGCTAGACAGTATCCTTACTAATGTTTTTGACAAAAATAAAATTGTAGAACTAAAATATTATCTTGCTTAATTAATATATTTATCTTTCTGATAAAAAAAAAAATCTGCATCTGGGGAGATTCATGGAAATACAATGAGATTAAATACTTGCATGTGGTCTCTCTACACCATACAATTAATAATAATTGCATGTTCAGTTCTCTTCGATTTTTTTTCTTTAGTTCGTTATCCTTAACTTCCTATTAACATTAAATTATTGAAGGCATCGTCTACGAAAATCAAATACATTTAGTAGATAGAATTGGTTAAAATTAAAGTTGCGCAAAAAACCAAAAATAAAAATAAATAATTTGCACCAACCATCCTCGACATGATCTAATAAATAAATAACGTTGCTTAGTTTAAAAAAATAAATAATGTTGCTTAGTTTTCAACAATATGGTCGTGTTAGTGAACAAAGAATCTGTTTGAAGGTTCATTAATGGAGATTTTGAATTACAGTAGCAGAAACAAAGGAATGAGAGGAAATGATTCTTCTCACCATGACACAAACTCAGATGCAGATATAAAATATCTGAGTGGAAAATTAACGTACACTAGACAGACTGTCAATCCTGCTAACCTACACCCGAACCAATAGGAAAATGACATCACACATACTGGTGTAATACTGGTGTAAACACTAAACTGAGACAAAAATAATTATTTAGTTTTAACTGTTATTAGCCCCCCTTCAAGATGATGAGAGCTGACTTTGGCAGGACTTTCAACTTGTTTCTTAAGAGAGAAAATCTAGGACATGACAAGCCTTTGGTGAAGATATATGCAGCCTGATCAATGGTAGAGATGTAAGAAATGCAAAGCCCCTTTCCCTGAACCAATTCTCTAACAATGTTGTAGTCAATAGCCAAGTGCTTCATCCTTGAGTGAAAATCAGGATTAGAAGGGTAAGATATTGCACTTATATTGTCACACAGCAGAGAAGGAGCAGTAGGCAAAAAAATGTGTAAGTGTTTGAGGAGTTTTCAAATCCATAAGACTTCAGCCGCAGAATTAGCAAGACTTCTAAATTCCGGTTCAGTAGATGATCTGGAAATTGAATGTTGTCTTTTACTTGACTATGAAATTGGGCTTGACCCAAAAAATATGCAGTAACCACCAGTACTTCTTCTGGAGTCAGGATCACCAGCCAGTCTGCAACACTGAAACCATGAACTGCACTCAAACCTTTGCTAAATAGAATTCCATAATCAACAACGCCTTTAATGTATCTCAGAATTCTTTTGGCAGCAATATGATGGTCAGTTGTAGGATTTTGCGTGTGTTTACAAACTTGATTAACAACGTAGCTGATTTCAGGTCTTGTCCATGTAGGATACTAAAGAGCAGCAACAAGAGATCTTTATGAAGTTGGATCTACAAGTAAAGTACTCAATTTGCCGACAACTTAGAATTAGGTAGAACAGGTGAAGAACATGGTTTAGCACTAGCCATGTCAAATTTATCCAACAAATCAAGGGCATACTTAGTTTGTGATATGAAAATACCATTGGCTTTCCTCTTAACTTCAAAAACCAAGAAATAGTGAAGAGATCCTAAGTCTTTGATAGGAAAGTGCACTTGCAGTTGTCTTATGAATTCATAACAATAAGATTTAGAATTACCTGTCAAAATAATGTCATCAACATAAACAAGAAGAATAGTAATTCTTGAACCCTATTCTTGAACAAAGAGGGATGAATCTGCACTAGATGGCTTGAAGTCATAAGAAAGAAAAACTTGTTGTGGCTTTTCATACCAATCCCTTGGTGCTTTCTTCAGTTCATAGACAGATTTATGAAGTTTGCAGATATAGTTAGGATGCTCAGAATCAATAAAGCCAGGAGGCTGTGTCATATAAACTTCTTCTACTAGATCACCATGCAAGAAAGCATTATTGACATCCAATTGAGCAATGTACCAATTGTAATTCTATGAAAGGGACAAAATGATTCTGATGGTAGTAGGTTTAGCTACAAGACTAAAGGTTTCTTAATAGTCAATACCTTCTTGTTGGTGAAAACCCTTTGCAACCAGTCTAGCCTTATTTTTATCTATGAAACCATCAGAATTATGTTTGATCCTGAATACCCATTTACAACCTACAATATTCTAAGAAGGATGAGGAGGTATTAAGGACCAAATACATGCAGTTTGCAAACTATTGAATTCTGAATGTAAGCGTGGTCTCCATTCAAGGCATTTTAAAGCTTGAGACATACAAGTTGGTACATAAGGATGCTGAGCTTTTAGAAGAGTAGCTGTTAGAGTGTATTTGGTGAAGTATTTCATTTTTTTGAAAATACCAGTTTTACCCTTGATGACCTTTATATGATTATTGGTAACTTGTTATGCAATAGAAGAATCTTGAGGAGAAACAGTGTCAGAGGAAGTAAGAGCAATGTCTATTGATGCAGTAAAAGGTTCAGGATACATGACATCAATTGCAGTAGTGACAATAGGTATGTCTTGAGTAGGAATGGGTGATACAGAAGACTCCTTTTCAGTAGGAGAAGAGAGAAAAAAATTCTCAGATGATTGGTTTGAAGTATTTATAAGTGTTGATTTTGGACTAATTATGGATCTGAGAGGAAATACAGCTTCCTGAAAAACTACATGTCTAGATACATAGACTATACCAGTAGAAACATCTAGACACCTATAACCTTTGTGATTATCATCACACCAAATGTATGTACAAGAAATGCTTCTAGATGCCAATTTGTGAGGAGTATAGGGTCTTAGCCATGGAAAGCATAAACATCCAAATGATCTAAGAAAGTCATAATCAGGTTTTCTGTGGAAAAGAACTTCGTAAGGAGATTTAAACTTCAGAGATCTTACTGGTAATCTATTAAAGTATAATTAGATGTAGTAAAATCCTCAACCCAAAATGTAGAAGAAATACCAGATTGTAGAAGAAGAGTTCTACCTACATCCACCAGATGTTTATGCTTAGATTCTGCAACACCATTCTGCTCAGGTGTATTCACGCATGATTCCATGAGTAGAAATAAAAGAACCTAGTTCAGGATTTATAAATTCACCACCACCATCAATTATTATTGTCTTGATAAAGCATTATAGGTGTCTTTCAACTTGAGTTTTGAATTGATAAAATACCTTTCTAAAATCAGAATTGTCAAACAAAAGGAAATATCCAGCAAAATTTAGAGTAGTCATCAATTATATTGAAATAATACTTGTATCCAAAGATGGAAGTTACAGGACTTGGACCCCATAGATCAAGATATAAAATCTCTAGTGGATGTGAACTACATTGACTTATCAAAAAAAGGAAATTCACTCTTGACAGTGTTATATGTTGTATGATTGAAATCTTAGATCAAAACACTATGTATGAATGGTATGAACTTCCTAAACTCAGCGGAATGACTGATCATGATAACCAAGACAAATGTTCCACTTTATAACTATACTACTATAAATATATAAAAGAAATTATTATTATTTGAAAAAGGGAGTTTATGACTCCTTCCTAAATGAAAATCAGTACAAAAGATAGGTGTTCCCATCACAAAAGAAAAGAAAGAACTACATACATGCTGCATTATTTGAAAAGATGGGTGGGAAAGTCTCTTGTGCCAAACTTCATCAAGAATGGTAGTTGTGACACCATAGAGAGCTTTATGGGATGTAGCATGGAGAAAGTGAAGAGGATATAGGCCATTATGGGCATGCCAAAAGTATTTTCCCATTGAATAAGCCCTTCACAGAGAAACCATTGGAGTCAAAGGTTATGGAACAATGATTATCAGAAGTAAATCTATGAATAGATAATAAGTTATGAGAAGACTTTGGAACAAGAAGAATATTGTTGGGACGAAGCTGATGGTTATGAGAGGATTTTAATGTAAAACCACAATGAGTAATTTTCATACCTTCACCATTAGCTGCTTGAATTTCCTCAATTCCTTCATAAGTAGAAGTTGCTTGAAGTTCAGAAGGATCATAGGTAATGTGATCATTAGCACTTGTATCTGCATACAAAGGATTCTCTCCCAAGATATTTGCTGAAGCCAACATAGCAGTAAGATGCTGAGGAGTATGAGCATTCTGATAGGCAAAATTTAGTCTAAGTGACATTCAAGAGCACCATGTTCTTTTTTACGGCAAATCTGATAGATAATAGGGTTGGATGTAAAGGTAGTGTCTAATGAGTGCACAAGAGTTGGAGTAAGTGGTCTATTAGCAGTTGGAAAGTATGAGAATGAGAATTAGAACTTTCACCATGAAAGAAAGAACCTCTGCCATAAGAAAAACTACCAAATCTACCACCACCTCTGGAGAAATTAAGATTAAAACCACTAAATCTTCCACAGTACCTCTACCATAAGATCTGAATGAGTTCATGTTAGCATCAAAGGCCTTATTAGAGAATTCAGTAAGTAAATGATCATTCCTATCACTAACAACATCTTATTCACTAAGAATATTGTTATGAAGTTCAATACATGTGATAGGAGGATATCTGTGACACATAGTGGTTGCAAAAGTAATATAGCTAGTTTGAGTTTAAAGCAGCAAGAGTAACAACAACCAATTCTTGACCGGAAATAAGTTCTCCAGTAGCAGCAAGTTGATCAGACAAAGATTTGATTTCATTAATGAGAGTAGAGACATATTTACCACCTTGCTTGAGTGCTAATAGTTTAGTACGCAACTGAATTGAATGAGCAGTGGAGGATCTTGCAAACCTTGCATTGATACTATTCTAGAGATGATATGATTTTGAAAAATTTGAGAAGTATGCAATCACAGAATCTGAAATTGTAGAATAAATCCACATCATAATAGAGGCATCTTCATCCATCCAGTTAGTGTAGAGAGGATTTTCAATGTTGGCATTAGTGAACTGAGGAGGACATGGATATGTTCCATCAAGAAAGCGTTGAATCTTGAATTTCCGAATCACAAGAGACATTAAATTCTTCCAGGTTATGAAATTGTCTTCTTTTAGTTTAGGATGAACAAAACTTCTGAGTTGAGATAGAGGAAAAGTAGTAATCGAAATGCTGGTAGGATTTTCCATTAAAGTTGAAGATGAAGGAAAATCTTGAATCATAAAACTGAAAAATACATTTCTGAAAAATTGGAAGATTATAAATTGAGAAGCCGAAGCAATGAGAATCGAAAAACCTGAAAGATGTGAGAAGATCTCTCTCTGATACCATAGTGAAACAAAGAATCTTTTGAAGATTTATCAATGGAGATTTTGAATTACAGTTGCAGAAACAAAATAATGAGAGGAGATGATTCTTATCTCTCTCTCTTACACAGACACAAACTCAAATATAGATATAAAATATCTGAGTGGAAAACTAACGTATACTAGACAGGTTGTCAATCCTGTTAACCTACACCTAAAACAATATGAAAATAACAACACACAGACTGGTGTAATACTAGTGTAAACATTAAACTAAAATCGAAACATTTATTTAGGTTTAACTGTTATTACGTGTATGTAATGTGTGGTCGACTCATAATAATGGCTTCTGTAAAATTGCATTAGTTACAAGCTCTTTTAAGATGTTTTCCACCTCTCGGCCCAATCATTCGAGGAAAACTATGGAAAACGCCAAGTTGGGTATATGCATGTGAACCTTTTGCATTTATCTCGAAATCTAAGGATGAGTATCACTTGAGCCGACTGCGAGGAAGAGGACGATAAATAGGGTGGAAAATATCATTTTTGATAGTTTAATCAGGCAAAGCCTTTTGAGATATTCAATCAAGGCCGACAAAGCTGCATATACGTTTCTACCTGGTAATCAGTCTTCTATCTACCTCTCACAAAGTATGGACCATGTATTTTTGTGATGTAGGGACTGTTTCCGTTACATTTAGGTCATTCATTGTGTATTCTTGGGCGATTGAATTTTTTGAACTGCGTTATATAAATGTCAGATCCATCAAAAATGAATTCGACAGCTTTTCAAAATACAGTCCATTGTAATGATACATAGCCCCACAAATTTTTGGAGTTTACAGTGAGCACGACCATCTAAAATTCTTGTCAACACAGCTCCAACACCACATCTACAAGAGAAATGGAACACAAATATCAAACATCGTTTAACAGGAATGTGAATTTTCATAATTAGAGGACATGCACCTAGGTTTATGGATAAAACCTGTATGTATCACCACTTGTTTATTTTGCATTTGCTTCAAAAAGATTATTATTTTTTGCATATTATGGAACTTATAGTCTACGTCTGTTTTTATCTAGTATTCCTTATTTGCACATAAAATGTTGTCCTTTGTCATTCTTTTTTCTCCTCGTGTCTGATGATTCTTTGGAGGAAATATTGTCATTTGTTCTTCACTCAATAAGAGAACTACGTTGTTGCCGTAGTAGTAGTTACCATTGTTTCTAGGAGTGTTGCTGGTATAGTTCTTGCTCTTGTTCTTGTGGGACTTTTGAGATTTTTGTTCAACAGTAGACATCACTTGATGTACTTTTCTGCCAAAAATTTGTAATGACTATAAGAAAGAAAAAGAAAGAAAAAAAAAGAAACAAACACATTTAACAGACGTGAAAGGATCAAAGTTCATTTTAATTTAGATGTAGTTGTTGAGTAATGTAACGTTTTACTGTTGGCAAACGGATTGCAAACAGCTTGCAAGCGGATTGCAATTGAATAGTAAACCAATGTAATAAGAGTGTGTAGATGGTGAATTTTCGATAAGAGAAAAATCGTAAAACCATAATTATACATACTCCGGATCCGTCAATCAGATGAGTATTGAGACTCATGTCTCTCAATAAAGCGTGAAAACTCATGCCATAAAACCTCTGACTGAGAAGGCTGTGTCTCAGAGTATATGTAGATGTGTAGTCTCTCAGCTGAGGCCACGGCGCATCTCATGAGTACTGAGCAATTTCAGTAATTATTTCTGTATAGAATCGAAAGATTGGACGGCTCCTAGACAGCATGCCTGCTAGTATAGAGCAACAACGTCTTTAGAATGCAACCAGGTTTTCCCTGACTATACAGGAGGAATATGACACTCCAGCAAGTTCATATTGCTCAACTCTCAGATAATTAATGCTCCTAGATAGGAATCCCTGCTAGTGTAGAGCCATCAATTAATTATCCCTAATCGTAGCTGAATATTCAACTATTTTCTACGATTCTTCGAATGTTTCGTTACTTCAATTTATAGTTTTCCCAGCAGAATTTCATGGGTTAGTAATAACTATTCAACGAGCAGGCATCTGAACACCGAATAAGCCCTGACTAAAATGGTGCAAGTGTACTTAGCAATAATGCACAAACCAACATTTGAATGCGCAAACGAGCATCTCAAAAATATGAATGAATGAAGAACCTATGCAAAAATATGAAGGAAAAATAATAATAATATTAGCAAAGCCGCCAGGGGACTGGGCTCACCAGCCGGCCGGTCATGCCGTGACCAGTCCCACACCCAATTTTATATTTTATCATATTTTATTTTTTTTCATGATCTCATGAATTTCTCTCATTCGAGCAAATCTCCTTCGTTTCAAGGAAATTTTCTAATTTCATGATATTTCTTTATGTCAAGGAAAATAACAAAATTAGGGAAAGGTGTAATCGGACCGAGCACCAACCGGCCGGCCATGCCCTAGCCGTGGCCGGTCCCACACCTCACGGTTCCTCATTATTTTATTATTTCCGTCAATCCATGAAAATTCTCTGATTTCATGAATTTTCCCTAAAACCATGCAAATTCCCCGATTTCATGAATTTTCCCTAAACCCGCGAATTTTTTTATAAAATCAAGAAAACTCGTGGACCGGGCTCTAGCCGTCCGGTCATGCTCTAGCCGGTCCCACACACCTCTTATTTTTTTTTATTATTATTTGTTTTGCTTTCCTAATTCCATGAAAACTCCATGATTTCAACAAAATACCTTGGTTTCAACAAATCTCTTTGATTTTATGAAAATTCCCTAAAATCATGAAAATTACATAAAATTGAGAAAAGTGCCATGGGACCGTGCCCGTTGGCCGGCCGGCCATGCCTTGACCATTGCCGGTCCCACACTCCATCATTCCCTATTTTATTATTATTTTATTACTCTCATCTCATGGAAGTTCCCTAATTTTATAAAACACTCCAGTTTCAAGGAATTTCCCTCAATTCAGAGAAAATACATAAAATTACATAAAACTGGGAAAGTGTGAGACCGTGCTTGTCAGCCGGCCGTCCATTCCCTAGCCATGGCCGGTCCCATACCTTGCAATTCCCCGTTTTATTTATTATTTTTCATCTCATGTATTTTTCCTAGTTTCAGCAAAACCCTGGATTCTGCATTTTTTCTCAAAATGATGCTCGAACGCACACCAGAAAAAATCGAAACCCTCAGGACTGAGACACGAACATCATGGTGACACAGGCACATCCCCTTGACCGACCAAGGGTGACCCTTAGGCTTGCAAATGGCCGGTCCCACATATCTTAGTTATTTTAACCTAATTTGCTCAATTGCTCGTATTAGGTTCGAACTCTATTCAAACAATCAGTGGTTCGCTCAAACGGCCATCAATTGGTCCCATGACCACCAAGTGCCGGTCTCATGATCTCATGGTCGGTCCCTCATCTTTTCACGGCTAGGTTTTATTATCTACCGCTCACACGAGCATTATTTTAATAAATGATTAAACCAGCATTTAATCCTTCTTTCACCAACTGGTCCTCAAGAGACTTTGGTATTTTTCTCATTCGAGCATCTGGGCGTTACATGGTGGATTCATCATCCCATATGGCCGGTCCCTACTTCACTCAGCAGTTGATTTTCAATAAATCATCAATTCATTAAAATTAGGATTTTGAATCCAGAACTCGACAAAAACATGATTCTGAGTAGATTCGAATACTGATAATTTTATGTTGATTCCATGATCAACACTTTTATTTATTATGCTCGACCCAGCAGTCAGTATCTTAAATTAATATTTTATTTGGTCATGCTACCAACAATTCATCAAACGAGCAATATTTGCTCAAACCGGCAATATTTGATCAAACTAGCAATATTCGCTCAGACTAGAAATTTTTGCTCAAACCAGCAATATTTGCTCAGATTAAATAATATTGGTTCAACTATCAATATTCAACAATTCAGCAACACAGTTTGCTCGCCTTAGGTAATCCACATGATAATACCTCGTCTCAGCAGACGTATTTAACTCATGAGTTTCAGAACATTTGCAAATCATGTTCAAATCATCAATACATGGACTCATCATCCCATAAAGTCAGCAACTAACTCCACAATCACGAGACATCAATCGTGTCACATGGGGGATATTAACTAGAGTTTTCGTATGGCGGTCTATGGCACGTTCATACACACGACGAGAATGTGAGCAAGTCATGCAATTAGTTGGAAGAGTCAGCAAAGTAGTGAGTGGAAAGTTAACCAAGTTTCCGCATGATGAGCAACTGGTTTTGACATGATTTCCCACTTCCCCACTCTCTGATTCCAGCAACTGTCACACTTCATGGGATCATGGTGTTTTCGACCTAGAAATATAAAAGACCTCTGAATCATGATTGAAAGGAAAAGTATTTTCTCGACAAGTTCATACAAACAATCTTTCGTCTATACGAACTCATCGTCTGAGCAATCACTCTCAATTGAGTAAAATTTTATCATTCAGAACTTTCCTGCACTGAATCTATAACACACCTACAATCTCAGATCACCATTGATCCCATACATTTCTCAGCTTCCTTCCTACAGATCAACCCATCCTCTCTTGTGACCGATTGACTCTGGAACGACCATTTTTCTTGGTTTAGGCTGGAGTCCTACAGATTGATCTCTCGAACTTAAAGCACTCCCTTCTTGCAGTGCATCTGTGTGAGGTTCAACATTTCGCTCGGTTCAAGGAGTCTCCACACGGACGTTTCCTCAATTCCGTAAAAACCAACAAATCGTTTTCCCCCATCTACAGATTGGCGACCACAGTGGGATATTAATCTATCGGTTGCAATCTCACGATTCACAAGATGGCTGGTCTTAGGTCTGGGTTAGTTACAGGTTCCAATACAAACGGCGCTAGCACTAGCAACAACAACGATAACAATGAGGATATCTCGGAAACCATTCCGTCCTCTAACACTGATGGTGGTGGTGATGTTACTCCTCCTCACACTAACACGGAAGGCCGTCCTCTATTCGGCCGACACCCTGAGGAAATCAGAGGAAACCCACCACCTACCATTGTTGATCTCATCAAAGTGCAAGAAACTCTTGTAAAGAATCAAACCGATATGGATGCAACCCAGAAGGAGATATTCGACTACCTGAAGACTCTCACTGACAAGATGTCAGAGAAAACTCAAGAAAAGGGGAAAGGAAAGGAGAAATCCTCAGATGCTGATCCTGAGGTGATTCCAATTCATACAGTGGATGATGGCGAAGTCCGCAAAGCTGCAGACGAGCCATCATCAAAGGAATCATCAAATTTTATTACTTGGGAAGATTTGGAACGCCTTCTGGAGAATCATGGAAAGGATAAGACCTCACATGTCCATCGTCACCAGCCTCCATATCCCGCTGCTACGCAAAGAATCCCTCTTCCGAAATGTTATACTTCTCTAACCTTCACTCTTTATGATGGAACTGGAAATGCTCGAGAACATGTCTCTCATTTCCTGGAAGCTTTGGGAGAACACGGACACAACCATGTTGTTCGCCTCAAAGAATTTTCAAAATCTTTGAAAGGCAGGGCATATGCCTGGTACAACAACATCGCACCAGGGATATCAATAATTGGGGAGAAATGATTAACGCCTTCTACAGGAAGTACTTCTTCGTGTCAGAGCAAGTCACTCTCTATGATCTTGGAAGAATGTTTCATAGGGTCAGCGAAAATCCCAATGACTACATGAAAAGATTCAGAGTCCAGGCCCTGGACTGCCATGATCCAAATGTCACGGAGCAGCAACTGGTAGACTTGTGCATCAATGGCATGATCCCGGTCTACAGGGATTTACTGGAAAATCTTCGTTTCCAAACTTTCTCGGAGCTTCATAAAGCAGCGAAGAGATCGAAAACTACAGCACCTGCTCTACTGGAAAGAGAAAAATCTACAAAGGCTGAAGAATCGCGAGACACTCGAGGAAGTAGGCGTCTGATCAACAAGAAGTACAAACTTCATCCCCCCACAAACGCTGTCGTAGAAGGGAGCAAACGCAAGGCTGAACCTCCAAGTAAGCATACCTCAGCTCCTCCAAAAACACAAAAGAAGGACAAACCAGAGGCACAAACCCCTGGCCAACGTACAGAGACTCCTGATCAAGACGCACCCGACTTTCCTCTCCCCATTAGAGAAGTTCTCGAACTGCTGGATGCCTGGATCCAAGATAGTGCAATCAAATTGCCATATGTCAGGAGAGAGCCAACTGAGGAAGACATGGAAAATCCTCGTTACTGTCGCTTCCACAGGTTCGTCAATCACCCCACAAGTAGCTGCAAATTTTTGAAACGCATATTCAGGGAAAAGGTTGAGTCAGGAGAACTTAATCTGGGGGATGAAGGAGTGCACAAAGACCCCCTCCCCGTCAGGACTTTCTCCACCTCTGAATAACCAGTCAAGAAAGAAGTCCAGTCATTAATAGAGCATGTGAGTGAGTTACTTTATCTGTCAAATTGCAAAGGGGAGACATGTTCACGGCTTTGAACCACATAGTGTCTGAAAAGAGCCTGGTGATTCCAGAAGTACCTCTTGAACCTTCAGTCACTGACAAAGAAATGTATGGCTGTGGACTGCTCACCACAGTGCATATTAAAGGAAATGAATTCAAGATAACATTTGTTGATGTCGGCACTGCCATCAACACTATTCCTTTGAAAACTCTCAAAGACGCTGACATTACTCGGCAAGAGGATACTCACGCTCCCATGGCAATTAGGGATCACGAAGGGGCTTCCAGAGACGCGTATGGCTATATCATCCTCAAAGTTGAAGAAAATTCGGTCTGCACTGAGACCAAGTTTTAAATAATTCGAGAGGATCCAGGATATGACATGATCCTTGGACGAACTTGGATTCACGCTGGGAAGAAGACTCCAACACTTTCAACATGTCCTGCTGTTGAAAAACACTCGGACACGGAAGAAACAAAGAATCCCCCACCATTTGAGCATCTGGAGGAAGTTAAAGCGTTGATGGAGCTCACACATAAACCTGGATAAAGTGCACACACCTTTATCAAAAGGTTCCATACTCAAGCAAGTCGTATCCCTCTTCATGCACCAATAATACCAATGTTCAAACATGCTACTCTGGTACAACTTCTCCCTGCTAACAACTTAGCAATTACAAGGAGCTACGAGTGGATAGTCTCACCTCAACAAAGTGGTTACGCTTAGAGCCTCTCCAAATTGGTCATTCTATTGATAGATTTATTGCTGAAGACATGGCTAAGCATGACAGACAGTATGCTGGATACTCCCCTCTACACGAGTGTCCATATGTGCCGCAACCATGGAATCAACAGAAAATATTCAAGGCGCGAACCACTAAACCGAACAAATTCAAGGAAGGAGATTTGGTTCTCAAGGCAACCAAACGTGATCTCCATCCTGCAAGGAGATCCAATTGGGAAGGACCATTTATGATTGCTAAGTCCATAACCGGAGGATACTACAAGTTGATCAACACAGATGGAAGAACCCTTCCAGTAATTCATGAGAATTGGCTTAAGGTGTTCGTCTGAAATTATTGAGCGTTTGAGGTACTGGACGTTTGAGCATTCATGACGTCTGGATTTGGCATTTAGGATTTTCTTTCATTGTATTTCAATTCCTCCAAAATGTTTGCAATACTTGCAATCAGTATTTGAATTCAGCAATTTATCAAAATTCAGTTCATATTACTTAAAAGAAAATCTCTATCCAATCCAAAAGAAAATCCTCAATCATCTACGATCCAAAATCAGCCAATATCAAAACCCAAATAAAAAGCCTCACATCTCTCAGAGGTTCAGAAGTTCAAGAGATTACGAAAAAGAAATCAAAGAAAATCAGCAAAGAAAGATTTTTGCTCCTCTGCATCCTTCAAGACCTGCAAAGCCTCCTTCTCCTTGTTCAGCTCTTCAGTCAGCCTAGCAATCTTGTTTTCTTTCTCCATCACAGCATCATTGAGAAAGGGTATGTTGTTCTCACATGAGTCCTTGATAGCATTTATTTTCTTGCGAAGCCACTTCACGTTGAGGCCAAGTCTTTCAGAATTCTCCAAGTTAAACTCCCAATCAAAGAGTATATCTGAAGTCACAGTATTTCTGGACCTAGTGCATATATCACTTACAACACGCAAGATAATACTTACTTGCATTGTTAAATCATAAGCATGTCCAGGATTTTTGTCAACAACTATGTGGCCAAACTTCTTCCATATTTTCTCGTATAAGCCAGCATATCCAATGGGAACACTAAACCCAGCAACTAGTTCATGATACAGGAGTGATACATCAAATGGAGGATCAAGAGAAACTCCTGGACTTGGATATTCATGCACCACTATACGGTTCTCAGTTACTGGGGCAGCTTCTACAGTCAGGGCAATAGCTTCTTTAGTATTCTCTACTGGTGGCTCAGTTTCTTCTATCACTGAAGCAGCAACAATTGAGGTTTCCGTAACTTCAGTGACAATCTTCTCATGGCCTTGAATTGCAGAGATGGTTGTCTCTTCATCAATAATTCCAGGGCAGCTCGAACTATCCTTATTGGTTTCAGTATCCTCAACTTCGGTATTTGACACCTAATGCGAAGATTACATGAGGTTAGAGCAATCGAAACATGAAACCAAATGAGATCATAAAATACAATATACAAGTATCCCAACATCATCAAGTTCCATCAATATACACTCAAGGCACGAGAAAATAACATGAAAGTTATGAAAATACGTTTTGCGGCAAGCTTGCCTGAGGAGACTTTACTCTGCCCTGTACAAGATGACGAACTGGGAGCAATCTATAAAGAATCTAAGGATGGGTTATATACCATTCTCTTCGTATGGATGTCCTACAACATGTCAAAATTTCATAAAAATACGATCAACGAGCAGGGAGATGTGATCAAAATATTAGACAGCGTACAGTCTGAAAAAGTTCTGAAAGTCTCCTGAAAGTTTACTGTTTCGCATTTTTCAGGCCCTAAACGTGCTCAAAACTTAAAAATCTTCTTTACCAAAGCTTGGAAATTCTCTGGGCTTAAAGATACATATGCAGATCATGAAAATCCGACTTCGGATGAAGGTTTTACGGTGTTTTTGCTAAAAGATGAAGTCTGAAACTTTTATTTCGCCAAAATTACTCGTATACTCACATGGATTTTCATTCATTCATTCACAAATCAGCAGTTTCATACTTCTATGAAGAGGTTATAAGACATATACTTACTTGGGGAGTCTCCGAAGCGTTCAAGGAGTTGAAATTGCCCCATGTCAACATCAAGAGGCTCATTACTTCCATTCGGTTCCGAACCTTTGGGATTTTCTTCATCTCTATTCTCAGAGGATGACCGAGCATCAGCACTCTCCACCTCTATGGCATAATCCTCCTGGACATGTTCTTAAAAAATTAGCAATTTACATATGAAGCATTATATTTTGGCTATGAGGAAGAATACTCACGTCATTTTCTTCTTCAATGCTCAAATCAGAAATTGTCTGCCCAGCAGCAGAGAATTGAAGACCATCAATACTGGACGGAGCAAAGTTCTGTAACCAAATAACAAATGTTGGTTTTATGATCCTAATAATACGGATAGAAGAAGTCACAGCGGAAAAGTGTCGACAACTCACCAAAGAAACAACCGGGGACTTTATGGTGTTAGGCAACAGCCTGCAATTCTTGTTCCTACCTTTTCCACCATGAATAACTGTTTCTGCTTCCGAGAAGTTCACTTCAAGACGAGGTCTCACAGCACGACCGTCCTGTAAAAAAGAATTGAGGTGATAATCAAAGGAAATTACTTTAATTTTACGAAGAATGTGAGAAAGATACATACTGGTGAACATCCTGGAAATGTGTTTCGCTTATCGCCGCCAGAGATGTGTTTCAATCTTGGTCGAGAAGCAATCATATCAGCAGAAGGAGACTCTTTCACCAAAGGTTGATTAACCTTTAAAAAGTCATGCAAGCGTTCAAATTGCTGATTCCAGAAATTTATATAACCCGGAGTTACATAGGTAACTCGGTCAGCACAAGGGAACCAATAAGAGCTTCCTTCAACATGTGTACGGTCTAAACAAGTCTTAATCTGTTCCATCGATGGTTTACTCCTCCGAAAAGTTGGAACACATTGATCCATACCCATTTGAAGAGCTGCTCTGTCAATGTTCCAAAAAAATCTCTGCTCCTCCCTGATGGCGTGAAGGTGACGGAGAGATGAAGGTGGTGGTCGTGTGGAAGAAATAAAAAAAAGGAAAATTAATTCCTTTTGTACCAAATTTTATTTCCAAAACCTAATTCCATAAGGATTTTCCATTCGGGTCCGACCTGTGAATCCTAAACCGACCAAGGTTCCACCATCGAATCAGCGATTCTACACCAATTTATGATCATTGGATGACGTTGTATTATGACACTGGGGTTTTCGCTCAAACCATGGTTTCCTCATTCGGTCGAAATTGGTATCGTCTTATCTTATGACTAAGTTCAATTACTTATTTTTGTCTGTATCTGGAAAATCACCATTCAATGCTGACTGAGGACCATGACTGTCCCTCACTAAGCAGGGGACTTAATGTGGATGGTGGATTTTCGACAAGATCAAAATCGTAAAACCATAATTATACATACTCCGGATCCGGAAATTGGATGAGTATTGAGACTCATGTATCTCAATAAAGCGTGATAGCTCATGCCATAAAACCTCTGACTGAGAATGCTGTCTCTCAGAGTATATGTAGATGTGTAGTCTCTCGTCTGAGTCCACGACGCATCTCATGAATACTGAGCAATTTTAGTAATTATTTCTGTATAGAATCGAAAGATTGGACGACTCCTAGACAGCATGCCTGCTAGTATAGAGCAACACCGTCTTCAGGATGCAACCAGGTTTTCCCTGACTATACATGAGGAATATGACACTACAGCAAGTTAATATTGCTCAACTCTCAGATACTTAATGCTCCTAGATAGGAATCCCTGCTAGTGTAGAGCCATCAATTAATTATCCCTAATCTTAGCTGAATATTCAACTATATTCTACGATTCTTTGAATGTTTCGTTACTTCAATTATGGTTTTCCCAGCAGGATTCCATGGGTTAGTAATAAATATTCAACGAGCAGGCATCTGAACACCGAATAAGCCCTGAGTAAAATGGTGCAAGTGTACTTAGCAATAATGCACAGACCAGCATTTGAATGCGCAAACGAGCATCTCAAAAATACGAATGATTGAGGAACCTATGCAAAAATAGGAAGGAAAAATAGTAATAATAAAATATTAGCAAAGGCGCCAGGGGACTGGGCTCACCAGCCGGCCGGTCATGTCGTGACCAGTCCCACGCTTAATTTTATATTTTATCATATTTTATTATTTTTCCCTGATCTCATGAAATTCTCTCATTCGAGCAAATCTCCTTCGTTTCAAGGAAATTCTCTAATTTCATGATATTTCTTTATGTCAAGGAAAATAATAAAATTAGGGAAAGGTTTCATGGGACTGAGCACCAGCCGGCCGGCCATGCCCTAGCCGTGGCCGGTCTCACACCTCATGGTTCCCTATTATTTTATTATTTCCCTCAATCCATGAAAATTCGCTGATTTCATGAATTTTCCCTAAAACCATGAAAATTCCCCGATTTCATGAATTTTTCCTAAACCCACGAAAAATATTATAAAATCAAGAAAACTCGTGGGATAGGGCCCTAGCCGGCCGATCATGCTCTAGCCGGTCTCACACACCTCTTATTTTATTATTATTATTTATTTTTTTTGCTTTCCTCATTCCATGAAAACTCCCTGATTTCAACAAAATACCTTGGTTTCAACAAATCTCTTTGATTTTATGAAAATTCCGTAAAATCATGAAAATTACATAAAATTGGGAAGAGTGCCCTGGGACCGTGCCCGTTGGCCGGTCGGACATGCCTTGGCCATTGCTGGTCCCACACTCCATCATTACCTATTTTATTTCTCTCATCTCATGGAAGTTCCCTAATTTTATAAAACTCTCCAGTTTCATGAAATTTCCCTTAATTCAGAGAAAATACATAAAATTACATAAAACTGGGAAAGTATGGGACCATGCTTGTCATCCGTCCGGCCATGCCCTAGCAGTGGCCAGTCCCACACCTTGCAATTCCATGTTTTATTTATTATTTTTCATCATCTCATGTATTTTTCCTAGTTTCAGCAAAACCATGGATTCTACATATTTTCTCAAAATGATGCTCGAACGCACACCAGAAAATATCGAAACCCTCAGGACTGAGACAAGAACATCATGGTGACACGGGCACATCCCCTTGACCGACCAAGGGTGAACCTAAGGCTTGCAAATGGACGGTCCCACATATCTTAGTTATTTTAACCTAATTTGCTCAATTGCTCGTATTAGGTTCGAACTCTATTCAAACAATCAGTGGTTCGCTCAAACGGCCATCAATTGGTCCCATGACCACCAAGTGCGGGTCTCATGATCTCATGGTCGGTTCCTCATCTTTTCACGGCTTGGTTTTATTATCTACCGCTCACACGAGCATTATTTTAATAAATGATTAAACTATCATTTAATCATTCTTTCACCAACTGGTCCTCAAGAGACTTTGGTATTTTTCTCATTCGAGCATCTGGTCGTTACATGGTGGACTCATCATCCCATATGGCCGGTCCCTTCTTCACCCAACGGTTGATTTTCAATAAATCATCAATTCATTAAAATTAGGATTTTGAATCCAGAACTCTACAAAAACATGATTCTGAGTAGATTCGAATACTGATAATTTTATGTTGATTCCATGATCAAGACTTTTATTTATTATGCTCGACCCAGTAGTCAGTATCTTAAATTAATATTTTATTTGGTCCTTCTACCAACAATTCATCAAACGAGTAATATTTGCTCAAACCAGCAATATTTGCTCAAACCGGCAATATTTGATCAAACTAGCAATATTCGCTCAGACTAGCAATGTTTGCTCAAACATGCAATATTTGCTCAGATTAAAGAATATTGGTTCAACTATCAATATTCAACAATTCAGCAACACAGTTT
Organism: Papaver somniferum; assembly: GCF_003573695.1. NCBI lineage: Eukaryota > Viridiplantae > Streptophyta > Magnoliopsida > Ranunculales > Papaveraceae > Papaver > Papaver somniferum. The sequence continues at coordinate 14,029,334 of NC_039362.1, read as the reverse complement.
GCTCGCCTTAGGTTATCAACATGATAATACCTCGTCTCAGCAGACGTATTTAACTCATGAGTTTCCGAACATTTGCAAATCATGTTCAACTCAGCAATACATGGACTCATCGTCCCATAAAGTCAGCAACTGACTCCACAATCACGAGACATCAATCGTGTCACATGGGGGATATTAACTAGGGTTTTGGTATGGCGGTCTACGACACGTGTGTTCATACACACGACGAGAATGTGAGGAAGTCGTGCAATCAGTTGAAAGAGTCATCAAAGTAGTGGGTGGAAAGTTAACCAAGTCTCCGCACGATGAGCAACTGGTTTTGACACGATTTCCCACTTCCCCACTCTCTGATTCCAGCAACTGTCACACTTCATGGGATCATGGTGTTTTCGACCTAGCAATATAAAAGACCTCTGAATCATGATTGAAAGGACAAGCATTTTCTTGACAAGTTCATACAAACAATCTTTCGTTTACACGAACTCATCGTCTGAGCAATCACTCTCAATTGAGTAAAATTCAATCATTCAGAACTTTCCTGCGCTGAATTTATAACACACCTACAATCTCATATCACCATTGATCCCACACATTTCTCAGCTTCCCTCCTACAGATTAACCCATCCTCTCTTGTGGCCGAATTGACTCTGGAACGACCATTGTTCTTGGTTTAGGCTGGAGTCCTACAAATTGATCTTTCGAACTTAAAGCACTCCCTTCTTGCAGTGCATCTGTGTGAGGTTTAACATTTCGCTCGGTTCAAGGAGTCTCCACACGGACGTCTCCTCAATTCCGTAAAAACCAGCAAATCGTTTTTCCCCATCTACAGAGTGTAAACCTTATATTAAGTTAGGAATTGACTAAATGAGTGGATGTAGAACATCCAAACGTTTTGTTGTTGACTCTTTTGTATCCAAGTATATGTTGGTTGTAGAAGAGAGAAAATGCAATGGAGTTGTAAGGTGATTGTAACATTGTTGTAAGAGTTTAGAAGAAGAATTAATGCAAAAAAAAGAGTGAGAAGAACTATTAGTTCCCACTTCCCCATTAGCAAAATCAGTCCCAAACACCTACTTTTAATTATCCAAATTACCAATAATTGGTACCAGAGCATAGATCAAGTGAATCTGATCCTAGTGAGCCAAAAATTTCAGAAAAAAGAAGAAGTTTTAGCCCCAAAATCAAAGAAACAAAAATTCGTTTTTGAACCAAAACAGTGGCAAGCTATAGTAATTCAAACCTATACATACAACAACCATCAATACCACTTTTTCATGGTGAAAACTATGATTTTTGGTCTATTAAAATGAAAACTTTGTTCATGTCTCAAGAAGTATTGGAGATTGTTCAAAATGGGTTATGAAGAAATTGAAGATACATCGAATCCAGAACAACCCCAAAAAGATTTACTTAAAGAGAGTTGGAAGAAGAATGCTAAAGCATCCATGTAAATTCAACAAGGAGTTGGAGACACTATTCTACCAAGAGTAACTCATTTTTCTAAAGCTAAAGAAGCTTGGGATATTCTTCAACAAGAGTATGGAGGAAACAAGAAGGTAAGAGAGTTGAAACTTCAATCATATAGAAGATATTTTGAAAATCTTAAATGAAGGATAATGAAAAATTAAATGTGTTTTCTTCTAGAGTTTTTGAAATTGTTAATCAAATAATGATGTGTGGTGAAAAGCTAGAAGAAAAACGTATTTGTGAGAAGATTTTAATTTGTTTACCGGAAAAGTTTGAACCCATTGTGGCTTTTTTGGAAGCAACAAAAGATCTCTCTACAAAGAAATCACAAGAGTTATGGGCTCAATTGAAAGTGTATGAGGAAAGGGCGTCTCGACACGTCGAAAAGTCAATTGAAAGTGCTTTTCAATCGAAAGTGAATTTGGACTCAAAAAATTGAGCAATGAATAAAAATGAGTACAAGGTGATTCTTCATCAAATTATAAAGGAAAGGGAAAATACAATAAAGGAGGAGCAAGTTCTAACAACCACAAAAAGGGTAATCCACCAAAGTGCAATTTTTGCAAGAAGAATGGTCACTTGGAGAAGAATTGGTGGAGCAAAGGAAAACCCTAATGTTATCATTGCAAGAAGTATGGACATTTGGAGAAGGATTGTAGAAATAAAGAAGATGAAAAACAATCTGGTAGAACAGAAGAGAAAAAAGAAAAACAAAATTTGTTTTATGCTTGTCAAAGTGTTGTGGAGACTTCCAAAAAAAAAGTATGGTTTGTAGATAGTGGTTGTACGACTCATATGTCCGTTCTAAAAAGCTTGTTTGGTGATATGGATACATTCGTAAATTCTCTAGTGAAGATGGGGAATGGAAACATGGTTCAAGCTAACGGAAGAGGAACAATTTGCGTGCAAACTATCAATGGAGCAAAATACATTAGAGATGTGTTATATGTTCCAGAATTGGCACAAAATTTGCTTAGTGTTAGGAAACTTGTGGAGATTGGGTACGCTGTCCACTTTGAAGATGGATATTGCGCTATTTATGACAAGAAACACAAGAACAAAAGACAAGTAATGAAGACTATCAAGATGGAAAAGAATAGAATCTTTCCAATTATTTTTGAAAAGGAGAAGAATGTTTCAATGAGGATGGAAACCATGGATGAAACGTGGTTATGGCATAAAATATTTGGGCATTTGAATTTCAATAGTCTCAAGGTGCTTTCCAATAAGAACATGGATCAAGGGCTTCCACTCCATATCAACAACAAATAAGGAGTATGTGAGGGTTGCACACTTGGGAAGCAACATCGCCAACCATTTCCAAAATGTGTAGCATGGAGAGCAAAGGAAATTCTTGGTTTGGTACATACCAATGTGTGTGGACCAATGAACACCAACACGTGGAGGTAATAGATACTTCATTTCATTCATTGATGACTTTACTCTCATGACTTGGGTGTACTTCATGAAGCAAAAATCTGATGTGTTTGGTATCTTTAAGAAGTTTAAATGTCTTGTTGAAAAACAAAACGTCCATTACATCAAGGTTTTAAAAAGTAATATAGGCAAAGAATACAACAACAAAATCTTTGATAAATTTTGTGAAGATGAAGGCTTGGAAAGACAACTCACGGTGGGTTATACTCCTCAACAAATTGGTGTTTCGGAGAAGAAGAATGAAACCGTAATGGATATGGTGAAGTTCATGCTTCATGAAAAGGGTATTCCTAAATTATTTTGTGCGGAAGCCCTGAATGTTATTGTCTACTTATTGAATCGATCGCCAACAAAAGTCATATGGGATCAAACTCCATTCGAAGCTTGGAGTGGAAGAAAACCGTCAGTAAGGCATCTCAAAGTTTTTTGAAGTGTATGTTATTCTCAAATTCCAAAGGTGAAGAGAACAAAACTTGATGAAGCAAGTGAGAAATATATATTTCTTGGATATAACCTCCAATCAAAAGGTTATAGGTTTTATAACTTGAAGAGCAACACAATGATCACAAGCCATGATGTGTTGTTTGATGAAGGTGCTTCATGAAATTGGGAAGAAGGTAAAATTGAGAAGAGAACCATAATTATTGATGAAGAAGAAGAAATTCAGCAACAAATGAAATTGAAGAAGGTGAAGAAAGTGAGGAAGAATTACTTCAACACTACCACCACCACCAAGGAAGATGCAATGGCTGAGTGAAGTGTATGAAAGATGTAACTTTTGTCCAGTTGATCCGGAAAATTTTGAAGAAGCGTCAAAAGAGACGGTTTGGATAAAAGCTATGAAAGAAGAAGTTTATGTCATTGATGTGAACAACACATGGGATAAGGTAGCAGGCCAAGTGATAAAGAAGTTATTAGTGTGAAATGGATCTATAAGGTGAAGTACAATGCGTATGGATCGGTTCAAAGATACAAAGCAAGGTTGGTGGCAAAGGGATACTCATAACAACCCGGTATCGACTACAATGAAATGTTTGCACCGGTTGCTCGTCTTGACACCATTAAAGCCGCAATTGATATGGCTTCCCAAAAAGGTTGGTTACTATATCAACTTGATGTGAAATTAGCGTTTTTTAATGGAGAACTCGAAAAAGAGGTCTGTGTAGAACAACCACAAGGTTTTGTGGTGGAAGGAGAAGAAGACAAGGTATACACGTTGAAGAAAGCTTTGTATGGCCTAAAGCAAGCACCAAGAGCTTGGTATAGTGAGATAGATGGATACTTCAAAAGGCAAAACTTCAAGAAAAGTAAGAGTGAGCTTACACTATATGTGAAGATACAAGGTACATCTATTCTCATTATTTTTTTATATGTTGATGACCTAATTTTTACGGGTGATGATGTTCATATTATTGAACAATTAAAGAGAGAAATGATGATGAAATATAAAATGAGTGACATGGGTTAGCTCAAGTACTTCCTTGGTATTGAAGTTCACCAAAGTGAAGATGGAGTGTTCATTTCTCAAAGTAAGTATGCCGAAAAGGTATTGAAGAAATTTGGTATGCTCGGTTGTAATCCTACATCAACACCACTTATAGTAAATGAAAATCTCAAGAAGGATGATGGAGGAAGAAAAATTGATGAGACTTACTATGGAGGTCTTATCGGAATCTTGTTGTACCTTACACATACAATACCATATGTCATGTTTGCATCAAGTATGCTTTCTAGGTTCATGAGTTTACCTAGTCATCTACATCTTGGCGCGACAAATAGGTTGTTAAGATACATACAAGGAACAATGAATTTTAGGATCAAGTATTCTATAAATTCAAGTGTTAAATTGATTGGATATTGTGATAGTGACTTGGGAGGTTGTATTGATGACATGAAGAGTACATCGGGGTATGCTTTCTCTCTAGGTTCGGGTATTTTCTCATGGGAATCGAAGAATCAACCAACCTTCGCTCAATCCACAACGAAAGCGGAGTACATATCGGCATCAATAGCTACATATCATTTCGTATGGCTGAAAAGAATCTTGGAAGACATCCAAGAAAAGCAAGAAGGTAGAACTGAAATTTTTTGCGACAACAAATCAACAATAGCAATGTCCAAAAATTCAGTTGAACATTGTATACCAAGACACATTAAGCTCAAGTATCACTTTGCTCGAGAAGCGATTGGAGATGGTGAGATATAACTCAAGTATTGCAAGACGGAAGACCAATTGGCGGACATATTCACCAAGGCACTTCCCAAAGGAAAGTTTCAACATTTTCGTGAATATCTAGGAGTAGAAGAACATCACATTAAGGAGGAGATTGTTGAGTAATGTAATGCTTTACTGTTGGCAAACAGATTCCAAACAGCTTGCAAGCGGATTGCAACATAATAGTAAACCAATGTAATAAGAGTGTAAAACTTATGTTAAGTTAGGAGTTGACTAAATCAGTGGACGTAGAACATACACACATTTTGTTGTAGTGACTCTCTTGTAGCCAAGTATATGTTGGTTGCATAAGAGAGTTGTAAGGTGATTGTAATGTTGTTGTAAGAGTTTGGAAGAAGAAGTTAATGAAGAAAATAGAGCGACAAGAACTATTAGTTCCCACTTCTCCATTAGAAAAATCAGTCCCAAACACCTACTTTTAATCACCCAAATTACCAACAGTAGTGTACTCAAAACTTGTTGTCCGACTTAAAAATAAACCAACTGAGCTACGTACCTTTGGGAGTTTATTTACGGCTGAAGCTGGATCAGCTATAGGAACACAGCTTTAGATCATCCAGTTTTTCAAAAACTTATTTACAGAGATATCATTCTCCCATATGAAATCTCTTTTATAGTATTCTACCTTAGAGTTGTAATCATTTTTCTCCTCTCTGAGTTTACTTACCTGAAGCAACTCACCTAAGGAAGTACGACCCTTTATCCTAGGCACATTCGTGGATTCTATAGGCACATCAAGATACCTTTGGGGAGGAATATGTTTGCTGCCGTCACTACCATTCGCATACTGATAAGTGTTAGGAATCCTCGGGCCTAAAAAACCTCGAAAATCGACTTGCAAGGATAGGATTGCCCGAGGCTTATTAAGTACACAACCTAGGTTGCCCTAGGTGACGTGGGACTATTTAACACCCTCCTCAATGACTAGGCTACACATACGGGATGGCACGACATCCATGGACGGAGTGGTACGGAAACCACGGACACACACAGACGGATACGGAGAGTGCTACAAAAACTACAGATACACGGATGATACGGGTAGAGTTGAGGGGATCTGGCTCTGATACCATGATAAAACATGAGCATCAAAGGAAAACTAAATAGTATGTGAGAAACTCTCTTTGTGATTTACATTAGATAGGCAGAAGCCACTATATATACAAAAATTACAAAGACAAACATATAGAAAGCAAAATATACAAGAGATACAAAAATATACGATGACAACATTACACAATATAAGCAGTTAAGGATAAGATACTATAAGTTACTATAGTACTAGAGAGGATATTGTAACACCCCCCTAAGACTTGAAAATGTGGGGGTCTAACAACCACACCCAACAATTCGTTTCGCAATCTGAGAGGACTTACTCCAATATAATTTCTAGAGAATATACTAGACAGTCAGACTCAATCTAGAGTAAAGTATATCAAAGAGTTTAATATCTCTAACTCTTATTTCAATCCGCAATCAGAAAATAGAAATATGTGAGCCCGATTGAATATAAGAGGAGTAACTTGAATGGTACCAAATACCAATGCTCAAGTGTCAATCAATTTAAATCAACAACCCAAGGTAGGATATTCTAATTGATTGAACTTAACACATAACCTGTGATATTTCAATTATATAAAAAATATAATGCGGAAAAGAAATAACACAGAAACCAGAATTTTCTTAACGAGGAAAACCGCAAACGCAGAAAAACCCCGGGACCTAGTCCAGATTGAACACCACACTATATTAAGCCGCTACAGACTTTAGCCTACTACCAATTAACTTCGGACTGGATTGTGGTTGAACCCTAATCAATATCACACTGTTCCTTATGTCTCTGATCCCAGCAGGATACTACGCACTTGATTCCCTTAGTTGATCTCACCCACAACCAAGAGTTGCTACGACCCAAAGTCGAAGATTTGATAAACAAATCTATCTCACACAGAAAAGTCTATAGATTGAATAAATCTGTCTCCTACAGAAATACCCAAGAGTTTTTGCTCCGTATTTTGATAAATCAAGGTGAACAAGAACCAATGCATAAACCTGACTTATATTCCCGAAGAACAACCTAGTATTATCAATCACCTCACAATAATCTTAACCGACTAGCAAAAAAAGATATTGTGGAATCACAAACGATGAGACGAAGATGTTTGTGATTACTTTTATCTTGCCTATCGGAGAAATTAATCTCGAGTCAATTATTTCAATTGAACTCAATACGATAGAATCAGGCAAGATCAGAACACGCAACTACAAAGAAATAGTTGGGTCTGGCTTCACAATCCCAATGAAGTCTTTGAAGTCGTTAACCTACAGGGTTTCGATAGAAACCTAAGGTTAAATGAGAATCGACTCTAGTTTATGCAACTAGTAACACACAAGAGATGTGGGGATTCGTTTTCCCAGTTGTAAAGTTCTCCTTTATATAGTTTTCAAATCAGGGTTTGCAATCCGAGTTACCTTGGTAACAAAGCATTCAATATTCACCGTTAGATGAAAAACCTGATTCAACCAAGCTAATATCTTTCAACCGTTAGATCGAACTTAGCTTGTTACACACAAATGAAATGTTCCCTCATTTAGGTTTATGTAACCGTATCCAAACGTGTACAACATGTTGGTTCACAAATAGTTAACCGAGGTTAGTCATATGATTACTCTCATATCAACCTTATTCATCTTAACCATAACTAATTCAAATGACTCAAATGAAACTAGTTAAATATTTGTTCAATTGTTATATTCTCATAGATATAGAAGAACACAATTGAAACAAAATCGGTTTGATTCACTCGAATCAATCATGAATATTATAGCCACGATTTGCAAAGATTGGATTCCTTATTATATAAATGTTTATGTTCATGTTCATAACCGATTTTAGAACTTTAACCTTCAAGTATGCAAACGGGTGCGCATACTTGAAATACCTGGACTAAGATTGGGTTTCACCAGTATGCAAACGGGTACGCGAACTTTCAATCCCAGCAGAAATTCTCGAACATGAACCTGTACGCCAGTACGCAAACGGGTACGCATACTTAGGTTCCCGGATTTCTCAAACCAACAGGTATGCAAACGGGTGCGCATACTATGTTTCCCGGACATGGATTACATATGTGCAAGAGTGCAAAAAATGGCATATCCAATAATGGTTAAGTATTCTAAACTCTTATTTCAATCATTGGAACTTTCTTAGAGGATGACAATATTCGTTTTTCATATACTATCTGCATCAAAGCAATTTTCAAGTTATTGAAATAATCATAACGAAATATTCCAAGACAACACCAAACGATTGTATTACACAAACCATGTAAGATCTTACTCGGCAATTTTCACATGATATAAGATGAACTTGCTCGAAGCGAAAGCTTACCCACACATATTTCGAGAAATATGTAAGCGAGATAAACTCAGCTCGAAATTTCAAATGTGTATATAGAAAACTATATCGTAATACGACTTATGTCTCAATATAGGAGATAGAGTAGAAATAGATTTTCCAAGTGATAGATGAGTTTAAGTCTCCACATACTTTTTGTCGATGAAGTTCCACAAGCTCCATTTAGTAGTTCTTCGTCTTCAAATGACGAACGTCGTGAAGTCTAAGCTGAAATACATAATCTATGTCCTAGTCCGATACATCTTAAATAGGCTAGAAATCAAGACTTATAGTTTTCATCACTAACATTGAAAAACATGCTTGAGATAGCAACGAATGCGAGTTCGACCGAGCAGGGCTCTAACAAACTCCCCCTTTGTCAATTTTAGTGACAAAACTATCAATACATATGGATTACAAAATAAATAAAAATTTGTAGATTCTCATCCAAATGCTTGATCTCCTTGGCATCTTCAACACGACTCAAAAACTTCGTCACTTCCAAGTACTCCATTATTCTAAACGTGTTCAACTCAGCATCATAGTTGTTGAGGATCCGTAGCGATAACAGTGAGAAAACAAATGCTCTCAATCATTGTTATACAGTGTCATTGTATTATTACACAACATCAAAGTTCAATTGTATCACAACTTTGACAACAATACTATGGTGATATGTATCACTCCCCCTTAGTCAATACTTCATCTCAACATGAAAGCCACTCCCCCTTACATAATGATCCTTAAACCATATGTATTTGTAGTATGAAACTACATATTAATTCTCCCCCTTTTTGTCAATATAAGTTGGCAAAGGTACGAAAACTAGTGGAATCCTCATGAAATTTTCATAGAGATACTTCATGACCAAACGAGAATAACATACCAACTTATTTTGATGCAATCATAAAGCCGAAGATAGATGTATTCATCAAGGAGTTTATAAAGATACAAGATAACCCCTATAATATTCCACAACCGCACTCCCCATAAAGATTTGGCAATTAAGCACAAGTTCAATTAAGAACTCTCCTCCATAATATGTCATTCCCGAAAGAACAACAAAGGCGACATTGCTTTTACAAGAAAAAAAGGATTTCTTTGGATATAACCAAATCACATGAAAACATGAATTTGAATCCAAAAATCTCAATTGAATCAACCACAAAAATGATCAATTCAATTGGTCATGCTAGACATAAGAATACTTTCGGAGCAATACAGTATATGCACAAAAATGTGGATTGGAGATCGACCAATACTGCGGAATATACAAGAAATTTATTCTATTTTTCATCACTATTTGCACAATGACATATGATAGACATCATTCTTGTAAACAAAAGTTCATCCTTTCTTCCATCAAAACTTGCATAATTACATAAAAGGCTTTCACTTTTGTTTGTCAAAAGTTCATTCTATCTTTTATCAATACTTTCATACCGACATAATAGAGATAACTTTTGAACAAGTATGGGACAGTCACAGGTTCACGGACGTAAACAATATATCTCATAACAATTTGCAATATATAAAATCGTAAATATTAAAATTGCAAACATCATCTTCCAAGAAACTTAGAATTTAAATAAATAAATCTAAAAACATGAAGATGAAAATGTTGGACATAGCTATGTGTACTCACAATAATAGCTATTCCAAACCTTAGTTATTCTTCTAAAAGCACAAGAAATAAATTCTCGTAAGAAGATCTACTAGACATTGAGACCTTTGAAGAATTCTTTATCGTCCCCGAACTCCTTGTCGTCAACAACCATAGGTATATAAGGTTCGTGAAGAAAGGAGTCAATTCCAACAAACCTTCTAGGATGAAGATGTCGAACCAGGGCCTTTTGAATTTTGAGATTTCTCATAAAAAAACCCTTTATTTGCTGAATCTCCTTCCTTGTTTCCTTCAACTCCTCAGGAACACCAGAAAACTTCTGAGAATTTGAAGGAACAACTCTTGGCTTCCTCACATTTCTTCTTTTTCTTTTCAAAGCTGGAGGTAACAGAGATTTCTCTTTTTCCTTCATGATTGATGGCTTAGATTCTTGGAGTATCCATATGTGTATGGGTTTGTGAGAGGAAATCACCATTTAAACTCAACAAACAGTATTAAGATGAAAAGAGTTTCAGAGAAGGAAAAGGAATGTAGGGTTACAGAACCTTTAACCACACAGGTTCACGCACGCACAATCACAACCCTAAAGAGAGTAAAATTGTCGAGAATAATCCTCTTTTATTAACTAAACAGGGAAGTCCCCTCCAATATGAAAGAATTCCAATTTCACAAAACGCATGGAAAATCTAAGAAAACAAAAATATTTTTTTATTAAAGCCTGAGGTGTGCACAATCTTGTCTCTTTTAATCAGGCACATGAGACAAGATGCACAAAAACAACACTATTAAGTTGTGTTGCGGTGAACAACAATTTGTCCACCATAACCTTTTTGAAAGGAATTCATAGAACCATGTCTATCAAAATGTTTAGACCATACTTTTTTACTAGTGGTCTTGTATTCTCTTTGGAAACTAACTTCTTTGAAGAATATAAAATCTTACATACCTCAGCGGTTTTTTGAACAAGTTTAAGCTTGTTTGCTAGGCGATTTGCTCTTGATTAAAGTTTATTGACATATCTCATCTTGTGTTTGTACTTGAAACACTTTAAAAATTCATGACCTTTGAGTCAACAATAAGAGCATGTCAATGGATAAGAGGATTCAGGCGCCTGAGATGTGCAAGCTGCTGGGCACAGAGTGGAACCTGAAAAATTAGACAGAGAGTTTCCAATAGAAGGGTTAATTTTCTCTTCCAGAATGCTTGTGTCTCCTTCTGAAAGAATATCAAGATTTATGTATGTATTGCTACAATTATAAAAATCAATATCTTCACAAAGAAGCACAACACTTGATTTTTCGTCTTCAATGGAATCATAATGATCAGAAATTTCATCAAGAGTTGCAGCAAGACCTTTGTTCCTAGTGTATTTTCTACGGTTTGGATACTGATGAGTGCCAAATATTGTATATATTTATCCCTTTTTGTTGGCATTTAACTCATCTTTTGTGCATTAATTCTACATTTTATCCCATATTCTGTATTTTCATTGTTTTCAAGAATAAATATTTTTCTTACTTAATTTTGCATTTTTAGGTAATAAATAAAGTTTGGATGAATAGCAGAGCGGAAAAGAGCAGAAAAGTAGTGAAAAGCCGGGAGGAATTACGCAAGGAAGCCGCAAAGAATGGAGCGCACGTCCAAAAAGCTAGGAATGGGCTCAAGAAGGAAGAATTGTTCTTAAAGAAGATATGGGCTTGGCATACCCAAGGCCCAAAACCCTTACCCAAACCCATTTTCTGTAACCAAAACCGCCTCCATCTTCAGCCGTCGGATTGGATCCATCTCATCATCCGATGGTCGCTCCTTCATCGCGCATCAAAATCTGAAGCTCCTATCACACACCATAGCACCTAAATTCCAAGCCTTCAGATTAGATCACATTTAGATCCTACGGTCGCTTCTTTGCCTGCTCATAAAATCTCGATACTTCCGCTTAACACTACAGCACCTAACCTCGATCTTCGCCGTTAACTTTGTTGTATTTCACAATCCAACGGTCGAAGTGATTCATCTCTCATACCACCGTTAGATCTACCAACCATCTTCACACCCAACGCGTCTCCTCGCTAGACATCGAAGTTTGATGAACCCGCTCAACACCTTAGCCATCGAACCCATCGACCTCAATCCAAACACCCTCTTCTTCCCAAATCACTTTCTTTCCCCAAAACCTCTTCTCCACCACCATACCGCCTGCAACTCCACTGCCACCACCATCTCTTCCATCACCACCTCGAGCTTCACCATCTCCATTCTCTCGACCAAATCAGAGCCTTCACCATCATCCAGCTCCCTAGTATGTCCCTTTCTTGTTCTTAGCATCAACCCTAGGTGCTACAAATAAGAAAGAGAAAAGCTAGGGCATCAGTAGACGCAATTGGGAGCTGCAGAGCTGAGGAGGAGCAGAGGGAACATCAACAGGGCATGGGTCGAGCGTAGGGGAGACCAATTCAGAAATCAGTGAGTTTAATTTGTAATTTAAAAATTAGGGTTTTCAAATTTGGGAATTTTCAATTTAGGGTTTGTAGAAATTCAGGGTGTTGTAACAAACTATAAATTGATGTTATGGGTGTGGTAGAAAAGCTCTCTGGGCTAGCAAGTGAACAATATTTTGAATCAATTCTCATTTTTCCAATTTCTGTTTTAGCAACAGTTGATAGTGTGTATGTGTGTATCCTGTATGTATGTTGCATTTGAATTTAATTTGTTGGATGAATGCTGTTGTTATACTCATGTCTAGCATGAGCTAATTCACTGCAACTAGGGCTCTGATGAAGCCTAGTGCACTGTTGGATGATGCATGGTTAGGGTAGTTTTCTTATTGCCTGTTTGCTTGAGCAATGAGAAGTACTCAGTGCTCTGGCATGCCTGTGATTGATTGTGCTGTCAAAAGACAGTCAATGCTAGGGGCATATCAGTGAGCAAGCTGATTTTCATCTCATTCTAGATGTATGCATAGGATTTCCAACTCAACCTAGATTGCATTGTTTGATTAGGGCACAAGGTGGATTCAATTGCCTTAGTAACTTCACACAATTCTGCATCTTTCTCTTTGTCAGTCACTTTTGCTCAATACCCTTGCCTTAGGCTGCTGCCTTTGTTTCACTTCTACTCTAGAAACTTGTCACTGTCACCATAGTCACTTCCCTTAGCTCACTGCAAACTTTAGCTAGGAAGACTTCTTGTATGCTCCCACTCCCTGTGGACAAACCCCCACTCATCACTATATTATTAATCTTGGCCTTGTATACTTGCAAGTGTTTTGTGTGCTCCCCATTTTCACACCAAGTTTTTGGCGCCGCTGCCGGGGAGTGGTGCTGCCATCTGCTGCCAAGCCAAAGACTGCTGCTGCTGCCAAGCCAACTGGGCTGCCAACTGAAGCTGTCAACTGGGCTCGCCTATTTCTGTTGCTGCCGGGCTTGTGCAACCTTTGCTGCTGGGCTTGAACCAACTGAACTGGGCTTGCCAAGTGCTGCTGGGCTCTGCCTCCTTTTGTGAGCTGGGCTTCGTTGCAACTGCTGCTGGGCTTGAGCGAGAGCTGTGTAGGACGATCCTAAAGCCCAACTGGGCTGTGCAACTAAAAGGGAACAAAAGCCTAACTGGGCTTCCCTCCTTGACCAAGTAAGCCTAAAACCATGAGTAACCCACTTGGGCCTCATTAAATATTCAATTTGGGTATGTAATAATTAATTTATTTTTAATTTGGGATTGTAATAATTATTTTTATTTTTATTTATTTTTATTTTCTTTTTCTTTTATTTTCTTTTATTTTTCTTTTATGGGCTTGTAATTATTATTATTGTTTTTATTTTCTTTTATGGGTTGTGCTAATTTATGCTAGGTTTAGTTCAAAAACTCTTCCAAAGCCCAATTTTAAACCAAAAACAAAATCCCTTATTAAAACCAAAATTCCACTCCTTAAAACCAAATTCCACTTAACCCTTTCAAAACCAAATCCTTATGGGCCCTGTTTTCTTCCTTATCTGTGGGCTTGTTATTTCATGAGTGGGATATGATTGTAACCTTTAGAGACCAATCAAATAGACTAGTTAGAGTAAATCAAATAGACCCAATTGACATACCCACAACTTCTGAGGAAAACACACCGGACCAATCTGAAACAATGGGAGAACCCCGTACCCTCAAGGATTATATGTACCCAACTAGAGCCAGTCAACCTTCTTGTATTGTGTTACCCGAGGCTAATGGCCATTATGAGATGAAATCAAGCACAATACAGATGCTCCCTATTTTTAGAGGTGTTGAGAATGAAAACCCTTACCACCACGTGAGAGAATTCGAGGAAATTTTTGGAACTCTGCGTTTCACTCAAATGTCCGACGAAACCCTAAAGTTAAGGCTCTTTCCTTTCTCCCTGAAAGATAAGGCAAAGGCCTGGATGTATGCTTTACAGCCTCAATCCATCATGACATGGGATGACCTCATAAAGGAGTTTTTCAAAAAGTTTTTCCCGAATCACAAGACTGCGACAATTCGTCAAAGTCTGAATAGCTTTGTGCAATTAGAGGGTGAGACCTTAGCTAGATACCTGGAGAGATTCAATGAATTATTGCTCCAATGTCCCCATCATGGTTTTGAAAAATGGAGACTTGTGCAAATTTTGTATGAGGGTCTAGATGTGTCCACCCGAACAACGGTTGAGTCAATGTGTAATGGTCTATTCGTAGACAAAACTGCTGATGCGTCTTGGGACTTCTTGATTGAAGTAGCTGAAAAGACGCAACAGTGGGAATCCATCCGTGAACCCAGAAAGACTACTTCCGAAGCTAGGGCTTTTAGGATTGAAGCAGATTTCGAGGGAAGAGCAAACATGGCATCAATAGTTAGGAGATTAGAAGAGTTAGAACTACATAAAAATTCAAAACCTTCCACCACTACTCTCCGAGAACATGTCGCTTCGTCTGTATGTGCCGCTTGTAACGATCCCAACCATCAATTCCAAAATTGCCCCGATTTGCTTGCAGTCCAGGAATCTAGGCTTGAACAGGCACAGGCCATGTTTCAAAAACAAGAGCATAATCCCTATTCACAGACCTACAATCCAGGATGGAGAAACCACCCTAACTTTTCATGGTCCAAAGGACCCACTCAGGGAGGACCATCTCAACCCAATCAGAGTTATCAAAACAATCAAGGATCTCAGAACAATCAAGGTTATCAATATCCTAGGAACCCTCAACAACAATCGAACTCTCAACAATCTTATCCTCAACACAATACCGACAAGAGATTATCCGCCCTAGAGGAGATGTTCCAGAGTCTAGTGCAAAGTCAGAAAAGTCTTGATCAAAAGATGGGTCAAATCTGTGATTCCATAAGTGAGAGAGAAGGGTAAGTAACTTCCTAGCCAACCCCAACAAAATCCAAAGAGGATATTTCAAACAGGCACAACATCCTGCACTGAAACCTCACCCGATCAAGTCCATGCCATTACCACCCTCCGAAGTGGTAAAATCATCGAGAACAACGTGGGCGAACCTAATGAATCTGATACAAATTCCACGCTGTCTCCACAACCCCAGAAAACCAAAGAATCTGAGCAAGTTGGAAAGCCTGACAATTCTACTGCTGTGAATGTCCCTTTGCCAACTCATTCTCCTGTTGCCCCATTTCCTCAAAGATTGATCTATCAACAGAAAAGTACCCATTATAATGAGATGTTAGATCTGTTCAAGAGAGTCAACATCAACATTCCTTTTCTTGAAGCAATTAGGCAAATCCCTGCTTATGCTAAATTCCTCAAAGACTTGTGTACTCAAAAGCGCAAGCTTAATGTGCAAAACGTGCTTTCTTAGCTGAACAGGTGAGTTCCATCATTCTGAACAAAACTCCACCCAAGTTTAGGGATCCAGGATGTCCAACAATTTCTTGCACTATAGGAGAACACACGGTCAATAAAGCGTTATTAGACCTAGGTGCAAGTGTTAACCTACTGCCATATTCTGTTTATGAGCAGTTAGGTCTTGGGGAGTTGAAGCCAACATCTATCACTCTACAACTGGCAGACCGATCTGTCAAGATTCCTCGTGGAGTGGTCGAAGACGTTTTGATCAAGGTTGACAAATTCTATTTTCCCGTAGACTTCATTGTCTTAGACACTCAACCTGTACAAAACCCAGACTGTCACATTCCTGTCATCTTAGGACGTCCTTTCTTGGCTACGTCCAACGCAATCATTAATTGTCGTAATGGAGTGTTGAAACTGTCTTTTGGCAACATGACGGTAGAATTGAATGTGTTCGATATTAGTCAACAACCTGTGAATCTTGATGATGATGATGTGCATGAAGTTAATATGATTGAAGGATTAATACAAGATTCGTTGACTAACATTCTATCCGTCGACCCCTTTCAAGCATGTATGGAGAACTTTAACTCAGATTCCTATGATGATGCATACTGTAGTGACGTCCTATCTCTGCTCGAATCTGTACCTCAAATGGACGTCACTGAAGGAAAGATATGAAGTGGAACCACCCTTACTCTCTGATTCCAAGCTCATTCCATCCATTGTTGAGCCACCCAAGCTTGAATTGAAAACATTGCCTAGTACGTTGAAGTACGCATTCCTAGGTTCTTCTGATACTCTACCTGTCATTATTTCATCATGTTTAGACACGGAACAGGAAAGTAAGCTTAGAAGTACTTAAGGAACACAAAGAGGCCTTAGGATGGACCATCTCAGATCTCAAAGGAATACCCACCATTTGCATGCACCACATTAATCTCGAAGAGAATGCCAAACCATCTAGGGAAATGCAAAGGAGACTTAATCCTAACATGAGAGATGTAGTCAAAGGAGAAATCCTGAAACTACTTGATGCGGGTATCATATACCCAATACCAGATAGTAAATGGGTTAGTCCCATTCAAGTTGTGCCTAAGAAGTCAGGCATTACTGTAGTTCAGAACGACAAGAATGAGTTAGTCCCCTCACGTACAACCACAGGATGGCGAGTATGTATCGACTACAGAAAGTTGAACACAGTAACAGGAAGGATCACTTCCCGCTCCCTTTCATAGACCAAATGCTAGAACGTGTGTCTGGACACAGTCACTACTGTTTTCTAGATGGCTTTTCCGGTTATAACCAAATCCACATTGCACCAGAAGATCAGGAAAAAACTACGTTCACGTGTCCCTTTGGGACATTTGCTTATAGACGCATGCCCTTTGGGTTGTGTAATGCACCTGCTACTTTTCAGCGATGCATGATGAGCATTTTTTCTGACATGATAGATAGTTTTCTCGAGATTTCATGGATGATTTCTCCGTGTTCGGTTCTTCGTTTGATAAATGTTTAAGACATCTTACCCTTGTGCTGTCCAGATGTAAGAAAAGGAACCTTGTTCTAAATTGGGAAAAGTGCCATTTTATGGTGAATTCAGGAATAGTTCTAGGACACATCATCTCGGAAAAGGCATTGAAGTAGATAAAGCTAAAGTAGACCTCATCCGACATTTACCAAAACCCCGCTCTGTGGGAAATTCGATCATTTTTAGGTCATGCTGGTTTTTACCGGCGATTCATCAAAGACTTTAGCAAAATCTCAAGACCTCTGTGTAGTCTACTCGCCAAAGATGTTACCTTCAATTTCGATGATGCTTGTGTGAAAGCTTGGGAGGAATTAAAAACTCTTCTCACCGCCGCTCCTATAGTCCGACCACCCAACTGGGAACTACCGTTTGAACTCATGTGTGATGCCTCTGATTATGCTGTTGGTGCTGTTTTAGGACAGCGTGTTGATAGACTACCATACGTGATATACTACGCTAGCAAAACCCTTAATGATACTCAACTCAATTACACAACTACCGAGAAGGAATTGCTTGCTGTCGTTTTCGCATTAGACAAGTTTAGATCTTATCTCATAGGATCTAAGATCATCATATACACACTGAGCGGCTTTGAAGTATCTTCTTTCCAAGAAGGATGCTAAAGCTCGCCTTATTCGATGGATACTCTTATTACAGGAATTCGATCTCGAAATCCGTGATAAGAAAGGTTGTGAGAATGTGGTTGCTGATCATTTGTCTAGATTAACCATTGAGTCTATTGATGAGTCCATGCTAATCAGAGAATCATTTCCTGATGAGCAATTGATGTCTGTGTCAAACCTTCCTTGGTTTGCCGACATCGTTAACTACCTTGCTGCAGGTAGGATGCCCTCACATTGGTCGAGACAAGACCGCTATAAGTTTTTGGCTGAAGTTAAACATTTCCTTTGGGATGACCCATATTTGTTTAAGTACTGGGGACCAAATCATTAGGAGATGTGTCCCCAACACCGCACAGAAAGATGTGATATCTTTTGTCATGACCAAGCATGTGGAGGCCATTTCAGTGCCAAGAAAACCGCTGCAAAGATCTTGCAGTGTGGATTCTATTGGCCATCATTGTTCAAGGATTGCCATGATTATTGTGTTGCTTGTGAACGCTGTCAAAAGCTAGGAAGCATTTCGAGGAGAAACATGATGCCATTGAACCCCATTTTGATTGTGGAGATTTTTGATGTTTGGGGGATCGACTTCATGGGTCCATTCCCTATTTCTGACGGTAGATTGTACATCCTAGTCGCAGTTGATTACGTTTCTAAGTGGGTAGAAGCCATAGCAACCAGAACAAATGACCACAAGGTGGTACTTTCATTTCTAAAGGAAAACATATTTGCACGTTTTGGTACCCCTAGAGCTATCATCAGTGACGGCGGTTCACATTTTCGTAACAAGTACTTTGAGTCTTTAGTACGCAAGTATGGCATAACTCACAAGGTTGCTACTCCGTACCACCCTCAGACTAGTGGACAAGTAGAAGTTTCTAATAGGGAAATTAAGCACATTCTGGAGAAGACGGTCAACCCGTCCAGGAAAGATTGGTCATTGAGATTGAATGATGCTTTGTGGGCCTATAGAACAGCTTATAAGACACCAATTGGCATGTCCCCCTATCGTCTAGTGTATGGAAAGCCGTGCCATCTACCTGTGGAATTAGAACATCGTGCCTACTGGGCAATCAAAGAGCTGAACTTCTCTCTGGACGAAGCTGGAATTCAAAGGAAACTTCAACTCAACGAGTTGGAAGAATTGAGAAATGAGGCTTATGATAGTGCCAAGTTATATAAGCAGAAGATGAAGATGTTTCATGATAAGCGTATTCTGCGCAAATCCTTCACTCCTGGTCAGAAAGTTTTGCTGTATGACTCCCGATTACATCTTTTTCCGGGAAAACTGCGTTCCAGATGGAAGGGTCCGTACCTAGTACGCACAGTTTTTCCTCATGGAGCTGTAGAGCTGGAGGATGTTTCCAACAAGAACGTTTTCAAAGTCAACGGGCAGAGATTAAACCATTCCTTGAACCATTCCCACCCGACATTGAAACAACCAACCTGGAGGACCCGGTCTATGTGGACTAAACTGGTCCACTCTTTCCCTAAATAACCAAAAAGTTTTCCAAATGTTTCCCTAAAAACCAAAATTTTTCTTTTTCCCATCAAAACCAAATGTCTCCCGACAAAACCAAATTTTTCCCAAAAAGTCCAATCCCATTAAAAACCAAATTTTCTTGTAGATAATGTGTTAGTTAAATTTCCTTTTGTATATTTTGTGCTCATCCATTGTGACTCCTAATATGATGGATTTTTGCCTTGAATAACGGAGTTTTAATCGAGCTTTCGCCGTACAATCGGGTATTCTCTCTCCTTTTACTCTACTCAGCATGTTCCTCTTCATATATTGTTTTATAATTCTTTCCATATTTTGAAACATTGAGGACAATGTTTAGTTTAGGTTTGGGGGTATAGAGTAGATACCATGATAATATGCCATAATTGAAAACAAAACTCCATCTTTTTGAAAAAATTGAAAAATTCCAAAAAAATTAAAAAATCAAAATTCAAAAAATTAAAAAATGAAAAATCATAAAAATGGAGCTCATTTACCTTGAAATGTTGACTCTTGTGCAAATATGTATTTTATTAGGAGTCTTAGTCTAGATATTTAGGCACCCTGATTCTAGCACAATTCACATAGTGATAAGAAATTTGCACGCGCACGATCTACCAATACATGTATGGCCTCGATCTTCAAGGTGTTTGATAGGAAGTTACGATTGCCAATCACTTTAGAATACTGAACGAAACTTGACTAGCTTGTTCTTTGGTTGGTTGGGATAGAAGGTGGAGGTTACATTAAGAAAGACAACCATCGAATTTAACTGGGTGCATCAAAAAGGGCTACCTCTTGCAAAGTGTCATGTAATTTTTGTTTCCTTTTGTATATGTATCAAAAGTGTTTCCTTGTTCAAAAAAAAAAAAAAAAAAAAAAAAAAAAAAAAAAAAAATATCAAAAAAAAAAAAAAAAAATCAAGTATTTATCAATTCCATCATCTCTTGTTCCAAAAATAAAAAGAGAATAGTCAATGTAAATAAGAGTCATGTAAATAGTCATTTTGTTGTTTCATTGTAATAAGCAAGGAGGGTGTATGCCATTGATGTACAACGCGAGTAATTGTGAAATACCTCCAACTCATTCACAATTCTCGTAAAGTCCGGACAGCTAGCTAGATTTCGACCTTGGTTCTTAGCCTGAGAAACTATCTCTTGGTGAGTAGTCATAACTTCAGATCTTTCTTTACACATGTGTAGATACACTTTACACTCTTATCACATGTCTTTTTTTGTTATCAGTGCTAGGATTGTGCCTTCGATAGCTAGATTGACATCTCCATTTTGCTGTGAGCTTAAACTGTTTTGCACATGTCACATTTGATGGAATCTGAGCTTATATTTTGACCTAGAACTTTGTAGGTACGTTCTAAGCAAACCTTCACGAGACTTCAACTCGTCCACTAGGGACACTTAGTGGTTTAAAAGGCTTAGTGCATACGCTAAATGCATTCGAGAGACCAGCGACAGTGGTATAGTGTAGGATTTCCTTAGTTTTGTTTTACTTGAGGACAAGTAAAATTCAGGTTTGGGGGTATTTGATGAGTGCCAATATTGTATATATTTATCCCTTTTTGTTGGCATTTAACTCATCTTTTGTGCATTAATTCTACATTTTATCCCATATTCTGTATTTTCATTGTTTTCAAGAATAAATATTTTTCTTACTTAATTTTGCATTTTTAGGTAATAAATAAAGTCTGATGAGCGGAGCGGAAAAGAGCTGAAAGTAGTGAAACGGAAGAAATTACGCAAGGAAGCCGCAAAGAATGGAGCGCACGTCCAAAAAGCTAGGAATGGGCTCAAGAAGGAAGAATTGTTCTTAAAGAAGATATGGGATTGGCATACCCAAGGCCCAAAACCCTTACCCAAACCCATTTTCTGTAACCAAAACCGCCTCCATCTTCAGCCGTCGGATTGGATCCATCTCATCATCCGATGGTCGCTCCTTCATCGCGCATCAAAATCTGAAGCTCCTATCACACACCATAGCACCTAAATTCCAAGCCTTCAGATTAGATCACATTTAGATCCTACGGTCGCTTCTTTGCCTGCTCATCAAATCTCGATACTTCCGCTTAACACTACAGCACCTAACCTCGATCTTCGCCGTTAACTTTGTTGTATTTCACAATCCAATGGTCGAAGTGATTCATCTCTCATACCACCGTTAGATCTACCAACCATCTTCACACCCAACGCGTCTCCTCGCTAGACATCGAAGTTTGATGAACCCGCTCAACACCTTAGCCATCGAACCCATCGACCTCAAGCCAAACACCCTCTTCTTCCCAAATCACTTTCTTTCCCCAAAACCTCTTCTCCACCACCATACCGCCTGCAACTCCACTGCCACCACCATCTCTTCCATCACCACCTCGAGCTTCACCATCTCCATTCTCTCGACCAAATCAGAGCCTTCACCATCATCCAGCTCCCTAGTATGTCCCTTTCTTGTTCTTAGCATCAACCCTAGGTGCTACAAATAAGAAATAGAAAAGCTAGGGCATCATTAGACACAATTGGGAGCTGCAGAGCTGAGGAGGAGCAGAGGGAACATCAACAGGGCATGGGTCGAGCGTAGGGGAGACCAATTCAGAAATCAGTGAGTTTAATTTGTAATTTAAAAATTAGGGTTTTCAAATTTGGGAATTTTCAATTTAGGGTTTGTAGAAATTCAGGGTGTTGTAACAAACTATAAATTGATGTTATGGGTGTGGTAGAAAAGCTCTCTGGGCTAGCCAGTGAACAATATTTTGAATCAATTCTCATTTTTCCAATTTCTGTTTTAGCAACAGTTGATAGTGTGTATGTGTGTATCCTGTATGTATGTTGCATTTGAATTTAGTTTGTTGGATGAATGCTGTTGTTATACTCATGTCTAGCATGAGCTAATTCACTGCAACTAGGGCTCTGATGAAGCCTAGTGCACTGTTGGATGATGCATGGTTAGGGTAGTTTTCTTATTGCATGTTTGCTTGAGCAATGAGAAGTACTCAGTGCTCTGGCATGCCTGTGATTTATTGTGCTGTCAAAAGACAGTCAATGCTAGGGGCATATCAGTGAGCAAGCTGATTTTCATCTCATTCTAGATGTATGCATAGGATTTCCAACTCAACCTAGATTGCATTGTTTGATTAGGGCACAAGGTGGATTCAATTGCCTTAGTAACTTCACACAATTCTGCATCTTTCTCTTTGTCAGTCACTTTTGCTCAATACCCTTGCCTTAGGCTGCTGCCTTTGTTTCACTTCTACTCTAGAAACTTGTCACTGTCACCATAGTCACTGCCCTTAGCTCACTGCAAACTTTAGCTAGGAAGACTTCTTGTATGCTCCCACTCCCTGTGGACAAACCCCCACTCATCACTATATTATAAATCTTGGCCTTGTATACTTGCAAGTGTTTTGTGTGCTCCCCATTTTCACACCAGATACTCATTTGCAAAATGAACAAAACCTTTACACTTAAAGCACTGTGGCATATCCTCACCATTAGCCTCGTCAGCATCCCTGTTTTTAGGAGGAATGCGATTGTGAGGTATAACTGATGACCTATGTTTGTCTCTGGAAAACCGTCTACTTCTCTTCAATAAGAGATCTCTAAACTGTCTTGTGATCAAAGAGACTGACTTGTCAAGATCTTCATCTGATGAATCAGCCTCAGAAAGATCATCCTCAAAGACATAAACACTTTTACTTTTGTCAAGTAATTTATTGTTCTTTTGTGCTTTGAAAGGAACATCCTTCCCGATTTTGGATGTATGCTCATGATCAAAGATCTTTAGCTTTCCAACTAGCGTATTTCTGGAGAGAACATCAAGAAAATTTCCTTCAACGATGGCATGCTTCTTAGAATCGTATCTAGATGGCAGCGATCTGAGAATTTTCACCACAATGTCCTTTTCAGGAATGGTCTTTCCCAATGCAAAGGATGCATTAACAATTTCAGACACTTTGTTATTAAACTCATCAAATGAATCTTCATCTGACATACGAAGGTTTTTCCAATCAGAATTAAGGTTTTGTAGCCTAGCTTCCTTTTCACTGGTATTCCCTTCAAATACGGTTTCTAAGATATCCCAAGCATATTTAGACCGAGTGCATGTAGTCACATGGTGCTGAAGATATGGGGTAATGGCGTGTGTGATGGCATTAAAACCGTCGGAGTTTTGCTTTGCAACAAGTATCTCGGCAGCGTCATATGCACCAATATTCTTTGGAATGGTTGCATTTCTTATTGCCACAACGGGAGCATCATAGCCATTAACTACATAAACCCATGATTGAAAATCACACGCTTGAAGAAAGGCGCGCATAACAATTTTCCACCACAAGTAATTTGAGCCATCGAAAACTGGTGGTACGTTTATAGAGATAACACCTCTGTCCATATCAAATCGCTACAAACACAGACTTATGAGGTCTCTAACGTGTCTGCATGCTCTGATACCAATTGAAAATGCGTGGGTCTAACAACCACACACAACAATTCGTTTGGAAATATGAGAGGACTTAATCCAATATACTTTCTAGATAATCAACTAGACAGTCAGACTCAATCTAGAGTAAAGTATATCAAAGAGTTTAATATCTCTAACTCTTAATTCAATCCGCAATCAACAAATAGAAATCTGCGAGCCCGATTGAATATAAAAGGAGTAACTTGAACGGTACCAAAGACCAATGTTCAAGTGTAAATCAATTTAAATCAACAACCCAAGGTCTGATATTTTAATTGATTGAACTTAACGCACAACCTGTGATATTTAAATTATATAACAAAATATAATGCGGAAAAGAAATAACACAGACACCAGAATTTTATTAACGAGGAAAACCGCAAATGCAGAAAAACCCAGGGACCTAGTCCAAATTGAACACCACACTGTATTAATCCGCTACAGACTCTAGCCTACTACCAATTAACTTCAGACTGGACTGTAGTTGAACCCTAATCAATATCACACTGATTCAAGGTACAGTTGCATTCCTTACATACGTCTCTGATCCCAACAGGATACTACGCACTTGATTCCCTTAGTTGATCTCACCCACAACCAAGAGTTGCTACGACCCAAAGCCGAAGACTTGATAAACAAATTTGTCTCATACAGAAAAGTATATAGATTGAATAAATCTGTCTCCCACAGAAATACCCAAGAGTTTTTGTTCCGTCTTTTGATAAATCAAGGTGAATAGGAACCAATTGATAAACCAGACTTATATTCCCGAAGAACAACCTAGTATTATCAATCACCTCACAATAATCTTAATTGACTAGCGAAACAACATATTGTGGAATCACAAACGATGAGACGAAGATGTTTGTGATTACTTTTATCTTGCCTACCGGAGAAATTAATCTCGAGTCAATTATTTCAATTGAACTCAATACGATAGAATAGGGCAAGACCAGAACACGCAACTGCAAAGAAATAGTTGGGCCTGGCTTCACTATCCCAATGAAGTCTTTGAAGTCGTTAACCTACAGAGTCTCGATAGAAACCTAAGGTTAAAGGAGAATCAACTCTAGTTTATGTAACTAGTAACACACAAGATGTGTGGGAATTAGTTTTCCCAGTTGCTAGAGTTATCCTTTATATAGTTTTCAAATCATGGTTTGCAATCCGAGTTACCTTGGAAACAAAGCATTCAATATTCACCGTTAGATGAAAAACTGATTCAACCAAGATAATATATTTCAACCGTTAGATCGAACTTAGCTTGTTACACACAAATGAAATCTACCCTTTGAAAGGAATTCATAGAACTCTGTCTATCAAAATGTTTAGACCATACTTTTTTTCTAGTGGTCTTGTCTTCTCTTTGAAAACTAACTTCTTTGAAGAATATAAAATCTTACTGTTGATGGTGGTTTTTAGTGCAGGGTCAAAATTATAAAACCTTGTATTTAATGTGTTGTATTGGGATCTGCACAAAAATACTCATACAGGCTGCATCTATTTGACAAACAGAATATGGACTGTTCATATCAGTATCAAAAAATAATCGCGGCCACACAATTTGGTCGCGTGATTTAACTAGCTTAGACTACTCCTAACAGAACTAGGCAATCACTGTAGCAACCATTAGCGGGCCCACTAGTCCTCTAGTTGATCGAATCCTATCTTTCTCATTCACAAGTGCTTCAAACGCCGACCCAAACATGGGCGTTTTGCTGCGTAAAAACAAAGCTCGAACGAGCTAAGACCATAAAAAATGGTCTCAAAAGCCATCATATCTGTCCAACTTCGCCAGCCTAGTTGGACAGCTGAGATCGCGTTCCAAACGATCAAGGAAGTGCCAATGCGTTCGTCACCGGCCCAATATTATCCCTTACCAATAGACTTGCTTATGGGAAGTTAATAGCACACCAAATCGTTCTATTGAACTAGGGTGGACACGGATGCTTTGAAACCCTAATTGGTGTTTGCGGCAACACAATACTGCCGCAAATCGATCACAACTGTCCAACTTTTCCAGCCTTGTTGGATGACCGAGATCTTCCCTGGAATGATCAAAGAGGCATCAACATGTACATTGACGGCCCAACTCCTCCCTTGCTCGATCGACCTATCCATGGAAAAACCCGAGCATATCAAATCGTTTGCCCAAAGTAGCTTAAACGCGCTCCTTTGAAAACCCTAAAATTGCGTTTGCGGCAACGCCCTACTGTCGCAAATCAATCACGACCATCCATCTTCGTCGGCCTAGTTGAGCGGCTTAGATTCAATCTCAGGCGTACCGAAGATGTCACTATGATCACCGTTGACCCACCTCTATACATGGCCGACCGGCCTGTTCGAACAAGGGATGGATGTCCCAGAACGCACGCCCAAAGAGGGGTTGGCTGTGCAGCTTCAAACCCTAAAAAATAATAATCAGCGGCAGCATTCAACTGCCGCAACTCATCTTGTCCGACCAACTTTGCTAGGTTGGTCGGACGGTTTAGATAAAATTCTAGGAGGCCAGGGGGATGACGCCATGATCACCGGTCACCCCTCTTCCCCGAGCAGTGATCGACCAAGTGATGGCGTGTCCCTAGAGCCACCAAACGATCACCCAAAAGTAGTCGATCATGCTGCCTCCTTTAAGACGCTTATCCGCAACTTATTCAATCAAGTTCTAAAACAACGATGCTTCATACACATCGATTAATTTGATCTGCTTAAATGTGATGCTTTATATGCATCGAATACATAGATATTTTATGTCGGCCTCATAAACAACTTAGTTGTTTCACCTAATAGCATCATATGTTATTCTCCGCGGCAAGTCCCACGACTTGACCCACTCATTCGGGACATCAAACATGTCACAAAATGGGGGATACTTACTGGGGTATTGTTCTGGCGGTTTACAGCATGCGGCGTGCAACGTGTCCATTATGAAAACGTGTTAGGAAGAACGGACGGTTATCAGTAATGAGAGAAGTGGGAGAACGTATGATCAGTCATCCCTCATAATAGCGGAGACACGATGATCACTACCTTCCACACAAACCCACTTCTCCGCTACTTCACTTCCTCCACTTCCTAAGAGATCAGGATGCGCTCAATGACTTGTATAAATAGATTTTTAATCTATTTCGAAACATAAAATACAAGTGTTATCAACACAAGTAGCCAGAAACCATTTTCTGATACACAAGTCATAAACAGCCACACCTTCATACTTCAACACTCTGATCTCAAACACCTTCTACGCTTCCCTCCCTAAGATCAACCCTTCTCCTTCACCTTGTGACCGAATTGAATCTGGAAAGACCATTTCTTGGTTTAGGCCAGAGTCTTACAGATTGATTTCTCGAACCTAAAAGCATTCATGCAGTGCATTTGTTTATGGTTTGAACTCATTTCTCATCAACACACACCAAATTACCAAAAACAGCAGAATCAGTTTTTACCCCAATACAACTGGCGACCACAGTGGGAGCTTAATCTCTCGATTGCAAGATCAATTTTCATTTTACTATAATTTTCTCAAATTCAGAATGGTTGGTCTTAGGATCAATTCAACTTCAAACTCCGAGCGGGACCCTTCAAATGATGATGTTCATTCTTCTAGTGCTCTATCTGATCGCACAACCAATGGAGAAATTCCGACCTTGATAGAATTGGCTCGAGTACAGGAAATACACACGAGGAACATGGACGTGATGAAATAGATGATAGAGAGCATACACAACTTCCTCGTCAAGCTCACATCGGATTTAAGCGGCTTCACCGCTCCGGAGATTCCAATGATGAGGACTAACTCTTCAATCGATGACCGTCCTCAAATCAATAGCTTCACCACCAACCAACGGCCAGTGGACCAGGAGGAGGCTTCTCTAGTGGAAAGCTTGTGCGAGCTTTTACACCTCTCAAAGGATCAACGAGCGGAGACGTTTGCTGCAATCAATCAGATATCTCTAGACGCACGTTTGGCTCCTTCACACAATCAAGCCCTAAAAACATCAGAAACGTCCATAAATAATGTCACGTTTACTGAAGATGACATGATGGCATAAGAAGGTCACAACAGAGCCCTGCATGTTACAGCACGCATCAAGGATTCAGAATTCAAAAGAGCTCTTATTGACACGGGGGCATATTCGAATGTCATTACTCTTAAAACCCTGAGGACATCCAGGTTTCGACCAAACAAAATCATACGACAGCCTACCATGATGATGGACTTCGAAGGAAACCGATACGTGTATGTTAATTTGAATATATCAGTAGGACCTGTCCAATCAAAAGTAAAATTCAAAGTGATATAGAATGAGCCAGATAACCATATGATACTAGGGAGACCATGGCTTCATGATAATAAGATCATCCCTTCAACATATCACCAGTGCCTGAAAACCATGTTGAATGAAGAAGTTGTTCGCATCCCCGTGTCATTGTCTCCATATTCACCGATTTGCGGTGTGGAACTATTCGAACCAAAGAACAATCCACACGTTTCGTAAAGCAAGGTTTACTGCACTCCGCTCCCAGCATGGACGTCGATCGAAGGGGAAGATCAGCTCGCATCACTGAATGTAAAGACCAAGTTTTATGGTGCACTTCCGCTAACAAGACACGTTAACTCTTCTTGATCAAACGAAGGCTCGACTCATATCCATACTAAGAGGGAACATACCTTTATGGCGAGTCGAGATCAGGAAGGGAAAACTGTATATCGTCGTTGTTTATGGGTGAAAACTATTCCTGCCGAATTTGGTAATTTGGGGTGTGTGGATGAGGAATGAATCTAAACCCTAAACAAATGCACTGCACAGGAGTGCTTTGTGATTCGAGAAATCAATCTGTACAATTCTGGTCTAAACCAAGAAATGGCCGTTCCATACTTGCTTTGGTCAAAAAGTGAAGGAGATGGGGTTGATCTTAGGGAGGGAAGCGAAGAAGGTGTTGAGATTGTGAAGGTGTTGGCTATGTATGACTTGTATCAGAAAGATGAACTGGCTTGCAGAATGTAAGCTATCAGTTCCGGTGTTTGAATACGGTTGTATCAACACTTGCTTCTGTTGTCTTGTCTTGTTTGAAAATAGGGAGGAGAACCTATTTATACAAGTCATTGAGCTTAACCCACGTCTCTCATGGGAAGTGGATAAAGTGGAGTGATGGAGTAGTTGAGTTGCGTGTGTTAGTGTTACACGATCAGTCTTGCCCACTTCTCCCATCATCACTATCCGTCCATGACTTCCTGACACGTTCTTGTGATGGCGCGTTGTGCACTGCACGCTGTAAACCGCCAGACCAATACCCCAGTATGTATCCCCCAGTTTGTGACATGATTGATGTCTCGAGTGTGTGGATCGTGGGACCCACAGAAAGCAGCATGCGATGCTAGATTAAATAACTAAGTTATTTAGGAAGTCGATACTTGTGAAGTATCGTGTGTATTCTATGCAAGTAATGCATCGAATATACTCAGAATGTATGAAGCATCACTGTTTGAGCGTCTTAAAATAGCTTCATGTCCAGCCTACTTCATGTGATGGTTTGGAGGTTGCGCAAGCAAGTCCTCACTTGGCCGACCACATGGTGTGGTATAGTGGCGGATGATAATCACCACGACACCTCATTGACCAGTTAACTCCTGACCAGGGTTGTATAACCAAGCAGGTGAAGTTGAACGGACGAGATGATCTTTGAGACACTCATCTGCGACCGTTAGTGGAATTAGGGTTTGTGAAGAGGTGCGCAAGTATCACTCTTCAGCTTGGTCGAAACCAAGCTTGGGACGCAATTTTTGCCGGGACGATCATGCATGCGTGTAAATGGCATGCCGGTGTAGGCGCCTATACCTTGATGCCCCATGAATGCGTGATCTGGACCGCTCAATCTTTCCGGTTAAGAGGAGAGGTTAGGATCGATTTGTGACAGAAATTTTATGCCGCAAAGGCCGCACGACAAGCCTACTTCGAGCGCGGGTTTCGTGACGACCAAGCTTGGTCGGTCTTGGCCGATTAGTCCGGCGTACAGATGGCGGGCTGGTGTACACGCCTATACTTTACTATCCCATAGAAACGTGATCTAAGCCACTCAATTTGTCCGGAAAAGTTGAGTGGTCGAGATTAGTTTGCAACTGGGAGGTGTGACCACGCCTAGTTTGGGCGTGCGAATCGAGGCAACCAGCCATGATAAGCTTTGGACGATCGAGTGTGGAGATAGATGGGTCCACAGTGATAATGTTGATACTCACCGGACATGCTTAGTCTACTCCTAAACCCTTCATCCGAGTAGGAGAAGATGGACGCTCGTGATCGCAACGCAAGCCTAATTAGGGTTTTGTCGTCCTTGCATCATGCCTTGTTTGGGCGCATGAATTGGGACGACCAACCATAGTTGGTCCTGACCAATTGGTCATGTATGTAGGCATGCCCAAGGTGTTTGTGTTGACATTCTCTGGGCCCTTTGAATCTACATCTACACCCTCCATCTATTCCTGCGAAGATGGATGGTTGAGACTGTTTTGCGACACATGTAATGTGCCGCAAACCCTAATTTAGGGTTTCACGTCCACGCTGCTTTGGATGGACGTATTAGCAAGCTATGCTACCTTTTTGGGGAGACCGACCATGCGGGGCCCGCATTGGATCGGTGTTGAATACTCCAATACCTTCCCGGGGGTTATGGATCCAATCTAAGCCATCCAATAATGTTGGTGAAGTTGGATGGTCGTGATCGTTTCTAAGACTGATACGGACAGTACAGATACTCAATCGATCTAGTATAACACTCCGAGATTTATAGCATGTACGGGTAATTCATACATACTTCATTATTAATGCTTGGAGACTCGTGTTTCTCTGCTGAGAGCAACACTCAGTCGTCATGCCGCACCAATGATAAGAGTGGAGCAGTACAAGAAATACAAGGCTGGTCATACATTAATAATGTTATAAATTCACAAGGTATATGGTATTGTTGCTACATGCTCCATTCTAGGTGAATTAGTAAAGTGAAAAAGTATTTATCACTCATTAATGTCTTTATCCTTTACAGGATGTCAGCGCATAATTTTGGCTTTTACAATTTTATCCTTAAATGAAAATCCACTATCAACATTAAGTCCCCTGCCTAGCGCATAATGGTTACACTATTGTGGGGTAGGCATGAGATGGTGACATATGCAGATAAAACTTATGAGACAAAGTTAGATGTTACCAGGAGATACGAGTTATCCTGTCCTTGGAGCATGTCACGTTCAAGAGGCGTCCAGGCGAGCATTCCCCTAGCATGATGTCTGTCTTGCCTGGTTCGATCGACCTGCTTAGGTCGAGAGCCTTCTCCGTGCTTGCTCCGTTCGAATGTCGGTCTTGCCGGATCGACCTTGCTAAGCCTGCTTCGGTCGAGGGGATATTTCTTCTACTTGATCGAACATGGGCTTGATATGCCTAATCGACGGACTGTTGCGCCTGCTTCGTTCGTGGGGGTACGCCAGGTGTGACGACGACCTTGGTGGGATCGGTTTCCTCATTCGGGTATTTGAACTGAGAAGGGAATAGAACTTGTATGCTCCTCTTCCCATAGACAACCGTGCATGTAACCCTGAACGGATGTGGATCCACCATGTATATGCTTCGACCAAACATTACCCTGTTGCACTTGGTTGATAGGCATGTGGGCCTGCCTACTTCGCTCAACCGTGGGACTCATCATGCGTCTGCTTGATCCAACGTGGGCTTGTTGTGCCTGCTTCGGTTAAACGTGGGTCCACTGTGTGCCTGCTTTGGTCGGACGTGGGACCCGATATAAGCATGCTTGCTTCGAACATGGGCAGATGTGCATGATTTCAACACCGGCCTTGCTGCTGTGACCAACACCGGTCTTGCTGACTAACACCGGTCTTGCTAACCAACATCGGTATTCCCTTTGCTCGAACGTGGCACCCAGGTGTGCTTTCTTTGCCCAAAC
Source organism: Papaver somniferum (assembly GCF_003573695.1). Lineage (NCBI taxonomy): Eukaryota > Viridiplantae > Streptophyta > Magnoliopsida > Ranunculales > Papaveraceae > Papaver > Papaver somniferum. The sequence goes on along the minus strand of NC_039362.1, from coordinate 13,997,292 downwards.
GTGAACCTTGTATGTTCGAACGTGGTGTGGATCCCGCTGAGAGTGTTGAAGCAGCTTATGAAGCGAGCAGGTCCTGGAGAGCGTTGAAGCAGCTTCTAGTGGAGGGAGCGTTGAAGCGACTTATGATGGAGAGAGTGTTGAAGCGGCTTCTGCTGGAGAGAGTGTTGAAGCAAGCTTCTTGTGGAAGAGCGGTCAAGCAGCTTTCTCTTCAGTTTGATTTACACTTGCGAAGTCGATTAAATAACTAAGTTATTTAGGAAGTCGATACTTGTGAAGTATCGTGTGTATTCTATGCAAGTAATGCATCAAATATACTCAGAATGTATGAAGCATCGTTGTTTGAGCGTCTTAAAATAGATTCATGTCCATCCTACTTCATGTGATGGTTAGGAGGCTGCGCAAGCAAGTCCTCCCTTGACCGACCACATGGTGTGGTATAGTGGCGGATGATAATCACCACAACACCTCATTGACATGTTAACTCCTGACCAGGGTTGTATAACCAAGCAGGTGAAGTTGAACGGACGAGATGATCTTTGAGAAACTCATCTGCGACCGTTAGTGGAATTAGGGTTTGTGAAGAGGTGCGCAAGCATCACTCTTCAGCTTGGTCGAAACCAAGCTTGGGACGCAATTTTGGCCGGGCCGATCATGCATGCGTGTAAACGGCATGCCGGTGTAGGCGCCTATACCTTGCTGCCCCATGAATGCGTGATCTGGACCGCTCAATCTGTCTGGTAAAGAGGAGAGGTTAGGATCGATTTGTGACAGAAATTTTGTGCCGCAAAGGCCGCGCGACAATCCTACTTCGGGCGCGGGTTTCGTGACGACCAAGCTTGGTCGGTCTTGGCCGATCAGTCTGGCGTGCAGATGGCGAGCTGGAGTACACGCCTATACTTTACTATCCCATAGAAATGTGATCTAAGCCACTCAATTTGTCCGGGAACGTTGAGTGGTCGAGATTAGTTTGCAATTGGGAGGTGTGACCACGCCTAGTTTGGGCGTGCGAATCGAGGCAACTATCCATGATAAGCTTTGGCCGATCGGGTGTGGAGATAGATGGATCCAAAGTGATCATGTTGATGCTCACCGGACCTACTTAGCATACTCCTAAACCCTTCATCCGAGAAGGAGAAGAATCGCTACACAAACCCTAATTAGGGTTTTTCCGGCCGTGCGTCATGCCTTGTTTGGGCGCACGAATTGGGACGACCAACCATAGTTGGTCCTGACCAATTGGTCATGTATGTATGCGGGCCCACGGTGTTTGTGTTCACATGCTCTGGGCCCTTTGAATCTACATCTACACCCTCCATCTATGCCTGCAAAGATGGATGGTTGAGACTGTTTTGCGACACATGTAATGTGCCGTAAACCCTAATTTAGGGTTTCACGTCCACGCTTCTTTGGCTGGACTTATTAGCAATCTATGATACCCTTTTGGGGAGACTGACCATGCGGGGCCCGCATTGGGTCGGTGGTAAATACTCAAATACCTTTCTGGAGGTTATGGATCCGTTCTAAGCCATCCAATCATGCTGTTGAAGTTGGATGGTCGTGATCGTTTCTGAGACTGATACGGACAGCCCAGATGCTCAATCGGGCTAGTATAACACTCCGAGAGTTATAGCCTGTACGGGTATTTTGTACATGCTTCATTATTAATGCTTGGATATTCGTGTTGCTCTGCTGAGAGCAACACTCAGTCGTCATGCCGCACCAATGATAAGAGTGGAGTAGTACAGGAAATACAAGGATGGTAATACATTAATAATGTTATAAATTCACAAGGTATATGGGATTGTTGCTACATGCTCCATTCTAGGTGAATTAGTAAAGTGAAGAAGTATTCATCACTCATTAATGGCTTTATCCTTTACAGGATGTCAGCGCATAATTTTGGCTTTTACAATTTTAGCCTTAAATAAAAATCCACTATCAACATTAAGTCCCCTGCCTAGCACATAATGGTTACACTATTGTGGGGTAGGCATGAGATGGTGACATATGCAGATAAAACTTATGAGACAAAGTTAGATGTTACCAGGAGATACGAGTCGTCCTGTCCTTGGAGCATGTCACGTTCAAGAGGCGTCTAGGCGAGCATTCCCCTAGCATGATGTCGGTCATGCCTGCTTCGATCGACCTTCTTAGGTCGAGAGCCTTCTCCGTGCTTGCTCCGTTCGAATGTCGGTCTTGCCGGATCGACCTTGCTAAGCCTGCTTCGGTCGAGGGGCTATTGCGCCTGCTTGATCGAACATGGGCTTGATGTGCCTAATCGACGGAATGTTGCGCCTGCTTCGTTCGTGGGAGTACGCCAGGTGTGACGACGACCTTGGTGGGACCGGTTTTCTCCTTCGGGTATTTGAGCCGAGAAGGGAATAAAACTTGTATACTCCTCTTCCCATAGACAACCGTGCATGGAACCCTGAACGGATGTGGACCCACCATGTATATGCTTCGACCAAACGTTACCTTGTTGCACCTGTTTGATAGGAATGTGGGCCCTCCTACTTCGCTCAACCGTGGGACTCATCATGCGTCTGCTTGATCAAACGTGGGCTTGTTGTGCCTGTTTCGGTTAAATGTGGGTCCAGTGTGTGCCTTCTTTGGTCGAACGTGGGACCCGATGTAAGCATGCTTGCTTCGAACATGGGCATATGTGCATGCTTCAATTAAACACGGGTCTACCGTGTACATGCTTCAAACGTCGGCCTTGTGCTTCGACTGAAAACCGGCCCTGCTGTGTGCGCCTATTTCATTCGAATACCAGCCTTATGACCTTGATCAACTCCGGCTTTGTGGATTCGACAAACACCGTCCTTGTTTGCTAACGTGGCCCAATACCAGCCTTACTTTCTGACGTGGCCCAATACCAGCCTTGTGACCTTGATCGGCCTTGACCAATACCGGCCTGACGTGACCCCAGCCTACTTGCGTGACGTGATATCAGACTTGATTGGGTGACGGGATATTAGCCTTGCGATCTCGACCAATACCATCTTCGCGGACTTGGGAAAAACCGGCCTCGTTTGCTGACGTGGCTCAATACCAGCCTTGCTTGCTTTGCCCGAACGTGGGACTCGCCGCGTGCCTGCTTTGCTTGGGGCCAGCTGTTGCCTCACCCAACACCAGACTTGCTCCTTGACCAACACCGACCTTGCCTTGAAGAACACCGGCCTTGCTGACGGACATCGCTGTCTCGACCGACACCGTCCTTGCTGTCTTGTTTCGTTCGAACACCGGACTTGTCCCGTATACCAGCTTTGTTACTTCTACCAACACCGGTCTTGCTGACTAACATCGGTCTTGCTAACCAACATCGGTATTCCCTTTGCTCTAACGTGGAACCCAGGCTTCTTTTCCCAAACGTGAACCTTGTATGTTCGAACGTGGTGTGGGTCCCGCTGAGAGCGTTGAAGCAGCTTCTGGAGCGAACAGGTCTTGGAGAGCGTTGAAGCAGCTTCTGGTGGAGGGAGCGTTGAAGCGGCTTCTGATGGAGAGAGTGTTGAAGCGGCTTCTGCTGGAGAGAGTGTTGAAGCAAGCTTCTTGTGGAAGAGCGGTGAAGCATCTTTCTCTTCAGTTTGATTTACACTTGCGAATGACATGCTTCTTGATTAACCGTGTTGAAGAAGTCCCTGACTGACGGTGAAGGAACTTCATGCTGAGCCTCAGTCCCCAAGCGTGATTTACATGGTTCTATCTTGTATGGTCGGTGGGTTTACCATAATAAAGATATCGTCATCTGTCCTTCGTGACTCTACTACTTCTCCGTGGGAAAATAAAATATGCAGAACTTCAGATTACCTCTGTCCGTAGTGGTTGTTGCTACGGTGAAGCTTGAACAACAGTTCTCAACCGCGGCTGCGATCAGAAGATACTGGGAGGAAGATGGCGCAAACTTGGCGGTCTTCATATAGTGGTAGAGATCGTCTCGTTATTAGAGGGAAAAGCTAATGATGGAACCAATGGCTTCTTGATGTTGCCTCATGGAATGAAGAAGAGGGGGACAGTCCCCTGCCCACGAGTATCCATTGAGCCTTCGACTTGATAGATGTTGCCACGCTGGGTTCATGAGACCGTCTTTACGCCTGCGTTGCGCTTCACAGACGTCCAGGAATATCTCCGGCCTTTGACAATACTTCTGCACTCTTGAGTATATATTCATCTTTGGACATCTTGGAATGATAGCGTGCTTGCATCTCTCTAAATTCACCATCTTTGAGATGGGCAGTGCTAAGTGTCATACTCCTTTGCCATTATCATCTTCGGATAGTGTCTGAGGAGTAGGGAAGTTCCTTCATGCGAATGACTTAACTAATGATGAAGCTCTTGACATGGAGAATCTGTATGTACCTCTTAAGACCCAGGTGCAATCTCCTTTGGTAACGCAGCTACTTCTTCTACGGGAGACGAAATTCTGAAAGCGTCTCTCATTGATGTTGTTGCCGTCGATCCAGAAATGGAATATCTTGGACGTTGTTTCATCATTGTGGCGGTCGTGCATGTGCTATTGGAGTTGGATTTGGCGATCTTGGACGCGCAGGATGTTGTATCTCGGTGGTTTTCCTCTTACTGCTTCAGCGGAACTTCTTACAAAGGCTGAAGATCGTATTGTCCGTTGGTGAAATATATGTTTCCACAAACATTGTGAGGCTCTTCATTATTGGAAGGCTTGCTATTTCCAGCAGAGCATGTATTGTCGTAGTTGCACCATGCTCATACATCCTTATCTGGTTGCAGCCGCTACATCCATCCATGGAGGAGAACATGCCGTGTTCGATGGTAGCATTTACCAACATGTCGATGTTAGGTAGAGGAAATCGTCATTGGAAAGCATTCATTCAAGTCTCTGGAATCCATGTAACACTTGATCTCGTGCCTGAATTTCCTCGGAGATTGTTTAACCGGCTTGGATCGGAGATTGTATGAATGCTTACACAAGGTCCAGCTGATGAAGATAGGCCTAGGAGATTCCTCATCATCGAGCTCATCAGTTGTGGAGTTGGTACCATCTTGCAGCTGTCGTGGAGCATCCAGCACCTCTTCCTTTGGATCGTTGTTGTTGTAGCATTCCGTTGGGCGGAGAGACTGGGTAATAGTCTCCCCTGCTGATTGCTATCAGAGGCGTCGGTATACAGTTTTCCTTTTCTGGTCACGGATTGCCATGAAACATGGGTTGTGGCTTCACCGTATGAAGAGGAATGCCTTGTCATCAAAGGTGCGTCGTGGGGATTATCCCTCAATGATGCAAGTCGGTCCTCCTCCTGGATTGACGCCCACGTGGAGAGTAGGATGCAATGGACTTTGTCTGATCCTTCCCGCGGAGCTTCCCTCAGTTCGAACAGTTCTACTCCGCATATTGGTGCGTAAGGAGACAATGAAGCAGGAATACGAACGACTTCTTTATCCAGCATAGTCTTCAGGCATTGGTGATACGTTGAAGGGACGATCCCGTATGTTATGATCTGGTTTCCTTCAAAGTCTGTCATTGTGGTAGGATGCCATAAGATCTTTCCTGAGTGAACCTTGTCCATCCTGAGTGTCTTGAGAGTAATCACATTCGAAGACGCTTCTTGTCGATGAGGGCCCTCTTGAACTCTGAATCCTTGATGCGTGCAGTAACGTGTAGGGCCCGGTTATGACCTTCTTCTGGTTGATTGCAGAAAAACGTCTCTGCCCGTGGATTCTTCCAGAGGTGTAAAAGTTCGCATAAACTTTCCACTAGAGAAACCGCTTCCTGATCCACCGTCCTCCGTCTCATAGTGAGATTATTGACTTGAGGAGGATCGTTGTGAGGATCAGTCCCCAGTGTAGGAATCTCCATGACAGGACCATTCATATCTGATTTCGCTTCTTTGATCAGGTCCATGTAGGTCCACGCCGCTGAAGTACCTTCTCCGGGTGCATTGAATGTGTTCCTTGTTGGCTTCAGGGGATGTCGCGGCTCTTATGGCAATCGATCAGTTAATGTCTTAAAAAAAGTGAGTACCTCTTTCTGAGTTGCAGCCATATCCGTTTGAGTCATAGCAAGGACTTCCTGCCTATCCATGCGATGGTATTGGGAGATGGTCCTGCTCTTTCTCCTCCAACTCCTCGTTCTTATGAAGGGGTGGAAGTTGTTGCTCTTGTGACCGCCGGAGGCGTTACACTTTGAGGAGATGCCGGGATTTGCGGCTGCTCTGGCTCTAGTAATGGGAGGTGTTACACTTACTGGAACATCTCCTGCTCCGCTGGTGCTGGTAGTATAGGAAGCAATTCCACGAGATACATTGATGGTATTGACTGGCTTCACGGTGACACCTGAGATATCAACACCGAGAGTGTTGTCAACGCTAGTCCCGTCAGGATTGGTCGCTGATCCAGACCTAAGATCCACCATTTTCGAAATCAGTAAAATTGAATTGGTATTGAAGAAATTGACTTCACAACCGAGAGATTAATCTCCCACTATGGTCGCCAATTGTTTATGGGTGAAAACTATTCCTGCTGAATTTGGTAATTTGGGGTGTGTGGATGAGGAATGAATCTAAATCCTAAACAAATGCACTGCACGGGAGTGATTTGCGATTCGAGAAATCAATCTGTACAATTCTGGCCTAAACCAAGAAATGGTCGTTCCAGACTTGCATCGGTCACAAAGTAAAGGAGATGGGGTTGATCTTAGGGAGGGAAGCGAAGAAGGTGTTTAGATTGTGAAGGTGTTGGCTATGTATGACTTGTATCAGAAAGCTGAACTGGCTTGCAGAATGTAAGCTACCAGTTCCGGTGTTTGAATACGGTTATATCAAAAATTGCTTCTGTTGTCTTGTCTTGTTTGAAAATAGGGAGGAGAACCTATTTATACAAGTAATTGAGCCTAACCCACGTCTCTCATGGGAAGTGGAGAAAGTGGAGTGATGGAGTAGTGGAGTTGCGTGTGTTACTGTTACACGGTCGGTCTTGCCCACTTCTCCCATCATCACTATCCGTCCATGACTTCCTGACACGTTCTTGTGATGGCGTGTTGTGCGCTGCACGCTGTAAACCGCCAGACCAACACCCCAGTATGTTGGTGTGGTTTTTAAAAAACCTACAACTACACCTGCAAGTATACAGGGTTGTTGTAGATAGGTGGAGTAAGAAGGGGTTTGTCCTCAGGTACTTGGTGTGTGTAGTTGAATCTATGGTTTTAACTACAACTGATTTCAGAACAAGAAGTAACACAAATAGGGGGTTTTGTTTGCCGATACGGCTAGATGTTGGTTATGTAACACAAAATAGAAAACAAGAATGCATATTAAAGGACACTAGGGCAGTCGAATCCACCACCTAATCTCAGCTAAGTCAGTTCAGTTTCAATAATGTTCTTGTCCCTTTTTATAGACACCGGACAAGATGCAAGTCTGCCGTTTATCCAGGGTCTCAATGGATGGATTATTATCAACTAAGCCAATTAACTAATCCCTAGTATTAGCTGTCTTCTCACAGTACAACTAATCACAGATCAATTTGATAACTTAGATAATTAAACCTTTCCTAAGATGGATATTCTAATCGCAATTAGGGTATATTTCCAAAGCACTAACTGTCTTTTCAGGGCACAATTAGTCAAGGGATCAATAACAGACAATGAAGCATGAATTGCAGCACATTCATCACAGAAGTATTCTAACTACAATGGATGCATGACATACACTGTGATAATAAAATGAGGAAGAGCTCAGATTATATTTATCCTAAACAAGTAAAGCACAACAAGAACAATATCAGAAACATGAATCAAACTTGGCAGTAAATTAATGGTTTCATCTCAACCCTAGTAAAAGTAATTAGAACATGATGAACACAATATACTACTACAGCTTGGTGCACCGGCTAGCCCGGGCCTCCTTACAACACACACCATATCATCCTATTTATACCCAATTTACACAATTCTAGTTCATACACACAATTCCCAAAAATCCCCAAATTTAACAGTGAATTAGGGCTATGAAATTTACCTACTTTGATGGGTCAAATCTTACCCACAATGTCGACCCAATATTCCTCTGACTTCACTGCTTCATTCCCACGCCTCAATTTCTTCTTTAGCTTCACCTAATTCATCAATCTCTAACCTAGGGTTTCAGGGATAGGGAAGGTGCAATATTGATGAAGTAGGAGGCTAGAAAGATGGGGAAAATGATGGGTTTTTCTTTTATGGAAAAGGTAGAGTGGTTTGGTAGTGTTTGGTGGCGTCAGGGAGTGGTGGCGATGATGGAGAAGGTGGTGACAGTGGAGTAGTGGTTCTGCAGAGGTGATGTGGGGGAAGATGGGTTCGATGGAAAAGAAGGAAGGGTGCGTTTGGTTTGGTAGGGGAAGGTGTTAGGTGCTCGTGTGTTTGGCGAGTTTAGCAATTGTTGATGAACAGCGAGGATGCGACGTTGGATGCGAAGATGATGGAACGATCTAACGGCGAGACAGAAGGAAGCGAGGAGCGACCGTTGGATGCGGAAGTACAACGAAACTGACGGCTCAAGATGGAGTTAGGTGCTGTAGTGTTTGACAGGAGCTTCAGACTTCGATGCACGACGATGAAGCGACCGTAGGATGCATCTGTGGATCCAATCTGACGGCTACGAGCTTAGGCAGGCTTTGGGCTTGGTCTTGGACTTAGGTTAGAGTTTGGGCTTAGACCATTCTGAGCCCACTTCTTCTTTAAGAACAAATTCTTCCTTCCAAGCCCACTTCTAGTTGGTCCGGCTCTTTCAAACATCATTCTTCGCTCCCTTTCTGCGGGAGTCTTTGTCGTTTCTTTGCTCTTTTCACTCCGTGAGTTAACGAGGCTTTATTTAGTACCTAAAAATGCAAAATTAATTAATAAAAATATTTATTCTTGAAAACAAAGAAAATACAGAGTATGGGATAAAATGTAGAATTAATGCACAAAAGATGAGTTAAATGCCAAGAAAAATATATAGAAATATGCACTTTTTAGCACTCATCAAATACCCCTAAACCTGAATTTTACTTGTCCTCAAGTAAAACAAAACTAAGGAAATCCTACCTATACCACTGTCGCTGGTCTCTCGAATGCATTTAGCGTATGCACTAAGCCTTTTAAACCACTAAGTGTCCCTAGTGGACGAGTTGAAGTCTCGTGAAGGTTTGCTTAGAACGTACCTACAAAGTTCTAGGTCAAAATATAAGCTCAGATTCCATCAAATGTGACATGTGCAAGACAGTTTAAGCTCACAGCAAAATGGAGATGTCAATCTAGCTATCAAAGGCACAATCCTAGCACTGATAACAAAAAAAAGACATGTGATAAGAGTGTAAAGTGTATCTACACATGTGTAAAGAAAGATCTGAAGTTATGACTACTAATCACCAAGAGATAGTTTCTCAGGCTAAGAACCAAGGTCGAAATCTAGCTAGCTGTCCGGAATTTACGAGAATTGTGAATGAGTTGGAGGTATTTCACAATTACTCGCGTTGTACATCAATGGCATACACCCTCCTTGCTTATTACAATGAAACAACAAAATGATGACTCTTTACATTGACTACTCTCTTTTATTTTTGGAACAAGAGAGAATGGAATTGATAAATACTTGATTTTTTTGTATTTTTCTGATATTTTTTTCTGAATATATACATCATTTTTTTTTTTTTAAAGAAACACTTTTGATACAAATACAAAAGGAAACAAAAAATTACATGACACTTTGCAAGAGGTAGCCCTTTTTGATGCACCCAGTTAAATTCGATGGTTGTCTTTCTTAATGTAACCTCCACCTTCTATCCCAACCAACCAAAGAACAAGCTAGTCAAGTTTCGTTCAGTATTCTAAAGTGATTGGCAATCGTGACTTCCTATCAAACACCTTGAAGATCGAGGCCATACATGTATTGGTAGATCGTGCGCGTGCAAATTTCTTATCACAATGTGAATTGTGCTAGAATCAGGGTGCCTAAATATCTAGACTAAGACTCCTAAAAATTACATATTTGCACAAGAGTCAACATTTCAAGGTAAATGAGCTCCATTTTTATGTTTTTATCATTTTTCTAATTTTTTTGGAATTTTTCAATTTTTTCAAAAAGATGGAGTTTTGTTTTTAATTATGGCATATTATCATGGTATCCATTCCATACCCCCAAACCTAAACTAAACATTGTCCTCAATGTTTCAAAAGATAACAAAATTATAATGCAACATATGAAGAGGAACATGCTAAGTAGAGTAAAAGGAGAGAGAATACCCGATTCGTCGAAAACACGAACCGAACTCCATTATTCACCGGCTAGAATCCAACGTTTTCAACTTAGATCATATTGGATTAGCAAAAATATATACAAAAGAAACCAAAAAGTTTTAAAATTTATCTACTGGATTATATACAAAATATTCACCATACACCAAAAGTCTAAAGAGTTGAGGATCAACCCAAAAGACAAAGTGTAGCGGTTTTAACAACTTCACCCATGAAAGAAAAGCACGTGAAGCTGTGAAACCAAATGAGCTACCCCCAAACCTGGATTTTACAAAAGATATAATTTTGAAAACAAAATCTCGCAGTTTTGGGGGTTCATCATACACAAGATCTAACTCAAAGTGTACTTTGCTATGGACGGGCAAACATGCAATTTCCAACTGTGGTTCCTCAAAGATATTATATTTAAATGCAAAATGGTCCAAGAGGACTTGGGAAGCACACAGTTCCGAACTTAGATTAGGGACTCTCAGAAAAGTTGGTTTGACAATATGGGTACAAACCAAATCTAGGTTGGGTGGAAGGACATCAGATTGTGACTTATGTAGGACGATAGGAACATCATTACTAATCACATCAACATCTCCTAAGTCTTCTACACGTGTCACAACATGCTCACAATCATCAAACAAATTGGCAAGATCACAATCAGAGTCATCAACATCATCAACAAATTCATTCTCATGCATCGGCAAATCAGGAGAAATATCACAATGTGACCTAGGTAGAGAATCAGACACATCAAATGTATTTTCATGCATATTAACATTAGTGTCTACAGAAGATTCAACTATTCCTATGTCATGTTCATCTTCACAGAATAATTGTACGAATCCCATGTCAATATCAAAATCATATGAATTACAATGAGTATTAGAAAAAACAACATTCACGAAGGTCGAGGGCGAGAAGCCATATGTTATTGAACCAACAGGTTCCACAATATTTTCATGTTCTTCTAACATATCATCATAATCATCATCATGGTAGCATGCATATTGGTCCTCATTAAAAGTGGTGGTATCATTAGTCGATTCATGTTCCTCTAAATTAGGTTCATATTCAACATCATTTACATGAATGGGACTAGACACTTCATTAGGGACAACATACATTTCCTCATGAATTTCCTCCTTTTGTAGGTGAAGCAAAATCTGATCTAAATATGCCTGAATTCGTGATGTAGATCTATCGAAGTTTTGCTCACTGAGTCTGAAAGCTTCTGTGGTGGAGTCTAAATTCATGGGAGTACAAAATTCTTCATGTTCAAATTGTGGTGATTGGTACATGTGTGCATGGTCATTAGGGTTTATAAAAGATTGATCGCAACCCTCAAAGGATTGATTATGGTCCCAATGACTACCATTCTCACAATTTATGGGCATTTCATACCTTGGATTTTCTCTAGATTGCCTAAAATCATGCAAACTATGACAATTCTCAACAGGGTGGTATAAACTACCACATGCGGGACATGCATAGATTTCAGGTTGCCTAAGAAAATTAGATGTGACAGATTCCTCATGTGATTGCATTTCTAAAGCTGCGATTCGAGCTTCTAATTGATCCACAAGAGATGATTGTGTGAGTGAGGCACTAGCAAAATGTTCATTTTCATGTTGTGGCGAATGATGCATGTGTGAATAGTCATTAGGGTTCAAGTATTGAGGCTCGGGACTTTGAAAATGTCCATAATAATTCCTATGACTATTGACATCATGGTCTATGGGAGGTTCATAACGTGAAGTATGTCCACACGCAAGTTCTCTAAGGGATTTTTTGTATTCCCCAACTGTAGACCAAGATCTAGACATGATTGGGCTCAAAAGCTAAGTAACTATGTTACAAAGCCCAAAATTTGGTTTTTAATGGGTTTGGATTTTTGGGAAAAATTTGGTTTTTATGGGAATGAAAGACATTTGGTTTTTGATGGGAAACATTTGGTTTTTATGGGGATAAGCCCACTGTTTTGGTTGTGCTTTGGTGAGGCAATGGGTTTGGGGAACTGTTGTGAAACAGAGCCCAACTTTCGGCCTAGAGTTTGGGTACACAGCCCACTAACGACTTTAGCAAGCCCAGAAACTAATGAAGCCCAGCTGAGTTGGTAGGTTCAGTTAACCTTGTTTAGGTTGTTTGTTGGGTTTTTTGAAACCCAAAATTTTGATAGGGACAATCCCACAGTTAAGCTCAAATACAAACCCAAAAGTTAACTTAAATTACAAGCCCAAAAAAAAAAGGGAAAAAATTATTACAAGCCCACAAATTAAAAATGGAAGCCCACAGGTTGGGTTCTCTTAATGAGTTTAGGCTTACTTGCTTAAGCACAGCCCAGCTGCTCAGTTAGGTTGCAAAAGCCCAGTTGGGCTTTGGATCATCCTAAGATTTGGTTTCAACACTCAAGGCCCAGTTGGGCTTTGGTCTTTCATCAGCTGCAGCAGGTTACAGCCCAGTCAGGCCTAGCAGCAGGAGCATATCAGCAGCAGCAGCAACAGCACAACAGCAGGCTTTGCAGGTTCACAGGGCCACAGCAGTTAGCAGGAAGGCTTCAGGCAGCAGTTCTTGGCAAGCAAGTCTCAGGAGGGGCAGTTCAGCAGCAACTCAGGGGCAGCAGCAGCAGCAACACCTGTTGGCTCAAAAAGAGAAGTAAGTTTCTCGCTAGAAGCTAAGAAATTCAGCTGCACTACACAGCAGCTACTAAAACAGCAAGTTACACTAAAATGCAAGAATGCAATGCATGATGAGTATGCTAGAATGAAAAAATATGCAAAAACAGCCAAGAAAAATTCAACACAACACAACCAAGTCCCCGGCAGCGGCGCCAAAAACTTGGTGTGGTTTTTAAAAAACCTACAACTACACCTGCAAGTATACAGGGTTGTTGTAGATAGGTGGAGTAAGAAGGGGTTTGTCCTCAGGGACTTGGTGTGTGTAGTTGAATCTATGGTTTTAACTACAACTGATTTCAGAACAAGAAGTAACACAAATAGGGAGTTTTGTTTGCCGATACGGCTAGATGTTGGTTATGTAACACAAAATAGAAAACAAGAATGCATATTAAAGGACACTAGGGAAGTCGAATCCACCACCTAATCTCAGCTAAGTCAGTTCAGTTTCAATAATGTTCTTGTCCCTTTTTATGGACACCTGACAAGATGCAAGTCTGCCGTTTATCCAGGGTCTCAATGGATGGATTATTATCAACTAAGCCAATTAACTAATCCCTAGTATTAGCTGTCTTCTCACAGTACAACTAATCACAGATCAATTTGATAACTTAGATAATTAAACCTTTCCTAAGATGGATATTCTAATCGCAATTAGGGTATATTTCCAAAGCACTAAATGTCTTTTCAGGGCACAATTAGTCAAGGGATCAATAACAGACAATGAAGCATGAATTGCAGCACATTCATCACAGAAGTATTCTAACTACAATGGATGCATGACATACACTGTGATAGTAAAATGAGGAAGAGCTCAGATTATATTTATCCTAAACAAGTAAAGCACAACAAGAACAATATCAGAAACATGAATCAAACTTGGCAGTAAATTAATGGTTTCATCTCAACCCTAGTAAAAGTAATTAGAACATGATGAACACAATATACTACTACAGCTTGGTGCACCGGCTAGCCCGGGCCTCCTTACAACACACACCATATCATCCTATTTATACCCAATTTACACAATTCTAGTTCATACACACAATTCCCAAAAATCCCCAAATTTAACAGTGAATTAGAGCTATGAAATTTACCTACTTTGATGAGTCAAATCTTACCCACAATGTCGACCCAATCTTCCTCTGACTTCACTGCTTCATTCCCACGCCTCAATTTCTTCTTTAGCTTCACCTAATTCATCAATATCTAACCTAGGGTTTCAGGGATAGGGAAGGTGCGAGATTGATGAAGTAGGAGGCTAGAAAGATGGGGAAAATGATGGGTTTTGCTTTTATGGAAAAGGTAGAGTGGTTTGGTAGTGTTTGGTGGCGTCAGGGAGTGGTGGCGATGATGGAGAAGCTGGTGACAGTGGAGTAGTGGTTCTGCAGAGGTGATGTGGGGGAAGATGGGTTCGATGGAAAAGAAGGAAGGGTGCGTTTGGTTTGGTAGGGGAAGGTGTTAGGTGCTCGTGTGTTTGGCGAGTTTAGCAATTGTTGATGAACAGCGAGGATGCGACGTTGGATGTGAAGATGATGGAACGATCTAACGGCGAGACAGAAGGAAGCGAGGAGCGACCGTTGGATGCGAAAGTACAACGAAACTGACGGCTCAAGATGGAGTTAGGTGCTGTAGTTTTTGACAGGAGCTTCAGAATTCGATGCACGACGATGAAGCGACCGTAGGATGCATCTGTGGATCCAATCTGACGGCTACGAGCTTAGGCAGGCTTTGGGCTTGGTCTTGGACTTAGGTTAGAGTTTGGGCTTAGACCATTCTGAGCCCACTTCTTCTTTAAGAACAAATTCTTCCTTCCAAGCCCACTTCTAGTTGGTCCGTCTCTTGCAAACATCATTCTTCGCTCCCTTTCTGCGGGAGTCTTTGTCGTTTCTTTGCTCTTTTCACTCCGTGAGTTAACCAGGCTTTATTTAGTACCTAAAAATGCAAAATTAATTAATAAAAATATTTATTCTTGAAAACAAAGAAAATACAGAATATGGGATAAAATGTAGAATTAATGCACAAAAGATGAGTTAAATGCCAAGAAAAATATATAGAAATATGCACTTTTTAGCACTCATCATATGTATCCCCCAGTTTGTGACATGATTGATGTCTCGAGTGTGTGGATCGTGGGACCCACAGAAAGCAGCATGCGATGCTAGATTAAATAACTAAGTTATTTAGGAAGTCGATACTTGTGAAGTATCGTGTGTATTCTATGCAAGTAATGCATCGAATATACTCAGAATGTATGAAGCATCGTTGTTTGAGCGTCTTAAAATAGCTTCATGTCCATCCTACTTCATGTGATAGTTTGGAGGTTGCGCAAGCAAGTCCTCCCTTGGCCGACCACATGGTGTGGTATAGCGGCGGATGATAATCACCACGACACCTCATTGACTAGTTAACTCCTGACCAGGGTTGTATAACCAAGCAGGTGAAGTTGAACGGACGAGATGATCTTTGAGACACTCATCTGCGACCGTTAGTGGAATTAGGGTTTGTGAAGAGGTGCGCAAGCATCACTCTTCAGCTTGGTCGAAACCAAGCTTGGGACGCAATTTTGGCCGGGACGATCGTGCATGCGTGTAAAAGGCATGCCGGTGTAGGCGCCTATACCTTGCTGCCCCATGAATGTGTGATCTGGACCGCTAAATCTGTCCGGTAAAGAGGAGATGCTAGGATCGACAAGCCTACTTCGGGCGCGTGTTTCGAGACGACCAATCTTGGTCGGTCTTGGTCGAACAGTCCGGCGTGTAGATGGCGGGCTGGTGTACACGCCTATACTTTACTATACCATAGAAACGTGATCTAAGCCACTCAATTTGTCCGGCAAAGTTGAGTGGTCGAGATTAGTTTGCAATTGGGAGGTGTGACCACGCCTAGTTTGGGCGTGCGAATCGAGGCAACCAGCCATGATAATCTTTGGCCGATCGGGTGTGGAGATAGATGGATCCACAGTGATCATGCTGATGCTCACCGGACCTGCTTAGTCTACTCCTAAACCCTTCATCCGAGCAGGAGAATATGGACGCTCGTGATCGCAATGCAAGCCCTAATTAGGGTTTTTCCGACCGTGCGTCATGCCTTGTTTGGGCGCACGAATTGGGACGACCAACTATAGTTGGTCCTGACCAATTGGTCATGTATGTAGGCGGGCCCATGGTATTTGTGTTCACATGCTCTGGGCCGTTTGAATCTACATCTACACTCTCCATCTATGCCTGCGAAGATGGATGGTTGAGATTGTTTTGCGACACATGTAATGTGCCGCAAACCCTAATTTAGGGTTTCACGTCCATGCTTCTTTGGATGGACTTATTAGCAATCTATGCTACCCTTTTGGGGAGACCGACCATGCGGGGCCCGCATTGGGTCGGTGGTGAATACTCCAATACCTGCCTGGGGGTTATGGATCCGATATAAGCCATCTAATCATGCTGGTGAAGTTGGATGGTCGTGATCGTTTCTGAGACTGATACGGACAGTCCAGATGCTCAATCGGGCTTGTATAACACTCGGAGAGTTATATCCTGTACGGGTATTTTGTACATGCTTCATTATTAAAGCTTGGATATTCGTGTTGCTCTGCTGAGAGCAACACTCAGTCGTCATGCCGCACCAATGATAAGAGTGGAGAAACACAGGAAATACAAGGCTGGTCATACATTAATAATGTTATAAATTCACAAGGTATATAGGATTGTTGCTACATACTCCATTCTAGGTGAATTAGCAAAGTGAAGAAGTATTCATCACTCATTAATGGCTTTATCCTTTACAGGATGTCAGCACATAATTTTGGCTTTTACAATTTTAGCCTTAAATGAAAATCCACCATCAACAGTCGCTGAAAAAGCGGGGGTCTAACAACACCACCCAATAATTCGATTAGCAATCTGTATGGAAAAAATCCGAAATACTTTGCTAGAGAATCAACTAGACAGTCAGACTCAATCTAGATTAAAATATCTCAAGGAGTCAATATCTCTCACTTGTTTTGATTTACTCAAGATAAAACAATAGCGAGTCTTTAATCAAACACAAGGAATAACTTGGACGGTAACAAAGACCAATATCCAAGGATTAATCAATATCAATCAATAACCAAAGGTTGGATTTCCAATTGATGATCTTAAAGCACAACCTGTATTATTTCAATTATATAAAATATAATGCGAAAAAGAAATAACACAGACACCAGAAGTTTTGCTAAAGAGGAAACCGCAAATGCAGAAAAACCTCGGAACCTAATCCAGATTGAATACACACTGTATTAAGCCGCTATAGACACTACCCTACTCCAAGTTAACTTCGGACTGGACTATAGTTGAACCCCAATCAGTCTCCCACCGGTTCAAGGCACAGTTGTACTCCTACGCCTCTGATCCCAGCAGGATATTGCGCACTTGATTCCCTTAACTAATCTCACCCACAACTAAGAGTTGCTGCAACCCAAAATCGCAGACTTCATAATAAACAAATCTGTCTCACACAGAAAAGTCTATCAAAGGATAAATCTGTCTCCCAAAGAAAAACCCTAGGTTTGTTCCGTCTTAATATATAAAATCAAGGTGAACAGGAACCAATTGATAATCCGGTCTTATATTCCCTAAGAACAGCCTAGATTAATCAATCACCTCTCAGCAATCCATCTTGACTACACAAGCGGATTTTCAAGGAATCACAAACAGTGATACAAAGATGTTTGTGACTTATTTATCTTGCCTATTGGAGAACTCTCACGATCTCAATCCAATCAATAGATTGTACTCGTATGATAGAAGATGCAAGATCAGATCACACAACTACGATAAAAGTAGTATCGGTCTGGCTTCACAATCCCAATAAAGTCTTTAAGTCGTTAACCTGGTTTTAGAGAAGAAAACCAAAGGTTAAAGGAGAATCGACTCTAGCGAGCGCACTAGTATCACACAGACGTGTGGGGATTAGTTTTGCACAATGCTAGATGTCTCCTTTATATATCCTTCAAATCAGGGTTTTGCTTTAGTTACAAAGCAATCCATATTCACCGTTAGATGAAAACCTGATTTAGATTCAAGCTAATATTTCTCAACCGTTAGATCGAAAACTTAGCTTGTCACACACACTTGGGTAGATGTTTACTGGGTTTGTGAAAACCATGCCAAAACGTGTACGTGTATGTTGGTTCAACATAGTAACCCAAAAGGTTAACCATATGAGCAATTCATATTAACCTAGTTCTTCTTCACCATAACTAGTTCAATTGGCTCAAATGAACTAGTTAGAGAGATGTTCAATTGCTATGAGATATTATGTAACTACACAAAACACAATTGAAACAAAGATGATTTGATTCAATGAATCGGATCATGAACTTTATAGCCACGGTTTTCATAAAGCATTCCTTAGTAATTTAAGTTTCATGTTCAGAGCACATCTTTAGATCATAACCACTTAGGCTCACAAACAAGTTCGCGGACTTAAGGCAACCGGCAGAGTTTTCCAAACTCAGAAGAAAATCTCGGCAAAGAGACTTCCGCCAGTTCGCGGACTAAATACGCAAACGAGTTTTTGGAAAATCCCAGCAGAAATTCTCGGCAAGAGAGCTTCCGTCAGTTCGCGGACTTGGCAAAGCCAATTCCTACGGTTTCTCTCAATCAACAAAGTTCGAAAACTTCGGATTAAGGAATACATGGTTATGTAATCTAAACTCTCATTCCAATCATTGAGACATTCTCAGAGGACGTTATATAGACGTTATTCACAGACCGTTTCACGTCAGAGGAATTCTCAAAGTAACTGAAACTTTTCATGACTTTCGTCACTAGGTGAAGATAAACTTGATCAAAACGAAATGCTTTACCAACATACGATTTCGAGAAAAACATAAGTAATGAATACTCAGCTCGAAATGTCTAATGTGTATGATCCAGTCTATATAGCATACGACTTTTTGTCTCATAAGAAGTAGGAGATAGAATAGATAGAATTTTGAGTGATAGATAAGTTCAAGTCTCCACATACATATTTGTTGATGAAGTTCCACGGTTCCTTGAGTAGATCTTCGTCGTTGTATGATGAATCGCCATGAAGTCCTTGAGCCCAACTACACTTTTCTATCCTAGTCCGAGACTTAGCTATAATAGACTAGAAATCAAGACTTATAGTTTTGATCACTAACATTGACAAACATGCTTGATATAGCAACGCATGCGAGGTCGACCGATCTATGCTCTAACAATCTCCCCCTTTGTCAATTTTTGTGACAAAACTATTAATATATATGTAATACAAAAAAGATAAACTTTAGTGGCTCCTATTCCATAGTCTAATCTTCAACGTTCCTTGAAATCTTCGTCCTTCCAAGTACTCCAATGATCCCAAAGGTTGTAAGTTTAGCACCACAATTGTTCAAAGATCCGTAGTTATAACAATGAGAGAAATCGAGATTCTCGATCATTATTATACAGTGTCATAGTATCATTATGTAACATCAAAGTCCAATTGCATCACGACTTTAACAAAAATACTATGGTGATATGTATCACTCCCCCTTAGTCAATACTCCATCTCGATCATGGAAACCACTCCCCCTTACACAATTATCCAAAAACCATATGTATTTGTAGTGTGAACTACATTATTTCTCCCCCTTTTTGTAAATAAAATTGGCAAAGGTAAAAGAACGGGATCATAATGAAATTTCCACAAGAGACATTTCATAGACTAAAAGAAAAAATACATACCAACTTAAGATACAAGATAACCCCTATAAAATTCCACAGCCGCACACCCCGCAAGATATTACCATTAAGCACAAGTTCAAAAGAACTCTCCCCCATTTGATGTCATTCCCGAAAGGACAACAAGAGCGACCTTAATTTCGAAAAAAAGAAGGATTTTTTAATTGGACGCAAAAAACCATGGAAATGATTTTTTATATCCAAAACTCAACCAAATTAATCACAAGTAAACCCATGATTAATTTAATCGGAATACGCAACTAAACCAAAACACAAAAGTGATCAATTTAATTGATTGTGCTCAGCATAACAAAACTCACGGAGCTATGACTAAGATAACCACACGGAGATGACTACCTTAATCGTTCAAATACTCAACATAAGGAAAACCTTACGGAATATACGACTACATCAACCAATAGAACATGATTAGTATCCGTTCATATACTCAACACAAGAACTTGTGGAATCTATGAAAAACTCAACTAGATTAATTACAAGAAAACCTATAATTAATCTAATTGGAATATACAACCAAACTAATCACCGAAGAAACCAATTTAATTGTCAAAAGATTTTGCTCGACAAAAGAAGACTTTCAGAGCAAATAACTAAATAACCAATCAAGATGATTAATTTAGTTCAAGAATGCTCAAAATATAGCATCTCATGGAACAACTGACAAGGCCAATATTAATCGACATAGTTGTAAGGTTCTCAACATAAGATACACAATGGAGCCTTCACGGTAAAACATAACAAAATGGATCAATGAAGATCAATACCGTGGATAACATACAAGGATCTATTCTATTTTCCATCACTATTTGCATAACGACACAATAGACTTTATCCTTGTCAAACAAAAGATTTCATCCTATTTTCCATCAAATAAATGACTGCATAGGCATAAATTTTGTAATTGTCAAAAGTCCATTCGTCCTTTCATCAATACGAATATCAATTTATGAACGACTTTACTTTTGACACAATATGGGACCTTCAAGTTCACGGACGCAAACAATACATATCCCATAAAAATATTGCAATACTTCAAGACAGATTAATACTGCAATCATATCATCCTCCAAATATTTTTAGAATTTAAAACAAATAAACCTAAAAAATAACATAAGAAGATGAAAACAAAAATAGCTGTGTGTAGTCACAATCTTCGCTATTAAAGATCTAGTTATTCTTCCAACTAATCCAAAAAGAATACATACTAGGTATCTATACCTCTTAACAATCATTTCACTCACCTTGAATAATCTTCTCGTATTCTCTATATTCTTCAAGCTCATCTTCTATTAGGTAAATCCTGGATTCAAGACTATCCATTTTCTCCTCAAGTCTTTTGGAAGAAACTTCAATTTCATTTTTCAGAGCACGAACTTCTTCCAAGACGAGATTCATGGTTAAAGAGAGATTATCAAATTGAGAGACAGTAGGGTTCTCATCAGAAGAAGAGACATGTTTGTCGTAGCACGTCTCATTGTCAGAAGAATCGAAACGAATCTTTTTTGAAGGAAAAAGAATTGTCCATACATCACTTTATTTACTTGAAAGAATAGAGAAGGACATGATAGAGAAGATGAAATTAGAGTGCTGAAGAGGTACAACTTTTAAAAGGAATACAGGTGTAGAATTCCCACAAACACCCTTTTTACCAAACCCTAATAGAAGTTGGTTATCCAAAAAGCTGAAGCCGTTCACGAACAAGACCTGGTAAAAGTACAAACAGAAAATAACAAGATTATATTACAGTCCTCTTGTATATCATGATTCTTGTATAAGAGGAAGAAAATACAAGAATCATTTTTCAACAAGATTACTGAGCATAAGGCCTCCAATCCAAGGTTGGACTGGGATAATCTTTGCAAAGAGAGAAACCACCCATTACATTAGGTCTATTCTTATCTATTTGAAAAGGAGAGTTATGAAGAACTTTCCTATACATTGTAATCACAGCTTTAAGAAACTTGAATGCAGATCATTGCAAATCATACACCATTTTTGAAAATACCTTTTGATGAAAGGTAGACTTCCTTTTATTTTTCTGCATATAATGGTTAGTCGGGCAGGACTATTTTTGATTTATCGTGCTAAGATGATCCTGAGATGAACTCAAATGAACAGAGAGATTTGGTAGAGCCTTCTCCGAGAACCTTTTGGAGTTCAACACAAAATCAGGAGAGGTTTGCTGTCCCCACTCATGAGACACAGACGGACATGTCATGAAGGAATTATGAGAATGATTTTCAGCAAAAAGACTGTGAGAGCAATCATAGATTTTCTCAGGACAATAATCAAGAGTATTCATCCATGTTTTAGTTATCTCTCTTACCTCCGTTTCCGGATCTTTCAAAGTGACATGATCACTTTTATATCACGTGAGACCAGTTTCATTTGTACGGATTTTTTGGATATTCTTATCCTTTACATTGACTAACGGAGTTTATTTTTGAGACTTTCTTTTACTACATCTGAGTATTTTCTTAAGTTTCTGTATAAACAGAGACAACGTAAAAATAAAGCAATTCTCACTTTTCTTGTTCGTCAATTAAGGACGACGGGTCTTACAATAAGGAGAAGTAACGTGATTGGTAGACAGAAGATGGTCACCTCTTGACATGTATTCGCGATCGAAAATTCTAAGTTTTCCGAAAAGTGTGTTTCGCGAAAGATTATTAAGGTTATTTCCCTCAACGATGGCATGTTTATTGGACTCATATCTGGATGGCAGCGATCGGAGGATTTTCATCACAATTTCCTTTTCAGGAATGGTCTTACCCAATGCACATGATGCATTAACAATTTCAGACAGTTTGTGATAAAAAAATTGTCAAATGATTCTTCTTCTGCCATATAAAGGTCTTCCCATTCGGAATTAAGGTTTTGAAGCCTAGCTTCCTTTTCACTGGGGTTACCTTCAAACACGCTTTCCAAAGTATCCCAAGATTCTTTAGATGTCGTGCACAAGGCCACATGATGTCGAAGATTTGGGGTAATAGCATGCAGGATGGTGTTTAGCCCGTCGGAGTTTTGCCTTGCAGCAATTAACTCGGCAGCATTATACATAAGAAATTCTTTAGGTACAAATGCATCTCTTTCCATAATAACAGGAGTTTCATAGCCATTCACAACATAGATCCATGATTGGTATTCACGCGACTGAAGAAATGTGCGCATAGCAACTTTCCACCATAGATAGTTTGAGCCATCGTAGACTGGTGGTACGTTTACAGAGATAGCACTTCCGTCCATAGAGTCAGATCGCTACAAACACGAACTTGTTAGGTCTTAAACGTGTTTGCCTGCTCTGATACCAATTGAAAAAGCGGGGCTCTAACAAAACCACCCAATAATTCGATTAGCAATCTGTATGGACAAACTCCGAAATACTTTGCTAGAGAATCAACTAGACACTCATACTCAATCTAGATTAAAGTATCTCAAGGAGTCAATATCTCTCACTTGTTTTGGTTTACTGAAGCTAAAACAATAGTGAGTCTTTAATCAAACACAAGGAATAACTTGGATGGTACCAAAGAACAATATCCAAGGATCAACCAATATCAATCAACAACCAAAGGGTGGATTTCCAATTGATGATCTTAACGCACAACCTGTATTATTTCAATTATATGAAATATTATGCGGAAAAGAAATAACACAGACACCAGAAGTTTTGTTAACGAGGAAACCGCAAATGCAGAAAAACCCCGGGACCTAGTATAGATTGAATACACACTGTTGTTAGAGCATAGCTCGGTCGACCTCGCATGCGTTGCTATATCAAGCATGTTTGTCAATGTTAGTGATCAAAACTATAAGTCTTGATTTCTAGCCTACATAGCTAAGTCTTGGACTAGGATATAAAAGTATAGTTGAGCTCAAGGAATTCATGGCGATTCTTCATACAAAGACGAAGATCTACTCAAGGAACCGTGGAACTTCTTCAACAAAAAGGTATGTGGAGACTTGAACTTATGTATCACTCAAAAGTCTATCTCTTCTATCTCCTACTTCTTATGAGACAAAAGTCGTATGCTATATAGACTGGATCATACACATTTGATATTTCGAGCCGAGTATATCTCGCCTATCTATATCTCGAAATCACGTGTTGGTAAAGCGTTTCGTTTTGATCAAGTTTATCTTCACCTAGTGACGGAAGTCATGAAAAGTTTCAATTACTTTGAGAATTGCTCTGACGCGAAACGGTCTGTGAATAACGGTTATATAACGTCCTCTGAAAATGTCTCAATGATTGGAATGAGAGTTTAGATTACATAACCATGTATTCCTCAATCCGAAGTTTTCGAACTTTGTTGATTGAGAGAAACCGGAGGAATTGGCTTTGCCAAGTCCGCGAACCCAGTCCGCGAACTCAGTCCGCGAACTGACGGAAGTTCTTGTACCGAGAATTTATGCTGGGATTTTCCAAAAATTCGTTTGCATGTAAGTCCACGAACTCAGTCCGCGAACCTAGTCCGCGAACTGGCGAAAGTCTCTTTTCCGAGATTTTCTGCTGAGTTTGGAAAACTCCACCGGTTGTCTTAAGTCCGCGAACTTGTTTGTGAGCTTAAGAGGTTATGATCTAAATATGTGCTCTGAACATGAAACTTAAATTACTAAGGAATGCTTTATGCAAACCGTGTCTATAAAGTTCATGAGCCGATTCAATCGAATGGAATCATATTTGTTTCAATTGTGTCTTGTGTAGTTATATAAGATCTCATAGCAATTGAACAACTCTCTAACTAGTTCATTTGAGTCAATTGAACTAGTTATGGTGAAGAATAACAAGGTTAATATGAAATGCTCATATGGTTAACCTTTTTGGGTTACTATGTTGAACCAACATACACGTACACGTTTGGGCATGGTTTTCACAAACCCAGTAAACGACTACCCAAGTGTGTGTGACAAGCTAAGTTTTTGATCTAACGGTTGAGAAATATTAGCTTGAATCTAAATCAGGTTTTCATCTAACGGTGAATATTGATTTCTTTATAACTAAGGCAAAACCCTAATGTGAAGGCTATATAAAGGAGACATCTAGTATTGTGCAAAACTAATCCCTACACGTCTGTGTGATACTAGTGCGCTCGCTAGAGTCGATTCTCCTTTAACCTTTGGTTTTATTATCTAAAACCAGGTTAACGACTTAAAGACTTCATTGGGATTGTGAAGCCAGGCCGATACTACTTTTATCGTAGTTGTGTGATCTGATCTTGCATCTTCTATCGTACGAGTACAATATTTGATTGTCTTGAGATCGTGAGAGTTCTCCGATAGGCAAGATAAAGAAGTCACAAACATCTTCGTTTCACTGTTTGTGATTCCTCGACAAACCGCCTCTATAGTCAGGAAGGATTTTAGAGAGGTGATTGATTAATCTAGGTTGTTCTTTGGGAATATAAGACCGGATTATCAATTAGTTTCTGTTCACCTTGATTTCATATCTTAAGACGGAACAAAACCTAAGGTTTATCTGTGGGAGACAAATTTATCTTTTGATAAACTTTTCTATGTAAGACAGATTTGTTTATAATCAAGTATGCAATTTTGGGTTGCAACAACTCTTGGTTGTGGGTGAGATCAGTTAAGGGAATCAAGTGCACAGTATCCTGCTGGGATCAGAGGCGTAGGAGTACAAATGTACCTTGGATCGGTGGGAGACTGATTTGGGTTCAACTATAGTCCAGTCCGAAGTTAGCTTGGAGTAGGCTAGTGTCTGTAGCGGCTTAATACAGTGTGTATTCAATCTGGACTAGGTCCGGGGTTTTTCTGCATTTGCGGTTTCCTCGTTAACAAAATTTATGGTGTATGTGTTATTTCATTTTCCGCATTATATTGTTTATCTTTATAATTGAAATAATACAGGTTGTGAGTTAGAGTTTAATAGATTAGAGATCCGACCTTGTGGTTGTTTATTTCATTGATTAACACTTGGACATTGGTCTTTGGTACCGTCCA
Organism: Papaver somniferum; assembly: GCF_003573695.1. Classification (NCBI taxonomy): domain Eukaryota; kingdom Viridiplantae; phylum Streptophyta; class Magnoliopsida; order Ranunculales; family Papaveraceae; genus Papaver; species Papaver somniferum. Next base: position 13,971,673 of record NC_039362.1, on the reverse strand, counting down.
AGTTATTCCTTGTATTTGATAAAGACTCGATATTGTTTTTAGCTTGAGTAAAAATCAAATCAAGAGAGAGATATTAACTCCTTGAGGTACTTTTATCTAGATTTAGTATGACTGTCTAGTTGACTCTCTAGCAAAGTATTTCGGAGTTAGTCCGTACAGATTGCTAAGCGAAATATTGGGTGGTTTTGTTAGACCCCCGCTTTTTCAATTGGTATTAGATCAGGCAAACACGTTAAAGACCTTATAAGTCTGTGTTTGTAGCGATCTGATTATGGACGAGGCTATCTCTAATAACGTACAAGTTCAGAAATTACCAGATGATTCTAAAAGCTTGGATTCACCTGAGAGAACTGTCACATCTAAGTCAATATCCAAGCATTCTCTTGATGCGAAAACTTTTGATTAGGAAACTCTCCTAGAAGAACAGTTGGATGAACTTTCTGATGAAGGTGATTCAGATATTGATAGAGATGCTGATGAGGAAGTCTCGGAGTATGTTAAGTTTTTGGATTCGTGGAATATGAAGAAGATTACAACTTCTCATGTCACACCTCTTCTGACTCCTCTCTAAGGAAAACCTACGTATGAAGTCACTTGAATGTGATAATCTTTATCAAAAGTGCTTTTTGTTGGAAGAGAAACTTGTAGAATCTGAATCAAGGTTTAACTTCCAGCAAACAAGTTTTGACGACAGAGAAATCGCATATCTCACTTGAGAAAAAGCCTTGAGGCTGATTTAGTTGCTGCTCTTGATAAAATCAAGATGTTGGAAGATGACTTGAAAAAGTTCAATACTAGTTCAAGCAAATTAACCACTATGCTAGGAGCAAGTAAAAATCATCGTGATACACGAGGATTGGGCTATAAGGGAATAGATGCTCCAAGTACTAGCAAAGAGGTAAAATTTGTCAAGGCTAGTGATTCTTCTCAACAAAAGATTTCCACTGATGACAAAAGTGAAATACCTTCTCCGGCAGTTAAGGTTCAAAAGAGCAAAGTTATCAACCTCCAAAGTTAGCACACACGGATCGAGGTAAGAACATTCCTTATGTTTTCCACTATTGCGGAAATAAAGGTCACTTGAAAAGGAGATGTCGTTTCCGTATAAGGAATGAGAAACTTCATGATGTTCTTGTTTGGGCATCACAAGAAGTTGTGAAACCAAGATCATACGTTAAGAATGATCCTCTTAACGTTACAGGTTGTAATTGTCCAACCTTTAGGCAAAGGAATCAGTGCTATGATAGACCTATATTTTCCTATAAACATCGTACGAATCCTTTTCATAATCGTAATGGTTATCAAAAGGATAACTTCGTAAAGACGAAGAAAAGATCCGATGCTCCCAATTGGAGAAAGACTAACTTGCAAAAGAATAGTCAATCCAATTCTCTTACAAGAATTCTAGAAGAGAGTGATGGGAAGAAGGTTCCGACTGTTCCTAAACACACTCAGAAGTGGATACCGAAGAAAGACAATGATGTTTTGAGTGTGAAAAGGAATGATCTTCCAGAAAACTCCATGACTATGGAAAAGGCAGTATCCATGATGTTGGAACTTAACAAGTTTTTTGGAAAAATGGAATTGGATGTGAAAGGTTCTAAAAGTGATCTCTTTCATGATAATCCAAAGGTCACTTGTGGTGAGCAAGACTTTGTTCACCCCAACGCAACTTGATTGTGTTGGAAGTGCATCCTCACCAAGGAATGCCCTGCTTTGTATACGATGAGGGAAGCACAAGTGTAGGATCAGAATCTCGCAGCAAATAATGCCTCAGCGAAATTATTAACAACACAACACAGCAGTGTCGCAGAACAACTTCAGAAACGAAATAATAAACGACGTCAACTAAATCATGAGAAAAATGTGATGGTCCTGCGAAAATTAGAGAGTTTGCGATATTAATATTTGTAAGTATGCGAGAATGTCTCAAGTCATATCCGAAAATAAAGAACAGGTTAGCTGTCATCCACTATATAATTCCCTATAAATAGCCGCTTAGTTGTAAAGGAAAGGGAGAAATCTTTTCTGAGTGAAAAACAAGTAAATAGGAGAGAGAAAATCGAGAGAAGAGGTTATTCTTGATTCCTTTATCTTTTCTTGTAAGATTGTTCAAAGATTCATCAATAAAATTAAGATTGTTAATCTAAAATGAGTTGAATGTTAAATAAATCTTATGAATGGGTGTAGTGTAGGATTCCCTGCAACTACATAATGGCGCTAGAAACAGGGAGAGATTGAAGATTATTCTAGAAAAAATTGAAGATGAATATTGAGATTTGTGAAGATTTGGAGTAATTGGTTAAGAATTTTACATAATCTCTTGCAATTCGTTAACATTGAAGAAATGGCTAGAAGAAGAAATACATCAGAACAACCAACTATTGTTAGAAGAAACAAGAGAATTGCTGGAAGGGAAAGAAGTGAAATGGGAGAATCTACTAGAATGAGAAATAATGTAGAAAATCAAATTCAACCACCAGTTCAACAAACACTAGTACAAGGAAGGAATACAAATTATGATAGGGTGAGTATACACACTTGGCAATCAAATTCAGCAGAAGAAGTAGAAGAAGAGCAGCAAACCAGAAACCATAGACAAGTAGAGAGAAATCAAGAAGCAGATGAAGGAATAATTCATGGAGATGAGGAAATTGGAGCGTTAGAAACGTTGAGATGAAGAATACATGAAGAAAGAAGAGCTGAGACAGAAGAACGTGCAAATCTAACAAGGAAAAATCACGAATTGAGGATGGAAAATATGAGACTACAGAGTAGAAGATCGAGAAGTACTAAAAAATCATATTCAAGATCGACTAGAAGAGAGATGAGGCGAAACTCACCCACAATTAATGCTGGAAATAATATTCAAGAAGAAATATCAAATCCTAATGAAGAACATCGTGAAAATAGAGAGAGGACTGATGATCGTTACGTTCCACAAAATGAAACTTTTGATGATAGGCAAAATGATAGAAATCAAGAGAATGAACAACGTCAGGGACGAAATAATCAAGATGGCGAAAGGAATCGAGAGGAAGGAAGGAGAATTTTACATGAGAGAGAAGCTCAATGAAATCAACAAACGATTGAAGAAGAAATTGAAAGACATTGTGTTGAACAAGCATGTTTAATTTGCGAACGTGAAAGATTGAGAGCGGAAATGGAAGAACAAGAGCTTCAGGAGACAATTCGCCAGAACAATCACGACAATCGAGAAAGAAGGCATACACAAAACCGGAATAACGGTAATATCAATGAAGAGTATGATGGAGTACAGAGGATGGCTGAAAGACAGCGAATGAAATTGATAATAAATGAACAAAATCATGAAGGGGAAGATGAGAGACATCATCACATGCGAGATGAATATGATGAAGAAGAAATGCAAAATTTCGCGAGAGAAGAAAGATATGAACGCAGAAGAAGAGAGGCGAAATTAAAAAGACCAATGGATCAAAATTCAGGTGTAAATAAACAATTCGTAAAAGAATTAGAAGAAATGAGAGGAATGCTAAATAATAGAGGAGAAGTAGGCAGAAGACAATTAGATGAAGCTATAGAAGAAGCTGCGAAAACTCCATTTACAAGGGAAGTACAACTAGGAGGAATACCTACGAAATGCAATTTGCCCGCATTAACCAGCATTTTTGATGGAACAACTTGTGCAATTCAACATATTAAAGCCTATGTGAGGTGCATGTTGCAATGGGAAAATCATGATGCCGTATTATGCAAGTATTTTGCATCCAGCTTAACAGGGGAGGCGTTAAGATGGTTCGAATGTCTACCAAAGAATACAATAACATCCTTCAATCATTTGCAGACTACATTCCTGGGGGCATATATAAGTAACAATTCTTCGCGACCTGATATTGAAGACGTATTTGGATTAAAACAAAGGATTGGCGAAAGTTTGAAGCACCTAACTAAAAGGTGGAAGACTATGTGTAGCGAAATGGATGGACGTATAGATGAGATATATCTTATCTTATCATTTATCAATGCTATGTTTGCAACCAACCTATTGTATATCCAAATTTTCAGAGTCAAGAACACGATCACAATGACTGAATTGCGAGAACTTCAGGAAGAATATATTGCTCTAGAGGAAAGGGAAAATGAAATGGGATCATACCCAGTTGCGAACACCAGTGCACAAACAACGAATGCAAGTTTATTACCCAAACTAATAAACACAGTGGCGAGCACTTCGCAAGTACAACAAGAGAAGGTGACGACCAACAATCAACAGAAACTGGTGGCTATGGGAAGCCGAGATCAAGAGGAGTATGAAAGAGAAAGAAATTTCTACAATCGTGGTGGAAATAACAAGATTCAAAGACTCGATCAGCCGCAAGAAACTTATGGAGGTCAAAGACAAAACTATAATAGAGGACAAGGAGGTCACAAGGTAGTATATGAAGAAATCAAGATGCCACCTCTAAATGCAAGTGTGGAGAAAATATGGGAAGCTATAATTTTGATGGAGAATATACCAACACCATGGAACATGGGAACAGAACCACCTCCAAACCATAGAAGTCATGAGTTTTGTTCTTATCATCATTTTCATGGACATACTACAAATGATTGCAGAAATGTAAAAAGAATTATTCTGGGAATGATAGTTCAAGGAAAACTAAACCACTTTTTGGTAGGGCACCCACAATCTCAACCATATCGACCACCACCAGAGCATCACAAAGTAAACACGATTAAAAAGAAGGAAACATTCTTCATAGAAGTTGGTGCAAAAGCAAAGAATCTATTCTGTCACTCTATCGTACATTCATACAAGACAATTGAAAATTTTCATGACAATGTTTTGAGTAGAGTGTTCGCAAGAGATAATGATGGACGAGAAATTATGAATATTGCGAAAATCTCGCCACTAGAGGAATGACAGAAACAGATTATTTCTTTTACCGAAGAAGAAATCCCCGAAGGTGAAGAGGTACATGATAATCCATGGTAGTAAAATTAGAAATTAATCCAAAACCGAAAGAAGATGAGGATGATGAAGCTGAAGATTCATGGGCAATTAATAGGATTCTAATCGATACTGGAAGCTCTGTGAACATCTTATTTTATCATACTTATAAAACTATGGGAGGAAGAGATGATGATCTTATACCATCAACATATAAGATATATGGTTTTAATGGTACTGCCAACAAGCCTAAAGGGTAGGTTACTATGCAAATTCCATTGAAGGGAATATCTTCTGAAATCCTGTTCTGTGTCGTTGCCGTAGAATCACCCTACAATGCATTAATTGGTCGACCTTGGCTACATGGGATTCTAGGTGTAGCTTCAACTTTCCATCAGTGCATCAAATTCCCTCACCCCAGCGGTGTAGGAATCATAAAGGGAGATTGGGTTGAAGGAAAGAGGTGTTACGAAACTGAGGTAGAATCCTGCGAAGGAAGAGCAAACAAGAAGGAAAGTTGGCGACACAAAATCAAAGAGACACAAAGAAGTGAGAGATTGATGGTGGATGCAATCGAACGAAAAGAAGAAGAGATGTTGCGAAACTAATGCTAGATCAGAATAAAAAAAATGGTGAAGATACCACTACCAAGGAAGCAGTAACAGAAAATAACAAAGAAGCAGAGAATGGCAAAGGTAATAAAAATAAGAAATGTATGAATGATTGATTTGTTGCGACACTCTCGCAATAAATAAAATTCTCAAAAATACATTTTATTGAATGACAAAATTGAGATTGCGAAATGCAAATACGATATGATGATGTGTGAGAATCTCGCAGAGATAATGAATTCTACAAAAGACAATCAGAGAACAATGACAAAAGAGAAAGGGGAGAACCTTTATGGCGTACACCCTAGTTCGCGAATACAATTTCGCAAGAGGAAAATGTAAGACCTAAAGTACGTCATATAAGGGGGTGCTTGTTTCATGGCTCAGGGAAAAGCTACACCGCCACCGGATCCTGAATCATGGAGATTTGGGGTCAATAAAGCCCATCCGGCAGAGGCACCTTGGATTCTCATCTTAAGCATATGACTTAGGTTGGGCGACTAAGGTAATAAGGACTCTCCCAAGGAGTGCAGAATCTGACTAAGGCGCCGAGGTACACGGTTGAGTCAAGAGTGCCAGGGGCGTATGGAGCATACCTTGCCATTCTTGACAAGTCTTGTCTTATACTGCACTCGGCCCGAAGAAAACCCCACTTAGGGTGCAGTCTCGTAACAATAAGCCCTATAGGTAAAAGGGATAAGAGGCTGCGAAAATAACTGTTTGTTGTTAAGACCGGATGGGAGGAGCCAACCTTGTATGGTAGAGGTACGCCTCCTTGAAGTGGCAACCAGGGGGAAGATAAGGGCGGCACCCTCCATTAGGGAGATGATAAGTGTCTTAAGACGCAAATGTCATGAGGTTTTTTACTCGCAAGGGTATTAAGGCTTGTCATATTTTTGAGACAATCCTGAAGAGGAAATAATACAAAAGAAAAAGATAAGACGAGATCAATGGGTTTTCACATGAAAGTGCGAAGACGTCCTGCGATTTCGTCGCAAGACGGCAATGTCATGGGGATTTATTTTCGCAAGAATATTTAGGCCTGTCATATTGTCGCAACATTCCTGAAGAGGCCATAATACAAAAGAAAAAGTTAAGGCAAGATCAATGGGTTTTTGCATGAAAATGCAAGGACGTCCTGCGATTTTGTCGCAATGACAAGAGGTGGCATAATAAGACCTTTAACTAGGAAGGAAAAATAAGACCACACATGAATGAGATTTTGAAAAGAATCAAAATTCACTTCGCATATGATTGCGAAATTATACATAAATAACTGCGAAGTTGAGGCACAAAATAAGAAAAATCTGCAAAATCTCTCATTTGGATACAAATAACAGAGGCAAGTATGGGAATGAATGAAATTAGAAAATTTTATTTGTCTCTATATGATAGATTTACGCAAAAATTCAAAAACTAATGATTATGTTGATTAACCGTATTGCAAGGAAGAATTGTTTTAATGAATGCATGTCAAAATGAAAGAAACTCATATATTAAAGAATATGAGGAACCAAAAGAATTCGCAAATATACAGAAAGAAGGAATAAATGTACGAGTATTACAGAAGATCAAAGAAAGAAACAAAGACTACTTCTTAGTTGATTCTTCATCATCTTCATCAGACTTGTTCCCTTCTTCGTCTGCATCAGAACTTTTAGCTCCATCAGAACCTTCATCACCATCAGATTCTTCATCATCAGCTTCGCTATCAGAGATGGTCAGACTAGGAATGTTCTTTGGGATCTCCTCTAAGAGACAAGGATAATCAAAGTGAGGTATACTATGGTCATCACAAACCATTTGAATAGTTTGATTGCGAAAATGCAGAGCATCGTTCTTAAAGTTCGCAACAGTGATCTTGATTTGATTCTTTAATCTAGAATACTTATCGTTGCTAGAAGAAAGATTCTTAGCGAGTTCCTCTTTTTAAGCCTCAAGTTCCTCAATTCTTTCGCGATATCCATTTTCAGAATTTGCGAGCAAAAGGAAATCAATTAATAACTTGATGAAAATTCATAAGAAACAAAAGATTAGTGAAGAAGAACAGTTAATGACCTTCTCTGTCAGAAATCATATCTCTAATCAAGGCTGTATGCTCAACTTGGAGACTAACATTTACACCTAAATCTTTTCTGGCATCGTCTAATATTTCCGCAGCCCAAGCGAATTCATCCTCATTATTTATAGGAAGACGAGAACGAATTTGGTTTTCTCTCTCGTTAAGCATGGCATTTTGGCGGTTAGCTTCATCCGTTCAAGTTGAACTTCAAGAAGGGTTCTTGGAATTTCGCCAAAGCCTCGCACCTTGATCAGAATGCGATCCTTATCATCTATGAGACCGCTAATTTTGGTTCTTAGCTCATTGATTTTCTCTTTAGAATTAAGAAAGAAACGCTTAAATCGGTTGGCTAAGCCTAAACTAGATCTATGGTCAATCTCTAAGAGGCGAAATTTGGATCTCAGTTCATTCAGAGAAAGAGATGAAATTTTATCATTTGAGAAACTATTTAAAGATTTATTAAGATGCTCAAGAAGGGTCATTATCCAAGGCATTAGGAAATGAACGAAGAATGGTAGCTTCATCAGAAAGACCATAAATGTCTGCAAAAAGGATCAATCAAATAAGATAAAAAACAGGATGAATGAATGAAGGGAAAGGAGAAAAGTAACATACCATAGAGTTGATTATTAGCTTGCTGAAGACTAGAGATTTTATTCTTGTGTGAAGAAGAATCAATTTCTAGTTGTTTGTTCTTCTCGCGAAGACATTTGACTTCAGCTTCCAGTTCCTCATTCTTTGTACGAAATTGAAGATTCTTCTTTTCAAGAATTTCGCGTCTCCTCTCCAGATCTGAGGCAACAACGAAAGAAGCTTTTCCAGCCTGCGAGAAAATGTAAAAAGTATTAAAATAGAAAGAGATTTTGAGTTACAATAATAAGAAAGATAAAAGACGAAAGCATACCAGACTATTAAGAGAATGCAGGAAGTTGGGAGTCACCGATCTAGAAACTCCGGAAGAGAATTATCACCATCCAATAAAGGAACATCGCAAATCGTAGCGAGAGCTTTGCAGGTATTAGCGAATTGACTATCTCCATTCCTTGCCAAGAATCAGAAAAGAGGCCAGAGAGCTTAGCCATAGAAGATTCAGATGGAGAATCTTCATTTGCAGCAAGGTCATCATTATCCTCATCCTCATCACTCGGAGTTTTCATGAGAAGGAATATTTGAAGGAGAGGAAAGGATTTTTCTCTTCTTTGAAGGAGGAGTTGGTTTTTCCCTGCGAAGAGCACCTTTGCCTTTATCACCAGTCTTCGCAACATTGGCAGGCTCTTCTATTTCAGCAATAATCTTCACACACAGATAGAAATAAGAAATAGAGGCAACAGTATACTGTTTAAAATCATAAGAGAATATTTCTTACCTCATCTGTGTATGAGCGAAGAGCTAACAAGGTACTAGCCTTCCCAGTCCTGTGATAGCTATCTTTCAGTTTCTGGATCTGTAGAATGTCGCAAGAATCAGCGAACAAAAGAATAAAGACAAATAAAGAAATATAAAGTGGTGAAACTGGAAGAAACATACCTCTTTCTCCTTCTCGGGCCAAGAGAATACCCAAGGTTGATAAGAGCGAGATTCTCAGGAAGAACATTTGACCCAGCAATGTAAGGTCCTTTCAGCATCAAGGGAAAAACACACCATTTATCATCTTTGGATTGGCGAGGAGTTGTGTTCTTACCAGAGTGCCAATCAATGTCTTGCATGAGTATTTTATCTTCATCAATATTATCTTTCCTTTTCAAGAGAATACCCCAGCGAGTATTCTCTTTCTTCATGGAGATCAATTCATAATTTTCAAAGAAATCGCTACTGTATATTTCTCAGCGATTATATCTAGATCTACGAATTTAGGATCCCTAAGCTCTTTGGAATAAAGAGATCCTTTACCAGCACCACAGTTAGCGAACTCCAGCATCAGACGGATGCAATCCCCACTCAATTGGAAGATAGCTCGCGAAAATCCCGAGTGAGCGAGAATTTTATAGAACATAGGAATATCTGGGTCATAAAGAGGAATAAGGAGACCTGCGAGAATTTGACCTAGTGAAATTATGATTGATTAATCATCACAATGTTGATCATAGAAAAGTTTGATAGAAAGAATTGACTTGGCACTTTCACCAGGAATGGTAGAAAGTGTGAAACCTTTCTCAGCAAGATCTTTTTGGACGTCTTTTAAGTTTTTCTCATGTTTTTGGCCACTTGGAGGCATATCTGAATATAGAGTATGAGAATGGATGAAAAGTAAGAAGATTGAAGAGGGAAGAATTACAGTAACAGAACTTACGGAAGAACAATAGAGTTGCAGAGATGAGAGAGTAAAAAGAGAAGAGAAAGTAAAAATAAAATAGAAAGAAGAGTAAGAAGAATATATAAATAAGATTTTTTACTCGAAGAAATAAACACCATTAATGCGAAAATACATGAGCAGTTGAAAAGCAGCGGTTACAGAAGACGTGTCAAGAAATAGATGAAAGAAAGGATACGTGTGATAAATGCAGAATATGAAGAGATGGACAAATGCGGCATTTCTCACATTATTCTCTACTTCACAGAGAAGATATGAGAAGAGGCAAGATGTAGGATCAGAATCTCGCAGCAATATTAACAACACAACACAGCAGTGTCGCAGAACAACTTCAGAAACGAAATAATAAACGACGTCAACTAAATCATGAGAAAAATGTGATGGTCCTGCGAAAATTAGAGAGTTTGCGAGATTAATATTTGTAAGGATGCGAGAATGTCGCAAGTCATATCCGAAAATAAAGGACAGATTAGCTGTCATCCACTATGTAATTCCCTATAAATAGCCGCTCAGTTGTAAAGGAAATGGAGAAATCTTTTCTGAGTGAAAAACAAGTAAATAGGAGAGAGAAAATCGAGAGCAGAGGTTATTCTTGATTCCTTTATCTTTTCTTGTAAGATTGTTCAAAGATTCATCAATAAAATTAAGATTGTTAATCTAAAATGAATTGAATGTTAATGAAATCTTATGAGGGGTGTAGTGTAGGATTTCCTGCAACTACAACAAGAATTGGGGAACACATATTATGTTCGGTAAGGCGGTAGAATTCGATTGGATTCATCTAAATAGGTATGTCTATAAACTTGAGCAAGATTTGTACTTTTATTTGCTTAGAATACTTATAATAATCTTGCATATCGTTCATTTCTATCTAACTTGATTTGTGTTTAAGGTTCTTAAATGTTTAGGTTTAAAAATAATAGTTCGGGATATTTGGACTACATAGTACACATACCAAGTATGCATTACAGCATTCAAAATCAAAATCCAGGGGTTTAAGTTCGCAAACCCGTATGCATACTTGACGTCGATAAACTTGTTTTGGCCGTAACTTCTTCGTCGGAACTCGGATTTACCTCATTATTTTTGAATTCTCTTCCTTATTGAATTCCCTTCAAAATGGAGATGATAATTTTTGAATTTGGATGAGTTAATATTGGTCTTTGTCCTCTCTCTCTTTTTTTAGTGTTTGCTCCGTTTCGTTGCACTTGTTCTATTCTCTAGGACTTGGGAAATGGGATTCTCGGAGAAATCCTATTCTAAGATATTTTGTGGCTGTTACAAGAGTGATGTTGGTGAATCACAAAGAAGGAAGTTCAAAAATGGGCAGTAGTACGCATTACTATGGGATTCTTGAATGTTCACAATCATTTTATGTGAACTATGGTGCATGGTCGTTAATGATTTTGTATGTTCTTCTTTAAAAAAATCTTTTTATAAGCCTTTGGTAGCTATTCTTGGTATAAATCCGGGCGAAAAAGATTGATTCTACTCTCTAAGGACAAATCATCTTATATGTGCATTACGAGTTTGTCATGATGCCTAGGAAACTTCTTATGAGAATTTATTCTTGCTTTTGAGAAGGATTACTAGAGTTTGGAATAGCCATTATTGTAATTACACATAGCTATGTCCAACGATTTCATCTTCATGTTTTTATATTTATTTGTTTAAGTTCTAAAAATATTTGGAGAATGATGTTATTGAAGTATTAATCTGTTTTGAAGTATTGCAATATTTTTATGGGATATGTATTGTTTGCGTCCGTGAACTTGAGGTCCCATAGTCAAAAGTAAAGTCGTTATCAATTTATCAAAGAACGAATGGACTTTTGACAATTACAAAAGTTATGCCTATGCAGTCATTTATTTGATGGAAAATATGATGAAATCTTTTGTTTGACAAGGATAAAGTACATTATGTCGTTATGCAAATAGTGATGGAAAATAGAATAGATCCTTGTATGTTATCCACGGTATTGATCTTCATTAATCCATTTTGTTATGTTTTACCATGAAGGCTCCATTGTGTATCTTATGTTGAGCACCTTACAACTATGTCGATTAATATTGGCCTTGTTGGTTGTTCCATGAGATGCTATATGTTGAGCATTCTTGAACTAAATTAATCATCTTGATTGGTTATTTAGTTATTTTCCCCGAAAGTCTTCTTTTGTCGAGCAAAATCCTTTGACAATTAAATTGATTACTTTTGTGATTAGTTTGGTTGTTTGTATTCCAATTAGATTAATTATAAGTTCTCTTGTAATTAGTTTAGTTGAGTTTTCATATATTCCACAAGTTCTTGTGTTGAGTATATGAACGGAAATACTAATCATGTTCTATTGGTTGATGTAGTCGTATATTCCGTAAGGTTTTTCCTTATGTTGAGTATGTGAACGATTAAGTTAGTCGTCTCTGTATGATTACCTTAGTCGTAGCTCCGTAAGTTTACTTATGTTGAGCACTTTCAATTAAACTGATCATTTTTGTGGTTTGACTTAGTTGCGTATTCCAATTAAATTAATCATGGGTTTTCTTGTAATTAATTTGGTTGAGTTTTGGATATAGAAAATCATTTCTATGGTTTTTGGTGTCCAATTTAAAAATCCTTCTTTTCTTTCGAAATTAAGGTCGCTCTTGTTGTTCTTTCGGGAATGACATCAAATGGGTGAGAGTTCTTTTGAACTTGTTCTTAATGGTAATATCTTGCGGGGTGTGCGGTAGTGGAATTTTATAGGGGTTATCTTGTATCTTAAAACTCCTTGATGAATGCAGTTAGCTTCGACTTTATGATTGCATCTAAATTAAGTTGGTACATATTTTCCTTTTAGTCTATGAAATGTCTCTTGTGGAAATTTCATTATGATCCCGTTCTTGTACCTTTGCCAATTTTATTGACAAAAAGGGGGAGAAATATTGTAGTTCACACTACAAATACGTATGGTTTTTGGATCATTGTGTAAGGGGGAGTGGTTTCCATGATCGAGATGGAGTATTGACTAAGGGGGAGTGATACATATCACCATAGTATTATTGTTAAACTTACAACCTTTGGGATCATTGGAGTACTTGGAAGGACGAAGATTTCAAGGAACGTTGAATATTAGACTATGGAATAGGAGCCACTAAAGTTTATCTTTTTTGTATTCCATATGTATTAATAGTTTTGTCACTAAAACTGACAAAGGGGGAGATTGTTAGAGCATAGCTCGGTCGACCTCGCATGCGTTGCCATCTCAAGCATGTTTGTCAATGTTAGTGATCCAAACTATAAGTCTTGATTTTTAGCCTACATAGCTAAGTCTCGGACTATGATAGAAAAGTGTAGTTGAGCTCAAGGACTTCATGGCGATTCATCATACAACGACGAATATCTATACAAAGAACCACGGAACTTCATCAACAAAAAGGTATGTGGAGACTTGAACTTATCTATCACTCAAAAGTCTATCTCTTCTATCTCCTACTTCTTATGAGACAAAAGTCGTATACTATATAGACTGGATCATACACATTTGACATTTCGATCTGAGCATTCATTGCATATCTTTTATCTCGAAATCGTGTGTTAGTAAAGCGTTTCTATTTGATCAAGGTTATCTTCATCTAGTGACGAAAGTCATGAAAAGTTTCAATCACTTGAGAACTGCTCTGACGTGAATCAGTCTGTGAATAACAGCTACATAGCGTCCTCTGAGAATGTCTCAATGATTGAAATAAGAGTTTAGATTACATAACCATGTATTCCTTGAACCGAAGTTTTCGAACTTTGTTGATCAAGAGAAATCGGGAGGATCGTGGAATTGGCTTGCCAAGTCCGCGAACTGTCGGAAGTTCTTGACCGAGAATTTCTGCTGGATTTTCCAAAACTCGTTTCTGTGCTAAGTCCGCGAACTTAGTCCGCGAACTCAGTCCGCGAATTGGCGGAAGTTCTCTTTCCGAGAATTTCTACTGAGTTTGTAAAACTCAACCGATTAACTTAAGTCCGCGAACTTGTTTGTGAACTTAAGAGGTTATGATATAAAGATGTGCTCTGAACATGAAACATTAAATTAATAAGGAATTATTTATGCAAACCGTGGCTATAAAGTTCATAAGCCGATTCAATCGAATCGAATCATCTTTGTTTCAATTGTGTCTTGTGTAGTTACATAAGATCTCATAGAAATTGAACAACTCTTTAACTAGTTCATTTGATTCAATTGAACTAGTTATGGTGAAGAAGAACAAGGTTAATATGAAATGCTCATATGGTTAACCTTTTGGGTTACTATGTTGAACCAACATACACGTACACGTTTGGGCATGGTTTTCACGAACCCAGTAAACGTCTACCCAAGTGTGTGTGACAAGCTAAGTTTTCGATCTAACGGTTGAGAAATATTAGCTTGAATCTAAATCAGGTTTTCATCTAACAGTGAATAAGGATTATTTTGTAACTAAGGAAAAACCATGATTTGAAAGCTATATAAAGGAGACAACTAGCATTGTGCAAAACTAATCCCCACACGTCTGTGTGCTACTAGTGCGCCCTCTAGAGACGATCTCCATTAACCTTTGATTTTCTTCTCTAAAATCAGGTTAACGACTTAAAGACTTCATTGGGATTGTGAAGCCAGGCCGATACTACTTTATCTTAGTTGTGTGATCTAATCTTGCATCTTCTATCATACGAGTAAAATCGATTGATTGGCTTGAGATCGTGAGAGTTCTCCGATAGGCAAGATAAAGAAGTCACAAACATCTTCGTCTCACTGTTTTTGATTCCTCGACAATCCTCTTGTGTAGTCAGGAAGGATTATAGAGAGGTGATTGATTAATCTAGGCTGTTCTTTGGGAATATAAGACCGGATTATCAATTGGTTCCTGTTCATCTTGATTTTATATCAAAAGACGGAACAAAATCTAGGGTTTATCTATGGGAGATAGATTTATCCTTTGATAGACTTTTCTGTGCGAGACAGATCTGTTTATTATCAAGTCTGTGATTTTGGGTTGCAGCAACTCTTGGTTGTGGGTGAGATCATCTAAGGGAATCAAGTGCGCAGTATCCTGCTGGGATCATAGGCGTAGGAGTACAACTGTACCTTGGATCGGTGGGAGACTGATTGGGGTTCAACTATAATCCAGTGTGAAGTTAGTTTGCAGTAGGATAGTGTCTGTAGAGGCTTAATACAGTGTGTATTCAATCTGGACTAGGTCCCGGGGTTTTTCTGCATTTGCGGTTTCCTCGTTAACAAAATTTCTGGTGTCTGTGTTATTTCTTTTCCACATTATATTTTATATAATTGAAATAACAAAAGTTGTGCGTTCGTGATCATCAATTGGAAATCCAACCTTTGGTTGTTGATTGATATTGATTGATCCTTGGATATTGGTCTTTGGTACCGTTCAAGTATTCCTTGTATTTGATAAAGACTCTCTATTGTTTTTAGCTTGAGTAAAAATAAAATCAAGAGAGAGATATTAACTCCTTGAGATACTTTTATATAGATTGAGTCTGACTGTCTAGTTGATTCTCTATCAAAGTATTTTGGAGTTAGTCCATACAGGTTGCTAAGCGAAATATTGGGTGGTGTTGTTAGACCCCCGCTTTTTCAGGTTGGAAACCAAAAAAACAAGATAAAAGTTTTGAGAAAGTTCATACTACATTGGAAGGAAAGCAAGTGCTTGCATCCAAGGCAACAGTTGATGTGGAAGTATTATCTAGAGATGCGGAACAAGCTTCAGAAAAAATTGGGGGTGGAATGAGGACCAACAAGGAGCCAGATGCTTCAAGAGTAATTGCCTCTACAAATGTTTCTTATACAGGTCAAGGTTTCAAGTAAGATATGCATTTCCCAAATGCGGATATGAGGTGCAACAAGATCAAAAAGACATCATCTGATGACAGGGGTAAACCGCCAAAAATCCCGATCAAATATGCAAGTAGTGGACCTAAGTCCGCAGTCACTAACAATGGGTCAACTTCCAAGGATGTTGTGATACAGGGTATAGAGAAAGGACATAAACACATACCATTTCATCTGTCAAGTGACTTTCCTTACCAATGGAAAGATTTGTCGAAGGGCAAGGTCAAAGAAACAGAGGCACTGAGCTCAAGGATTACTACAAATAAGGTTTGCAACCCGGTAAAGAATCAAGAAGCTCCAACAAAAAGCCCAATCAAGACGAAAAGTACTGGATATCATGGAGATATTGTAACGAATAAAGTACCAACAAGTGAATATGGGAATTGGAAGGTTGCTTCAGACAGAAAGTCTCCTGTTAAGAATGTTGTAATTGATAAGAAAGGAACAATCAAGGCTAAGGGCAGTGACCCTTGTATCAAAGTGTCCAACACTTTTAAAGTGTTGGACAATGAAAATCAACATTATTTTCATGATCAAGATAGATTTCTAATTGAAGAGTGTGACAAAGACAATGAAGAATTCTATGAAGTGAAATCTGACAAATACGCCCACTTTTTGGCTTATGAAGACAAAAATAAGAAAACTGAAAAAGAGCTCTCAAGGCTCAAATGGAATGGCGAAATTCCGAACGAGAATTTGGGAAAAGGACAACGATCCGCAGCTAGGAAGCTAAAGTGATTTGATAGTGTTTTAGCACTAGTTTGTTTTGTTGCAGGATCTTTCATTGTGGTTGCCTAGTTAGGAGTTGGGTTTTGCCACTTTTTTAGTCTGTGTTTCTGCTTTTGGTGCTGGCGTTTGCCGCCACCTATTGTCTCGCTTAGGCGCTCCTCCCATGTACTCTTTTTTCTGTTTTAATATAATCTCAACCTTTCTCTTCAAAAAAAACTGGCATTTACAACTCCACCGACATGCAGTGTGCATGCACATGCAAGCTACTTGTTGGTTTTTTTTCTTTTTTTTTGTTATTTTCCAATAAATCATAAACCTTCCTCCTTCGCAGAAAATAAACGGATTTGAAAATCAATGGAAACAAGATCCCATGACCAAAATATATAGGTGTCTTTCAAACTACTTTGTGACTTGGAAGTTAGCTTGGAGAAATAGAGGACCTATTTGTAGTTCAATTCTCTAATCTCAGATTGGTGAATATATGGATTACTTTTCATGCGGAAGAATTTCCAGTCTCTTCAGGAATATATAGAGACAAACTAGGTTGAGTTTATCTCCTTATTTTACCGCCTTTACTCTCTTCTGGGCTAAGAAATAAGACAAGTATTTCTTGCACGTGCTATAGACCTACAGACCAAAACCCTAATTGATATCCCCCACTTGTGCGTGACTGAGTCATCCTTTGTGATGATGTGTTGAGAGAGAAATATTTTATATAGCCTAGTTGGCCAAGATAGAGAAATATTCTCTTGACATGTGAGCATGACTACGATGAGTCGCGTGAAATGGCATGAAATGCCTCAGAAATCGTGTACAAAGTATGAGAGAAGATGGGATTAGACTCTATGTCTTTGTGTCTGGTTGCACATATCATGTGGAGTTCGAAATCTTGCCTTTGATTCCCCTTGTTGACCATGAGGAGCTCAACACTAGTACAAAAATGGCCTTGCAAGGGAGTTTGTCCACGTTTTATTTTTAATATACACGTGTATTTTCAGGCCCAATTTAGTATCCGTGAGTGTATTTGAGACGCTGAAGAAGAGGCTTGAGCTCTATGTGAGTCTTGTGCCTGAGTATTATACTTGCATAAAACTCTTCAGATGAGCTGGCCACGTAAAACGATTATGGTTACAGAAAATACCCAATCTTTTTAAGGAAAATTGTATACCCAAATTGAAAACGAGTAAATTGAGAATGAGTATGATTTATACTCGAATTGAAAATGAGTATGAAGTATGGATTAAAATTGGGTTTTATACCAAGATTTTAGTTTTCTTTTTAGCTAGAATCGGTACATGTAAATGTCTACATAAACCGACTAGTGGAAAAATATCCAATATTCCTGTATATTTTTTAATATCGAATTGGATTACATGGACACTTATATAAACTGATTCTTTTTTGTATATTGTTTGGGCTCGGTGTATGTGTGTGTACCATTCTTACCGATTCTTACAATTGGACTATGTAGTAAGTAATACGCACAGATTCTTGGTTTTCTTCATAAATTAAAACATCAACCCAGAATCTGTTCACCGATTCTGGGTTGATTTTTGCCAAAAAAAAATCAATTTTTTTAATGTTTTGATGATGAATTAATCATTAGTTGATTTCAAAATTAACTTGATTAAACATCTACTAATCACTTGAATTAACACTAATTAACCAGGAATAAATTAGTCATTAAATAAAATATTTGACTAAGGAATTTTTCATTTTACTTCTCAATGGGATTAAACATCTGATTAAGGTACTTCAATATTTTGGTTTCTCCAATGACTTGTGTGAGTTAATTCATCAGTGAATTAGTACTACTTCATTATCAGTTTTACTTAATGGCTCTCCATGTGATGAATTCAATCTCACCAGAGGTATTAGACAAGGTGATCCTCTTTCACCATATCTTTTTATCCTATTAATGGAATATCTTTCAAGACATCTCACTGATGCTCTTCAAGATAAGTCTATTAAAGGTATTAAAGTGGCTTCCCTTTCTCCATCCATTGATCATTTGCTTTTTGCAGATGATTGCTTGATCTTTACTCAAGCAAATTTTACTTCCGTTAATAACTTACTAGAGTTACTTCATAATTTTAGTTCTCAGTCAGGTCAAGTAATTAATTTTGAAAAGTCTGCAGTTCATTTCAACAAGAAGACTAACCCTGCAGTTGCTGCAACTCTGACACAAATCCTTGGGGTGAAGATCATGAACTCTAAGGAGAAGTATCTTGGTTCTCCATTAATTCTTGGTCACTCTAAAAAAGAATCTTTCAAAGCCATTAAGGAAAACTATGAATGTAGGTTATCCTCATGGTCAAGTACTTCTCTTTCTCAAGCAGGTAAAGGTACAATGATAAAAACATGTTCTTAATTCAGTCCATGTATATCAAATGGGTACTTTTAAGCTTCCCAACAATCTCATTCAGCAGCTGACTGCAATTGAAAGGAAGTTTTTCTGGGGCTACAACAACAATAGAGGTCCAAACCCTATAGCATGGATTAATGTTTGCAAGCCCAAAGATTTGGGTGGTCTGGCTTTCAGAGATCTAGAGAAATTAAATTTGGCTTTTCTTACTAAACTAACATGGAGAATATGTAGTGATTCAAGTAGCTTAATATTCATGTGCTGGGAAGTAAATATTTCAAAGAAGGAGATGTACTTCATCAAAATATCTCAGTTAAGAATTGTTATTATCCTTGGAATGGCATCACAAAAGGATTGGAGATTGTGAAGCAAAACTACTTCGTGGAGATTACAATGGAAGAAAACAAAATTATGGAAAGATAAATGGATTCCTAGTATGGCTCATCCACCATTTCTTATTAATGATCTTTACATATTCTACGAATATGTGGCTGAACTATACTTACCTAACTCTAATCAATGGAATCAGACTCTGCTTAACAGATTATTTGATGCTGATACATTATTAAAAATTCAATCACTATTTATAGATTGCAATAAGGATGATGCAATGTTATTAATGCCTTCAAAAGATGGTAAATTCTATGTTAAAAGTACCTACAAGATGTTAACTTTCAATAACAGCGAGGTGCAAGTTAATGGGGTCATTGTTGATTCTAAACTCTGGAAAGCTTTATGGAAGAGTCAAGCTGCTCACAGAAACAAGCTTTATACTTGGAAGTGCATAAGAGGCATTAACTATATACTAAAACTAAAAGAGATCTTTACAATCCATAGGTTGAGACTCATTATGATATATGTGGTCATGATGTAGAAGACATGGAACATATTATTTTTAACTGTCGGCATGCTAGAGCAGTTTGTAGAGGTATTCTTAGAGCATCGCTCGGTCGAACTCGCAAGCGTTGCTATCTCAAGCTTGTTTGTCAAGTTTAGTTGTCAAAACTATAAGTCTTGATTTGTAGTCTACTTATAGCTAAGTCTCAGATTAGGATATAAAGTGTAGTTGAGCATTAGACTTCACGGCGTTCATCGATTGAAGACGAAGAACTACTAAGGGGAGATTGTGGAACTTCATCAACAAAAGGTATTTGGAGACTTGAAATCATCTATCACTCAAAATTCTATCTACTCTGTCTGCTATTTGAGATAAAAGTCATATAGCTACATAGACTTCGATTTATATACATTTGATATTCCGAGCTAAGTTTAACTCGCTTACATATTTCTCGAAATATGTGTTGGTAAGCTTTCTCTTTAACTAAGTTCATATTATATTCTTGACGAAAGTCGAAAGATGATCATGTGAAAATCTCCTTGTAACATCTTAAATGATTTGTGTGAGACAGTCATTTGATGTAAACTCGGAATGTTTCGTATTGATCATTCGATCACTTGAAAATTGCATTGAAGCTAATAGTTTGTGTGAGACAGTTATTATCGTCTTCTAAGAATGTTTCAATGAGTGTAACAAGCTAAGTTGTATCTAATTGTTAAAAGATATTAGCTTGAGTCTAATCAGGTTTTCATCTAACAGTGAATATTGAATGCTTTGTTACCAAGGGAGAATTTTAGCAACTGCGAAACCTAATTGTTAGAGCATGGCTTGGTTGAACCCACCAAGCGTTGGTATATCAAGTTTGGTTGTCATATTTTAGTGAATAAAAATTCATGTTAAGAGTCGCTTGATTATGTATTAGACTTAAACTTCGTATAGGTTAGCTTGAAAGTATTAGCATATGAGACATTACAAGTATTGCGAAGACTTGAAGATGTGAAGAAGCAAGGAGCTACAAAGACAACAATCATCCTTCCACTTGAGGTTAGTGATTTTGACTTGAACTGTTTCATTCCCTAACGTATCTTTCAAGTCGTGCATATTGAAAACATAACTGCGAAGCATATTTGAACTCTAGATGGACATAGTATTAAGGAATACAATACGAGGTTTATTGCTTAACCATTAAACTTTGTAGATAAGACATCGCCATAATCATTTGAATTCTATTGTGATTATTTGTGGGTATGAGGTGAAGATTTCATCCTAGAGAACTATTCAATATGTGTGATAAAGTATAACCTCTCACAACTTGTTGTGTTTTTGGTAGAACTATTCACAAAGGCCCGACTTTTGTATTGGTATAACTTTTATTAGTAAAACCAACCTTAAGTAATCACCTTGGTATAATCAGATTATGTATGCCTTGGGGAAAGGGAACCGATCCTTATAAGGGAAAGGGAACCGATCCTTGTAAGGGGTGCAGTACATCAAGGGGAACCGATCCTTGTATGGGATGCAGCAAGGTTTACAGCAGAAAGAGGAACCGATCATGTGAACATGTGCAACACATATAAGTTAGATACCATATATATGTGGGGAACCAATCCTAGTACCTAGTCAACCGAATATTTTGGGAAGTTGCGTGACTATGCGTAGTACTCACATGGAGGTAGAACCGAAACTTGTTTTGGTAGAACCGTAAACCCATGATTGTGATTGAATGTTGGTTTGATCAATCACATAGTTCTTTAAAGTCAGATGAACCAATTCTAAACTTGTTTGGAAGTGTGGCAAATCGGTTTCAAGGTTGTAAGTGTGAAAGAAAACTTACAAAGTTAAGATGTCGACAAACTTTGAACACGTGCTGAGAATGTTTATTTCTATGATTGTTCAAAGATATTCCTTAACGGCTAAGGGAAGAGAATCCCAGGATCGAAACACAAATAAGTTAAGAATTTTTTAATTAAGGTTATTAATTTAAATTGTATGAAAATTACATAATTAGTAATGTGCATTTGCTAATTATATTTTCCAAGAGATTTCGATTGTTATTTTTGGACAGGGCATTTCCAGGAATTATGAAAACCGAATTTGTGCA
The DNA here is from genome assembly GCF_003573695.1 of Papaver somniferum. NCBI lineage: Eukaryota > Viridiplantae > Streptophyta > Magnoliopsida > Ranunculales > Papaveraceae > Papaver > Papaver somniferum. The sequence continues at coordinate 13,949,869 of NC_039362.1, read as the reverse complement.
TTTATGAATATATTGAGAATATTTTCGATTTTGGAAATTCCTTGGTGTCCAAACTTCCTTGTCTATAAATACACGAAGTTTTCCTTTGTAGCAAACTAATCCTTCGTAATAACAGACTTCCTCTTTTTTCTTTGTTACTGGTGTAGCCGCCTATCGGAGAGGAGAGTAATCTAATTAGGTAAAATCTCTTACGGCCGCTCGTTTTAAAGTCTTCTTTGGGATTGAGAAGCTCTAGCGCGACCTGTTTGTGGGAAACTAGATAATTGCGGTTTATCTTTGTTTTCGATTGATTTGATTGGCTAACGGTGGTTGAAATCTGATTGCACCTAGTTTGTTTATTCTTGAGAATCTTCTCTTCTGATATAAGATTTAGTCAAACTAGTTCAGAGTTTCGACAGGGATCTTTAGACTGTTGTTAGTTCTAAAGACGATCTTGTGATAATCCATTGTTAACAGACTCCGTTCTGTGCGTGATTGATCACAAGAGATTCAAGTGATTGTGTGCAGGTTTTTATTGAAGATTTAAGAAAATTTGAAGACAAAGAAGATATTGAAGATTTGACTTGGGTTTTATAATCTTTGGTGTGCACAATACTTGTTTCGGTAAAAGAGGATCCAATTAATAATCGGTTTATCCTTGTGGTAGATTGGATTGATTAATTGAGTAGATCGGCATCAACACGGTTCTTCAGATTAAAGGTGTTGTTGGCTTAATCTTAAGCGATTACCTTAGGGTGATTGAACATAAGATATATCTAGACCCAACGAAGGAGTTTATGTTAAGATAAACGGAAGAGCCTTTGTCCGACTCATATCACTTGGTTGAATAGAGTTGACACCAAACAGATTTCTTGTTCCTTTACTGTTTGGAATACGAACCAAAGGGATTGTTCCAAGTACGTGACTTATTCATAGGTCGGAGGCGTGAGAGTACAGACGGAACTAAGTGAACTATAGGGTTAGTTACTTGGTCTCAACTATACGAAGTTAGGTGTAATTTTGTGTAGCGGCTTAATCTTGAGAGTATTCAATTCTGGACTAGGTCTCGGGGTTTTTCTGCATTTGCGGTTTCCTCATTAAAAAAATCTTGTTGTGTCATTTACTTTTATTTTCCGCATTATAATTGTTTTATTATAATTAAAGTAAATTACACAAACGTTAATTCCTATTTACTTGATAAGCAATCCTATTGTGTTTGGTTAAGTCCGAACCTTTGTATCAAGTAAACATACTTCGTTGTTGTATTGTCTCGATCTCGTATCCATAGACAATCATACAAAGTGTGAACCGATTAGTTGTATTGTCTCGACTCAGTCCATAGACAATCACCTTCGTAGAAAGGACTTATAGGTAAGAAAAGTTTTAGCTTGAGGTATATTTGGGTACCCTCGCCTTTTCAATTGGTATCAGGGAAGGCAAGCACGAAAAGATCTAACAATATGTGTTTCGTGCGATCCAGCCTAGAAGAATTGAATCCATGTCTGATTCAGTTAACGTAAGTCAAAATGATAAATCCGGTCTTGAAGATAACACCCTGTGTGAATCTACTGATCAAAACGATCTCTTCAATGTAGACTCTGGTGACTGGGAAACATGCCTTTAAAAGAAACTTGATGAAATTTCTGAAGATGGTGATTCAAATATTAACCAAGATGTTGAAGAAGATTTGTCTGAATATTCTTCACTCCTAGAGGCTGTCTCTACTAAGAAACTATCTTTTTCAGATGTGATTGGACTTCTTGATCCTCTTAGCAGAGAAAACAGAAAACTGAGAAAAGTTTTTTCTAGTTTTTTTTAATGGATATCAAACCTCCAGATATCTTCTCAAGGACTACAAAGAAAGTCTTCACTCAAAAACTCTTGAGTTTGAGAATCTTAACAGGAAACATATCTTGTTGAATAAAAAACTTCTTGAGACGGAAGCTTTGATTAATTCTCAACATTCAACAAGCAATGTTCAGCATGAGTCTGATTCTGAAAAAGAAAATCCTCTTGAAAAACAACTAGCTGAGGCTCTTGAAAAAATCAAGACACTAGATGAAGAAGTTGTGAGGCTGAGAAGGCTTAATGATAGCACAGTTAACTTATCTTCCATGTTAGACGCAGGTAGATGTCATGGCGACAAGAGAGTACTAGGATATGATGGGATTGATACTTCATCAATCAACAAAGAAGTAAAATCCGTAAAGGCTGTTTGTCCGCCTACTCCTGTAGATCCACCAGAACAAGTATGCTTACATGATTCACCTAAGTGCTCAAGTGAGTTTCTACCAGAAAAGGTCACCAAATACAAACAGAAGAAGAGTCCAACTAAGAAGCAGTATCTTGACCGAAATTCTCATAAAGGTAAGTCTAAAAACTACGCACCTTTCAATAAGCATTGTTTTTATTGTAGAGAAAAAGGTCATAAGCAAAGGGAGTGTATAATCCGAAAGATGCAGAATGCTCTATCATATGTCTCAAAAGAGTTGGATAACTTTTTTCTGAATAAACTCTAAGATCACCATTGTCCAATGAGACAAACGAATTTTTACAAAAATTCAAAATCATGTCCAAAAGGAAATCTTCTTAAAAGAAGAAATAATGTAAAGGGTAATACCTCTTCCAACAAGGATGTGAGATCTGATGTTTCTAGGTGGAAAAAGGCAATGTCTCTAGAAATGAATAACATTCATTCAAAGTCTACTTACACATTGATACCAAAATCTGAGAAGGTATCAAAAGGAAAGTCATCTAGAACAAAGTCTAAAAGGAATAATTATGTTTTAATCCTAAACAAAGATGACTATGAAAGTCTGGTAGCTAGACTCAAACAGGATCTAGAGATATCCAGTGATATCAATGTGAAAACATCTTTTGATGATTTACAACAATGTAGAAAAACAATGGAGGGGCCGAAAAGGGTTCTAAAACCTCTAAAACTATAGTAATTGTTTCCTCACTTCTGTAAGGAAAGTGTTTTTCTTCGGAATCAAAATTACTTTCCTTTTTAGTCTAAAATAAGAAAATAAATAGGTCCGTTTTTGACCACCTTGTAATATAGTATTACAATGCTTTCTCCAATTGAAGAAAATACGGAAGACTTGACAAAAGAAGTTTCGGAAATAATTAGCTCTTGTATTACCTTGTCTCGTTCAAAAACTCTGTTCATGATTCCCTACATGGCAGAAGGGAAAGAAAGGTATGATATTGTCTGTGATTTTTGTGTAGAAAGATTGAAAGGACTCTTGAGTCTAGCTGCACATATTATGAGAAAAGGATATATGGAATCTGTTCTGATTACTGTTCCTTTCCTATCAAGACTACTCTCTCAACAATTTTTGCTCAGAATTTGTTTGAGGGAACAATGGAACTCATTGGGAGAAGAGATCTTCTTAAGGATGATATACTTTATGCTAAGACAAGTATCGCTGGATACAAAGATTCTATAGTGAAATATAGATGGCCTAAATACCTTGGAGAATTTAGAAGAAACTTAGAGTACTCTAAAGAAGAAGAAAGAAATGTTGAGGTTCTGCTAAAGGAGTTCTCCAGTAAGGCATGCAATGCAAAGATAAGATTAGATTCTTATTTGAAACTAGGCTACTTTATGAAAGGTCTATTATGAATAAAATTATTTGATTAGTAATTTTTCTTGTGATAGTTTTTGGTGTACATAGCCTGTGCTTAATTGCTTTTACCTTATTGCTATGTATGTTTATGGGATGTTTGATTTCGGTTTTATACCTTAATATTCGATCTCATATATTGTGAACCCTCATGGTTTGGGTGACTTTTTGATTTAGCGGGATTAAGTTCTATCCCTAGTAGGTAGGCTTTATCAAAGGATTATGAGGGATTCTAATAGAAAAAATATGTGAAAAAGTCACAGTATGTTAAATCGGTTTTGGTTTAGCATAAAAGCATATGTGTTTCGACGGTTTTCGACTTTTGCTTGCAATTGTTAAAACCGGTTTTCAACCTTTCTCTGGTAAAGGTTGAGGTATGTTGTTATTCTTTTGTTCACGCATAAGGATGACAACGTGGTGATATTTCGATATCAATTCTCCCTGGACGAAGATGCAATCATATTGGAGAAGTGGATGCGAAATTTGAGGTAACAATCTTGTTAGTTAATTATTTTCCTGTTTAAGAAAATCCTGACTTTATATTATATATATTGTTGCTTTTGCTTAACGAAATTTAGGTTCAATTGATATTTATTCCATGATATGTGTGTGTGGATGTGTGTTTCAATTGGTTTCTGCTAAGAAAAAACTATTGTTATCTTGCTTTATTGTGTGATATCAATCGTTTAGGCTTACAAAATTTTGGTACAATTGATGTGTGTGTGATTCAATTGGTTCCGGTTAAGAAAAACTATTGTTATCTTGCTTTTGTATGGTATCAATCGTTTAAGCTTACAAAATTACGGTGCAATTACGGTGCTTATAATGTCTATTATTGTTTCAATTGCTTCCGGTTCAGGTGAATAATTATGCAAGTTGATTTATTTTGGTTTGTATGAATTATTTATGGCTTAACGAAATAATATATGTACGGGATGAGTTGTTTAGTCCAATTCGATTCCGGATAAGAAACTATGTTAATTCTGATCTTAGTTTGTCTTATCAAAGTGAGGTTTCGGTTATTCAAGTCTAGTCGAATACCTAAACAAAGAAATACTAGTCAACTAACCTAGTATTTGGTTTGTTTAAAATTGGAAGGTCTAAGTTTATGGATAATTAGAACCTGATGAGAAAAATGGAGTTTATTCTTTATTTTGGTCTTATCGAATTAAGCGATTGTTTTTGAACAATCGGTTTAGAAAAGGAACTAATGTGATTAGTCATTTTTGGTTTGCTAAAATAAATGGGAAAAATTGTTTCGGGAAATTGTTTCCTTGGTAACATATCAAAATAAGACTACTTGTAGTTTCAGTATTGATATTGGTTATCAAAACATGATGTGTGGAACCCTCGTGCCTAACTCTACATGTTTGCAAGTCTATTATGAGATTTGTAAGATTCTTTTCGTGTTATCCTTTATTTTTTTCGTTTCTTTGTCATTTTTGTGACAAAAATGGGGAGAAATATATGGAGTAAACAAGTGCTACCGGCATTGATTTTATATTAATTGGTATCACTAAGGAAAAGAACATTGGTACTTGAATGTTTTATCTAACGAAAGAGTGAAAGAACAAACTAAGGGGGAGTAACATGTCATATAGATTGGTATAACAAAGACGCGCGGATTGAATGTCTACCTATCTTCCTTAGGGGGAGTATTTTCTTTGTTATTATAATGTCAACAACGACATTTTCAAGGATTGAATGTAAGCAGTTTCACTGTGCTGTTGAATCGGGAATCAAGCGGATTGTAATGAATTATTGTAATTTGTTTATCCATATGATTTAAGAGTTTTGTCACTAAAATTGACAAAGGGGGAGATTGTTAGAGCATGGCTACGTTGAATCCACCAAGCGTTGGTATGTCAAGTTTGGTTGTCATATTTTAGTGAATCAAAACTCATGTTAAGAATCGCTTGATTATGTACTAGAGTTAAACTTCATATAGGTTAGCTTGAAAGTATTAGGATATGAGACATTTCAAGTATTGCGAAGACTTGAAGATGTGAAGAAGCAAGGAACTACAATGACAACAATCATCCTTCCACTTGAGGTTAGTGATATTTGACTTGAACTGTTTCATTCCCTAACGTATCTTTCAAGTCGTGCATATTTAAAACATAACTGCGAAGCATATTTGAACTCTAGATAGACATAGTATTAAGGAATACAATACGAGGTTTATTGCTTAACTATTAAACTTTGTAGATTAGACATCGCCATAATCATTTAAATGTTATTGTGATTATGTATGGGTATGAGGTAAGGATTTCATCCTAGGGAACAATGTTTACATGTGTTCTAAGGAAGTAAGTTCATAAACTTGTTTTGTGAACCGAAAAGGAAATTTCTAGGTGTTATTGGTTTTGTTATTCATTGCATATCTTATGAACAACCAATATGTGTGATAATGTAGAACCGCTCACAACTTGTTGTGTTTTTGGTAGAACTATTCACAAAGACCTGAATTTTGTATTGGTATAACTTTTATTAGTAAAACCAATCTTAAGTAATCACCTTGGTATGATTGGATTATGTCTGCATTGGGGAAAGGGAACCGATCCTTGTAAGGGGTGCAGTACATCAAGGGGAACCGATCCTTGTATGGGGTGCAACAAGGTTTACAGCAGAAAAGGAAACTGATCCTGTGAACATGTGCAACACATATGAGTTAGATACCATATATATGTGGGGAACCGATCCTAGTACCTAGTCAACCGAATCTTTTGGGAAGCTAGTGTGACTATGCCTAGTACTCACATGGAGGTAGAACCGAAACTTGTTTTGGTAGAACCGTAAACCCATGATTGTGATTGAATGTTGGTTTGATCAATCACATAGTTCTTGAAAGTCATATGAACCAATTATAAACTTGTTTGGAAGTGTGGAAAATCGGTTTCAAGGTTGTAAGTGTGAAAGAGAACTTACAAAGTTAAGATGTCGACAAACTTTGAACACGTGTTGAGAATGTTTATTTCTATAATTGTTCAAAGATATTCCTTAACGGCTAAGGGAAGAGAATCCCAGGATCGAAACACAAATAAGTTAAGAGTCTTTTAATTAAGGTTATTAATTTCATTTGTATGGAAATTACAGAATTAGTAATGTGTATTTACTGATAATATTTTCCAAGAGATTTCGATTGTTATTTTTGGACAAAGCATTTCCAGAATTAATGAAAACCGAATCTGTGCATTTATGAATATCTTGAGAATATTTTCGGTTTTGGAAATTCCTTGGTGTCCAAACTTCCTTGTCTATAAATACACGAAGTTTTCCTTTCTAGCAAACTAATCCTTCGTAACAACAGACTTCCTCTTTTGTCTTTGTTACTGGTGTAGCCGCCTATCGGAGAGGAGAGTAATCTAATTAGGTAAAATATATTACGGCCGCTCGTTTTAAAGTCTTCTTTGGGATTGAGAAGCTCTAGCGCGACCCGTTGGTGGGAAACTAGATATTGTGGTTTATCTTTGTTTTCGATTGATTTGATTGACTAACGGTGGTTGAAATCTGATTGCATCTAGTTTGTTTATTCTTGAGAATATTCTCTTCTAATATAAGATTCACTCAAACTATTTCAGAGTTTCGACAGGGATCTTTAGACTGTTGTTAGTTCTAAAGACGATCTTGTGATAATCCATTGTTAACAGACTCCGTTCTGTGTGTGATTGATCACAAGAGATTCAAGTGATTGTGTGCAGGTTTTTATTGAAGATTTAATAAGATTTAAAGACAAAGAAGATATTGAAGATTTGACTTGGGTTTTATAATCTTTGGTGTGCACAATACTTTTTTCGGTAAAAGAGGATCCAATTAATAATTGGTTTATCCTTGTGGTAGATTGGATTGATTAATTGAGTAGATCGTCATCAACACGGTTCTTCGGATTAAAGGTGTCGTTTGCTTAATCTTAAACGATTACCTTAGGGTAATTGAACGTAAGATAGATCTAGACCCGACGAAGGAGTTTATGTTAAGATAAACGGAAGAGCCTTTGTCCGACTCATATCACTTGGTTGAATAGAGTTGTCACCAAATAGATTTCTTGTTCCTTTACTGTTTGGAATACGAACCAAAGAGATTGTTCCAAGTACCTGACTTATTCATAGGTCGGAGGCGTGGTAATACAGACGGAACTAAGTGAACTATATGGTTAGTTACTTGGTCTCAACTATACGAAGTTAGGTGTAATTTTGTGTAGCGGCTTAAACCTGAGAGTATTCAATTCTGGACTAAGTCCCGGGGTTTTTCTGCGTTTGCAGTTTCCTGGTTAACAAAATCTTTCTTTGTCATTTCATTTTATTTTCCGCATTATAATTGTTTTATTATAATTATAGTAAATTACACAAACGTTAATTCCTATTTACTTGATAAGTAATCCTATTGTGTTTGGTTAAGTCTGAATATTTGTATTAAGTAAACATACTTCGTTGTTGTATTGTCTCGATCTCGTATCCATTTATAATCACACGAGGTGTGAACCGATTAGTTTTATTGTCTCAAATCAGTCCATAGACAATCACTTTCGGAGAAAAGACTTATAGGTAGGAATTTTTTTAGCTTGAGGTATATTTGGGTACCCTCTCCTTTTCACTAATCCCCACACCTCCTGTGTGATATTAGTTGCGACTAGAGTCGATTCTCCTTTAACCTTAGGTTTTTCTAAAACCAAGTAGGTTAACGAATTGAAGACTTCATTGGGATTGTGAAGCCAGACCCAACTATTTTCTCTGTAGGTGCGTGTTCTGATCTTGTTGTTTTCTATCATGATTGAGTATTATCTTCTCTAAGATTGGCTCGAGATTTAATCTCCGATAGGCAAGATAAAAAGTAGTCACAAACATCTTCGTCTCGTCGTTTGTGATTCCACAATATCTTGTTTCGCTACCATACGATTAATATTATTGTGAGTTGATTGATATTTCTAGGAAGTTCTTCGAGAATATAAGTCTGGTATATCAATTGGTTCTTGTTCACCTTGATTTATCAAAAGACAGAACAAAACTGTTGATGGTGGTTTTTACTTCAAGGTTATAATTATAAAACCAGTATTTAATGCATTGTCACCCTACAAGGGGTAAAGCCATTTGAAAAGTAACGAGTGCAAAAACCCTCCTTTCTCATTGATCAATTCAATATATATATGAAATTCACTTAGAATGGTGCACGTATTAGTAATCCCAAATATTCTGTGAATTCTATTTATGCCAGCATTACCAACTAATGTATGACTTGCCTAGTATTTGCATATGCTATGTTCCCAGCCGAACTCTCATTATTGACATGATATGACGATTAAGTGTTCACCCTCAGCAGAGTAGCATGAATCTCCCGAAGTGCCAGTATTGAGATCTACATGAAAATACCCACACAAGTTATATCACTATCTGAGATCGAATCGGCGCACTTCTAATTAAAGATAGCTCGATCGAACAAGTTTAAATTCCTTAAGGGAACTCTAGACTGTCCACATCAGTCTCAAAATGATCACGTCCACAAAATTCGGCTGCGCAATTCAACAAGCCTAGCCAAGCCCTGGCAGAAATAGGTGATCATCGCGGGCCCACTAATACCCGACCGGTCGGAATTCATCTAACATGCTTCAACGTCATTGAACCCCAACTCCAAACATGGGTGATCGTGTTATTGAAGAGGAGAGATCGAACGAGCTAGACCGGCCAAAACGGTCTCAGAAACATCCCAATCGTCCACCTTTACCAGCCTAGTTGGACGGCTAATATTTTCCTACAAACGGTTAAGGAAGTGCCGGCATGTTCATTGGCGGCCCAACTCCTCCCTTGGTCGATCGACTTACCCGCGATAAGACCATAATGCTTCAAGTCGTTTGATCGAACTAGGATGGACGTGGCCGTTTCAAAACCCTAATTTGTGTTTGCGACAATATATTATTGTCGCAAATCGATCATGGCCTCCCATCTTTTCCAGCCTAGTCGGACGACCTAGATTCGATCTCGCTCAACGTGTTGGATGCATATACATTCATTAGCGGCTCGGCTATTGTGTCAAACGAATGAATATTCTCTAACAGGGTGATGACGCCCAAAATCGTTGGCCCATAGTATGATGGACACACGACTTTAAAACCCTAATATGGGTTTCTATAACATACAACTATCGCAAATTTATCACGATCGTCCATCTTTGCCAGCCAAAGTAAGTAGATTAGATTCAATTCCAGGCGACACAAAAGATGTCAGCGCGTTCACTGACGTCCCGCCTTAGCATAGGGTTGATCGGCCTGCTCAAATCAACGCCCAGCGTTTTCAATCGATCATCCAAAATAGGGTTGGCCGCACGACCCCTAAACCCTAAAATTACATTAACGACAGTATGCAACTGTCGCAAATCATCTCCGCCGTCCAACTTCGCCAGACGAGTTGACCGGCCTAGATTTGATTTCAGGTGACCAACAAGATGTCGTTGTGATCACCATCCACTCTTCTTTCATGAGGGACAATCGGCCAAGCAACAACTAGCTCATAGGGATCCCAAACGATCGCCCAAAGGTAACTAGTTGTGTTGCTTGCATAAAATTCAACAACAGTCATTAACTGCCGCAAATCACCTCAACCACTCACCTTGGATAGCCGATTTAAGCGGTCCAGATCTAACTTGGATCGACCGCTAGGATTTTAGAATGACTACCAGTCGCCACTCTCCTATAGGAACTGATCGGCCACTCCTTGTGATGCGTGCGTAGAACCCACCAACTCACTGAAAAAGGGCGGTCGTGCTCCTTTTGAGACGCTCAATCCGTGAATGATTCGATCAAGCTCTAAAACAACGATGCTCCATGCGCATCGATTATTTGGAGCTGCTTGTTTAAAAGCGATGTTTTACTTGCATCGAATACATACGATATTTCATGAATATCGGCTTCACAAATAACTTAGTTATTTAACCTAAAGCGTTACGTGCTGCTTTCAGCGGCAAGTCCCACGACTTGACCCATTTACTCGAGACATCAAACATGTCACAAACTGGGTATACTCACTGGGGTATTGGTCTGGCGGTTTACAGCGTGCGGCGTGCAACGTGCTCATTACGAGAAAGTGTCAGGAAATACGGACGGTTAACAACAGTGGGAGTAGTGGGTGAAAGTGTGATAAGTTCTCCCTCATAATGAAAACGTGGTGATCACCACTCTTTACATAACCCCACTTCTCTACTGCTTGATCACCTCCACTTCCTACGAGATCAGGGCGTGCGCTCAATGACTTGTATAACTAGGATTTCAATCTATTTCAACGGAACACAAGTGTTATCAACACAGTATCCAGAAAAAAAACAAGAACTGACAGCTTACATTTTGCAAGCCAGTTCCAAATTTTGATACAATTCATAAACAGACACACCTTCATAATTTAACATTCTGATCTCAAATACCTTCTTCGCTTCCCTCCCTAAGATCAACCCCTTCTCCTTCACCTCGTGACTGGATTGAATCTGGAACGGCCATTTCTTGGTTTAGGCCAGAGTCTTACAGATTGATCTCTCGAATCTAAAAGTACTCCCGTGCAGTGCATTTGTTTAGGGTTTGAATTCGTTTCTCATCAATACTACCAAATTTACCAAAACCAGCAGAATCAGTTTTTGCCCTCAAACAAATGGCGACCTCAGTGGGACATTAATCTCTCGGTTACAAGATTAATTTTAAAATTTCATTCCAATTTTTCTCAAATTCAAGATGGTGGATCTTAGGTCTGGATCAGCGACAAATCCCGATGTTACTGGCGCTGACAACACCCCTAGTGTCAACATTCCTGTCGGTGACACCACTGTACCGCTTGCACGATCAACGCGTCTCGTGGCACTACATCCTCAACCACCAACACCAACGGCACAGGAAACAGTCCCTTAGGCGTGACACCTCCAATCACCAGATCCAGAGCCGCTGCCGCCACTCCCAATGTTTCTTCGAGCGTAACGCCCCTGGTTGTTACTAGAGCTACTGCCACTCCCCCATCAGGACGAGAGACTGGAGGAGCCAGAGGAGGCCAACACCCAATTACCATTTTCGATTTGATGGAAAGACAAAAAATTCTCGCTAAGGCTCAGATAGACATGTCCACAACTCATAAAGAGGTACTCACTTTCCTCAAGACGCTAACCGAATGACTACCACAAAAAACACGTCATCCGGTGGAGCCAATAAAGAGTATTTTCAGCACTTTTGGCGCAAGCAATTCAACAGAGCGTGAATTCATGGATGAGGAAGTTTGTGTTGCTCCTGAGCGCTCAAAAGAAAGGAATCAGCCGTCCAAATTCATCACACGTGAGGATCTGGAGCGTCTCCTTCAAAATCGAAGCAAGGAAAACCAGGTGGACATGCACCAGCATCAATCTCCGTATCCTCCTGATGTGCAAAGAGTTCCTCTTCCAAGAGGATACTCTTGTCCTCAATTTTCCCTTTATGACGTAACTGGTAATGCTCGTGAACACATCTCTCGTTTTCTGGAGTCATTAGAAGAGCACGAATACAATCATGTCCTCCGCTTGAAAGAGTCTCAAAGTCACTTACCGGGAGAGCGTACACCTGGTACAACAACATTACACCAAACCGTATAGCCAATTGGATTCAAGCACCATGATCCAAATGTGACTGAACATCAATTATTAGAGTTGTGCATTAATGGCATGGCACATTTCTATCGCGCTTTACTGGAGAACCAGCGCTTCCATACTTTCTCTGAACTTCATGAAGCTGCTAAGCGGTTGGCTACAACAGCACCAGCCTTGCTGGAAGGAATCAGGCCCGCCAGGAATGAAGATACACGTGAGATTCGAGGAAACAGACGTCTCATCAACAAAAAATACAACACTCAACCCTCTGTAAGCGTGGTGAGTGTTGGAGGAAAGAGAAAAGCTCCAGTTGCAGAACAACAACTCAAACGTGCAGCACCAGCGCATCAGACGGACCCATCCCGAAAGGCCGCGACTAAAGACTCTTGCACAACAACAAGAAACTGGAGATGCTGCTCCAAACTTCCCGTTTGAACTCCTGGAAGTATGGATTCAAGATGATGCCATCAAACTACCTCCTATCAGGCAACCACCAACTTAGGAACAAATGGAAAATCCCAAATATTGTTGTTACCACAGATGCAAGAGAACTTCAATTAGGCAGTGAGGAAGTTCGCAGAGACCCTCTTCTCGTCAAGAGTTTTATAGTTCCTGGGGACTCCGTCTACAAAACCGTACAGACCATGATGGAGCATTTATGCAAACAAAAATAGGCGAGTTTCCGCACACAAGGAATCAGGGAAGAGCTGCTTCACCAAAAAAAAATAAAGAAGGGAGAATAAACTCGCATGCTTGATTTATTAAAGCCCATCAATATTCACGGTCGTGACAGACCAAGGTCCGTGCTCGTAGCTGTCGTGCCTTCCTTTCAAGATCCATGGCCGTAACCACTACTCGTCACTGCCAAGGTTTGTGCCTGTAGTCATAACTCGTCCCTATCAAGAATCTTGATCGTAGCCATCCAAGCTCCAGCCAATTGGATTTGTATATAGTCATCAACATGGATGCAAAAGGGTGATACCCTCATCATGGTCAACCCATCGACCATACGGGATAGAACCACGTGAACTGGGGACTGAGGCTCAGCGCGAAATTCCTTCACCGTCAGTCAAGGACTTCTTCAACACAAGAGAGGCGGTCAATCAAGAAACATGTAATTTGCAAAGGAAATCAAACTGAAGGTTGGTCGAATCCTTAACCATTATTGTTATCTCCCCTATTTCGAATTACTAGAAGAGAGCGTTGAATGCATCGAGATGTTACAATAGAAACGGTATTCTTTCTTATGAGGAGAAAACACGTCTTGCCGGCCAGCACTATTTGTGTGTCGTCTTCCCATCTACCATACTGTATCGCCTCAAAAGAATGGGAAGAACTCATTTTTCGAAATCAAAGGTTAAGGGCGCCCTCACTGGAGTTCTCTCTAGAATCCGCTTCAACGCTCTCTCCAGAAGAAGCCGCTTCAACGCACGCTCCAGAAGCCGCTTCAACACACGCTCCAGAAGAATATGCTTCAACGCACGCCCCAGAAGCCGCTTCAATGCACGCTCTCTCCTGAATCCGCTTCAACTCTCTCTCCAGAGGAAGTCGCTTCAATACACGCTCCATAAGCCGCTTCAACGCACGCCCCAGAAGCCGCTTCAACACACGCTCTCTCCTGAAGCCGCTTCAACGCTCTATCCAGAATAAGCCGCTTCAACGTTCTCACTCCCGAAGACGCATCAGCACTCTCTCCCGAAGCCACTTCAGCGCTCTCTTCAGAGGCCGAAGCCGCTTCAACACCTTACCAGCAAATGCAATGGAAGTAAAGAGAAAATAAGATCGGGATAATTACACTTGGGGACTGCCATCACAGGATTCCTTCACGTCCCTCAACCGGTTTATTTCTAGTATCATCAATCATCACTGTTGAAGCTTTACGATCCGCATAAAATTCTCAACATGAAGACGTACATGTGCATCAAAGACTCCAAATTACAAATCGGAGGTATTTTCACGTGTCTAGCCACGCCATTGATTATGAAGTGTAACTGGGGACTGCTCGCATCCCATTCCATACAACCATCCAAGATTCAGAAGATGGTTCAAAAGATGTCGCTTGGAACGAAAACCTTAAAGATTCGCGACATAGCGTCCATCCGTCTACCTACCTAGCCGGCACGCCACAAATCTTCAAGAAGCGTGTAGTATGCAAGGGGAATATCAAACAAAATAATGAGAGATCTCAGATTGCAAAATCATGTACACAGGCTCTACTCTAACCTTACCGAGGAGCGCTACGTCTGAAGTTTCGAGCATGAATGAGGGATTATTATTCGATCAAGCCCTGGCTCCAGCCACATGAAACAAAGACTACTAAACATCAAAGAGGTGTCATCAACGCCAGGGCCAATGGCACCTTCACTGGAATCCTCTCCGGAAGCCGTTTCAACATCCTCTCCGGAAGCCGTTTCAACATCCTCTTGAGATGCTTCAGCAGCCTTTTAAGGATATTCCTCATGATAGGGCTCGTCCACATCAGAGTCGAGGATTATGACGTCGTCATGAAAAGGGTATTCATGTTTATCCAGGAGTTCATTTTATAATCCACCCTCCTTCACTTTATCCGGGAAGCAAACCTTTCAGCCCTAGCACTTGTTAGCTGAGATGCTTCATCGCGCCTCCACTTTTCCTCCATGATAACCAAAGCCAGGAAAGCTTGGACACACTCTCGAACGATACTCAGATGTATAAGGGACTTGGATGCAGTTTGAGATCCCAACCAACAGTATGCATAATCTACATGAGGCCAACCGACATCATGCTAGGGGAACGCTTACCTAGACGCCTCTTGAACGTGACATGTTCCAAGGACAGGCCGACCCATCTAACCTGGTAACATCTGACTTTTTCTCATAAGTTTTACCTTTATTTGTCACCATCTAGTGCTTACCCCGCAATAGTGTAACCATTACGTGCTAAGCAGGGGACTTAATGTTGATGGTGGTTTTTAGTTCAAGGTTATAATTGTAAAACCAGTATTTAATGCGTTGTCGCCCTGCAAGGGGTAAAGCCATTTGAAAAGTAACAAGTGCAAAAACCCTCCTCGCTCATTGAGAAATTCAATATATATATATATATATATATATATATATATATATATATATATATATATATATATATGAAATTCACTCGGAATGGTGTGCGTATTAGCAATCCCAATATTCTGTGAATTCTATTTTTGCCAGCATTACCAACTAATGCATGACTTGCCTAGTATTTGCATATGCTATGTTCCCAGCCGAACTCTCATTATTGACATGACATGATGATTAAGTGTTCACTCTCAGCAGAGTAGCATGAATCTCCCGAAGTGCCAGTATTGAGATCTGCATGAAAATACCCACACAGGATACATCACTCTCTGAGATCGTATCGACGCACTTTTAATTAAAGATAGCTCGATCGAACATGTTTAAATTCCTTAAGGGAACTCTAGACTGTCCATATCAGTCTCAAAATGATCACGACCACACAGTTCGGCCGCGCAATTCGACAAGCCTAGCCAAGCCCTAGAAGAAATAGGCGATCATCGCGACGACCTCGGCGGGCCCACTAATACCCCGACCGATCGGACTTCATCTAATATGCTTCAACGTCATTGAATGCCAAATCCAAACATGGGTGATCGCGTTGTTGAAGAGGAGAGCTCGAATGAGCTAGACCGGCCAAAACGGTCTCAGGAACATCCCAATCATCCAACTTTGCCAGCCTAGTTGGACGGCTTAGATATTCCTACAAACGGTTAAGAAAGTGCTGGCATGTTCATTGGCGGCCCAACTCCTCCCTTGGTCGATCGACTTACCCGCGATAAGACCATAATGCTTCAAGTCGTTCGATCGAACTAGGATGGACGTGGTGGAAAAGGAAAGAAGTACCTAAACTAGCCTGCAAGTGCACAGGGAAGTTGAAGCAAGAAAAAGTAAATAAGGGTTTGTCCACAGGGACTTGGAGGATTTGCTAAAGTTTTCTAAATTTCTAAGGTTATCTGAGTTCAAAGGAAGGTACTAAGGCTTTTGATTCCACTACTTGACCCTAGGCTAAGGAAATTATGATGCAATGTATGTCTTGTTCTTTCCTGAAAGATTACAATGAGGATTCTACTAACTATCCTAGCCAAATTACCCCTAGCATAAGTTGTCTTTAATCAGCACAACTAATCACAGGCATTTAGCTTCTCTAGCTAGTTTAGCTTAAGGCAGTCTATCTAGTGGATTGAATTCTTGGCCAAAGACCTAGCTCCACTCCTAGTATCAGCTGTCTTCTAACAGCACAGGTGATCACAAGCAGGTAGCCCAAATGACTAAGCATTTAACCTAAGGCAATTCAGCTCAATAAAAGAACATACAAATACATTAACATTCCTAGCATATGATCAAGAGCTTCCTCTAAGCCCTAGCAAGTGAATTAGAACATGGACATCCTTGTAATCATGATACTAACAGGTATAAACATGCTCCACATTACACAGCATACAATTCACATTCAAATTTTATGCATAAGAGAGATTCAACATGAATTGAAAATGAATTTCGAAATTAATATTGAACTGCAAATATTGCTCACTGGCTAGCCCAGAGATGCCCAATTTTACAACCCCTAACACCCTTTTATAGTTACAACAAAAAAATTCAAAATCCCCCAAATCAGTAAAATTAGGGTTTCACCAAATACGAAATTCACTCACCTAACTCTCTGATTTCTGCTTCTATTTCGTCGACCCATGCTTCTTCAACGTCTTCTACTCCTTCCCATGCTTCAATTACATCCATCTCATCAACTTATTTCACCAACTCCACAGCTAGGTATTAGAGGTGTGAAAATGGGTGAAATTAGTCGCTGAGAGGGATATAGGACGTGATGTAGGGGATGGGTTTAGTTGGTAGGAGCCATGATGGCTTTGGTGGTGGATGTGGTGGTGGTAGAAGGTGGTTGTGGCAGTGGCAGGGCGTGGTGGTGATGGAGTTGCAGACGGAGGTGAGGGGAAAGAGAATGGATTCGATGGTTTTGGAAGAAGGGTGTGTTTGGCGATGGGTATAGGGTGTTCGATGCTTGGGTGTTAGGCGGGTTCAGCGAGGTTTGATGATCTGCGACAAGGAGTGATGGATGGGAAGATGGTAGGTGGATCCAACGGCGATACGGAGGTAAGCGTGGAGCGACCGTCGGATGAAGGGATGTAGCAAAACGGACGACCCAAGATGGAGATGGGCGTTGCGATGTATAGCGGGGGCTTCGGAGTTTGATGTGCGATGATGGAGCGACCGTAGGATGCTGAAATGCTTCGGTCTGACAGCTGAAATCCGAGACGGGCTTGGATAGTGGAAATGTGTTTGAGTAAGGGTTTTGGGCCTTGGGTATGCCAAGCCCATATCTTCTTTAAGGACAATTCTTCTTCTTCAAGCCCACTTCTAGCCTTTTGGTCTTGTGCACAACATTCTTCGCGGCTTCCTTGTGTAATTCCTCCCGGCTTTTCACTACTTTTCTGCTCTTTTCCGCTCCGCTATTCATCCAAACTTTATTTATTACCTAAAAATGCAAAATTAATTAATAAAAATATTTATTCTTGAAAACAAAGAAAATACAGAATATGGGATAAAATGTAGAATTAATGCACAAAAGATGAGTTAAATGCCAAGAAAAATATATAGAAATATGCACTTTTTAGCACTCATCAAATACCCCCAAACCTGAATTTTACTTGTCCTCAAGTAAAACAAAACTAAGGAAATCCTACCTATACCACTGTCGCTGGTCTCTCGAATGCATTTAGCGTATGCACTAAGCCTTTTAAACCACTAAGTGTCCCTAGTGGACGAGTGAAGTCTCGTGAAGGTTTGCTTAGAACGTACCTACAAAGTTCTAGGTCAAAAATAAGCTCAGATTCCATCAAATGTGACATGTGCAAGACAGTTTAAGCTCACAGCAAAATGGAGATGTCAATCTAGCTATCAAAGGCACAATCCTAGCACTGATAACAAAAAAAGACATGTGATAAGAGTGTAAAGTGTATCTACACATGTGTAAAGAAAGATCTGAAGTTATGACTACTAATCACCAAGAGATAGTTTCTCAGGCTAAGAACCAAGGTCGAAATCTAGCTAGCTGTCCGGACTTACGAGAATTGTTAATGAGTTGGAGGTATTTCACAATTACTCGCGTTGTACATCAATGGCATACACCCTCCTTGCTTATTACAATGAAACAACAAAATGACTATTTACATGACTCTTATTTACATTGAATTCTCTTTTTATTTTTGGAACAAGAGAGAATGGAATTGATAAATACTTGATTTTTTTGTATTTTTCTGATATTTTTTTTCTGAATATATACATCGTTTTTTTTTTTTTTTTTTTTTTTTTTTTTTGCACAAGAACTTGAAATTGATTTTTACATAAGGTAGCTCTTTTGATACATAACAAAAAGAAACAAAAAATTACATGACACTTTGCAAGAGGTAGCCCTTTTTGATGCACCCAGTTAAATTCAATGGTTGTCTTTCTTAATGTAACCTCCACCTTCTATCCCAACCAACCAAAGAACAAGCTAGTCAAGTTTCGTTCAGTATTCTAAAGTGATTGGCAATCGTAACTTCCTATCAAACACCTTGAAGATCGAGGCCATACATGTATTGGTAGATCGTGCGCGTGCAAATTTCTTATCACAATGTGAATTGTGCTAGAATCAGGGTGCCTAAATATCTAGACTAAGACTCCTAATAATTACATATTTGCACAAGAGTCAACATTTCAAGGTAAATGAGCTCCATTTTTATGATTTTTCATTATTTAATTTTTCTGGAATTTTTCAATTTTTTCAAAAAGATGGAGTTTTGTTTTCAATTATGGCATATTATCGTGGTATCTACTCTATACCCCCAAACCTAAACTAAACATTGTCCTCAATGTTTCAAAATATGGAAAGAATTATATAACAATAT